>NW_026682937.1:0-344970 GCF_027887145.1 Ammospiza caudacuta | reverse complement strand
ACTGGAGGCAGGTGATTCAGCCTAGGCTTAGCAATGGTGCCAATGAAAACGTGTGGAGGCAGCCATTTTCTGGCACTTTTGTGCTCCCCTTGGGATGCCTTTCGCAGCTGCCGTGTGCCTGGAGCTAAGAACTTGCTGGTTTAAAAAGCTCTACACCTAGGCGTAACCCTAACCCTAACCGTAACACTGGTCATTTAAATCAGCCTGGGTTTAGGAATTATCCCAAGGGAAAAGCTGTGGAGACAGCCATGTTGTGGCACTTTTGCGCTCCCCTTGGGATGCCTTTCACAACTGCAGTGTGCTTGGAGCACAGGGCTTCCTGGTTTAAAAAACCACAACTTTAGCCCAAACTGGAGGCTTCTAAATCAGCCTTCGTTTCGGGACGTCCCCAAGGAAAAAGCTGTGGAGGCAGGCATGTTGAGGCACTTCTGCGCTCTTCTTGGGTAGTCCTTCGCAGCTGCTGTGTTCTTGGAACTCAGGGCTTTCTGGTTAAAAGAACACTAACCCTAGGCCTAACTCAAACCTTAAGCCTAGGAAGGAAAATCAGCCAATGATTCGGGATGGTCTCATGGAAATAGCAGTGGAGGCAGCCAAGTTGTGTCACTTTTGCGCTCCCCTTGGGATGCCTTTAACAGCTGCAGTGTGCCTGGAGCACAGGGCTTCCTGGTTTTAAAAGTCCTAGGCCTAAGCCTAACAGTAACCCTAGGAAGGTAAATCAGCCGGGTATTAGGGTTCTTCCTAAGGAAAAAGCTGTGAAAGCAGCCATGTTGTGGCACTTCTGCGCTCCCTTTGGGATGCCTTTGGCAGATGCAGTAAGCCTGGAACTCAGGGCTTCCTGCTTAAAAAAATCCTAGCCCTTGGCTGAGCCCTAACCCTAACCCTAGGCAGATAAATCAGCCTAGGTATAGGGATGGTGCCAAGGAAAAAGCTGTGAAAGCTGCCATGTTGTTGCACTTTTGTACTCCCCTTGGGATGCCTTTCACAGCTGCCAAGTGCCTGGAGCTCAGGGCTTCCTGGTTTAAAAAACCATGTCCCTAGCTGAGACAGGAGGCAGGTGATTCAGCCTAGGCTTAGCAATGGTGCCAATGAAAACGTGTGGAGGCAGCCATTTTCTGGCACTTTTGTGCTCCCCTTGGGATGCCTTTCACAGCTGCCGTGTGCCTGGAGCTCAGAGCTTGCTGGTTTAAAAAGCTCTACACCTAGGCGTAACCCTAACCCTAACCGTAACACTGGTCATTTAAATCAGCCTGGGTTTAGGAATTATCCCAAGGGAAAAGCTGTGGAGACAGCCATGTTGTGGCACTTTTGCGCTCCCCTTGGGATGCCTTTCACAGCTGCAGTGTGCTTGGAGCACAGGGCTTCCTGGTGTAAAAAACCACAACTTTAGCCCAAACTGGAGGCTTCTAAATCAGCCTTCGTTTCGGGACGTCCCCAAGGAAAAAGCTGTGGAGGCAGGCATGTTGAGGCACTTCTGCGCTCTTCTTGGGTAGTCCTTCGCAGCTGCTGTGTTCTTGGAACTCAGGGCTTTCTGGTTAAAAGAACACTAACCCTAGGCCTAACTCAAACCTTAAGCCTAGGAAGGAAAATCAGCCTATGATTCGGGATGGTCTCATGGAAATAGCAGTGGAGGCAGCCAAGTTGTGTCACTTTTGCGCTCCCCTTGGGATGCCTTTAACAGCTGCAGTGTGCCTGGAGCACAGGGCTTCCTGGTTTTAAAAGTCCTAGGCCTAAGCCTAACAGTAACCCTAGGAAGGTAAATCAGCCGGGTATTAGGGTTCTTCCTAAGGAAAAAGCTGTGAAAGCAGCCATGTTGTGGCACTTCTGCGCTCCCTTTGGGATGCCTTTGGCAGATGCAGTAAGCCTGGAACTCAGGGCTTCCTGCTTAAAAAAATCCTTGCCCTTGGCTGAGCCCTAACCCTAACCCTAGGCAGATAAATCAGCCTAGGTATAGGGATGGTGCCAAGGAAAAAGCTGTGAAAGCTGCCATGTTGTTGCACTTTTGTACTCCCCTTGGGATGCCTTTCACAGCTGCCAAGTGCCTGGAGCTCAGGGCTTCCTGGTTTAAAAAACAATGTCCCTAGCTGAGACTGGAGGCAGGTGATTCAGCCTAGGCTTAGCAATGGTGCCAATGAAAACGTGTGGAGGCAGCCATTTTCTGGCACTTTTGTGCTCCCCTTGGGATGCCTTTCGCAGCTGCCGTGTGCCTGGAGCTAAGAACTTGCTGGTTTAAAAAGCTCTACACCTAGGCGTAACCCTAACCCTAACCGTAACACTGGTCATTTAAATCAGCCTGGGTTTAGGAATTATCCCAAGGGAAAAGCTGTGGAGACAGCCATGTTGTGGCACTTTTGCGCTCCCCTTGGGATGCCTTTCACAACTGCAGTGTGCTTGGAGCACAGGGCTTCCTGGTTTAAAAAACCACAACTTTAGCCCAAACTGGAGGCTTCTAAATCAGCCTTCGTTTCGGGACGTCCCCAAGGAAAAAGCTGTGGAGGCAGGCATGTTGAGGCACTTCTGCGCTCTTCTTGGGTAGTCCTTCGCAGCTGCTGTGTTCTTGGAACTCAGGGCTTTCTGGTTAAAAGAACACTAACCCTAGGCCTAACTCAAACCTTAAGCCTAGGAAGGAAAATCAGCCAATGATTCGGGATGGTCTCATGGAAATAGCAGTGGAGGCAGCCAAGTTGTGTCACTTTTGCGCTCCCCTTGGGATGCCTTTAACAGCTGCAGTGTGCCTGGAGCACAGGGCTTCCTGGTTTTAAAAGTCCTAGGCCTAAGCCTAACAGTAACCCTAGGAAGGTAAATCAGCCGGGTATTAGGGTTCTTCCTAAGGAAAAAGCTGTGAAAGCAGCCATGTTGTGGCACTTCTGCGCTCCCTTTGGGATGCCTTTGGCAGATGCAGTAAGCCTGGAACTCAGGGCTTCCTGCTTAAAAAAATCCTAGCCCTTGGCTGAGCCCTAACCCTAACCCTAGGCAGATAAATCAGCCTAGGTATAGGGATGGTGCCAAGGAAAAAGCTGTGAAAGCTGCCATGTTGTTGCACTTTTGTACTCCCCTTGGGATGCCTTTCACAGCTGCCAAGTGCCTGGAGCTCAGGGCTTCCTGGTTTAAAAAACCATGTCCCTAGCTGAGACAGGAGGCAGGTGATTCAGCCTAGGCTTAGCAATGGTGCCAATGAAAACGTGTGGAGGCAGCCATTTTCTGGCACTTTTGTGCTCCCCTTGGGATGCCTTTCACAGCTGCCGTGTGCCTGGAGCTCAGAGCTTGCTGGTTTAAAAAGCTCTACACCTAGGCGTAACCCTAACCCTAACCGTAACACTGGTCATTTAAATCAGCCTGGGTTTAGGAATTATCCCAAGGGAAAAGCTGTGGAGACAGCCATGTTGTGGCACTTTTGCGCTCCCCTTGGGATGCCTTTCACAGCTGCAGTGTGCTTGGAGCACAGGGCTTCCTGGTGTAAAAAACCACAACTTTAGCCCAAACTGGAGGCTTCTAAATCAGCCTTCGTTTCGGGACGTCCCCAAGGAAAAAGCTGTGGAGGCAGGCATGTTGAGGCACTTCTGCGCTCTTCTTGGGTAGTCCTTCGCAGCTGCTGTGTTCTTGGAACTCAGGGCTTTCTGGTTAAAAGAACACTAACCCTAGGCCTAACTCAAACCTTAAGCCTAGGAAGGAAAATCAGCCTATGATTCGGGATGGTCTCATGGAAATAGCAGTGGAGGCAGCCAAGTTGTGTCACTTTTGCGCTCCCCTTGGGATGCCTTTAACAGCTGCAGTGTGCCTGGAGCACAGGGCTTCCTGGTTTTAAAAGTCCTAGGCCTAAGCCTAACAGTAACCCTAGGAAGGTAAATCAGCCGGGTATTAGGGTTCTTCCTAAGGAAAAAGCTGTGAAAGCAGCCATGTTGTGGCACTTCACCGCTCCCTTTGGGATGCCTTTGGCAGATGCAGTAAGCCTGGAACTCAGGGCTTCCTGGTTAAAAAATCCTTGCACTTGGCTGAGCCCTAAGCCTAACCCTAGGCAGATAAATCAGCCTAGGTATAGGGATGGTGCCAAGGAAAAAGCTGTGAAAGCTGCCATGTTGTTGCACTTTTGTACTCCCCTTGGGATGCCTTTCACAGCTGCCGTGTGCCTGGAGCTCAGGGCTTCCTGGTTTAAAAAACCATGTCCCTAGCTGAGACTGGAGGCAGGTGATTCAGCCTAGGCTTAGCAATGGTGCCAATGAAAACGTGTGGAGGCAGCCATTTTCTGGCACTTTTGTGCTCCCCTTGGGATGCCTTTCGCAGCTGCCGTGTGCCTGGAGCTCAGAGCTTGCTGGTTTAAAAAGCTCTACACCTAGGCGTAACCCTAACCCTAACCGTAACACTGGTCATTTAAATCAGCCTGGGTTTAGGAATTATCCCAAGGGAAAAGCTGTGGAGACAGCCATGTTGTGGCACTTTTGCGCTCCCCTTGGGATGCCTTTCACAGCTGCAGTGTGCTTGGAGCACAGGGCTTCCTGGTTTAAAAAACCACAACTTTAGCCCAAACTGGAGGCTTCTAAATCAGCCTTCGTTTCGGGACGTCCCCAAGGAAAAAGCTGTGGAGGCAGGCATGTTGAGGCACTTCTGCGCTCTTCTTGGGTAGTCCTTCGCAGCTGCTGTGTTCTTGGAACTCAGGGCTTTCTGGTTAAAAGAACACTAACCCTAGGCCTAACTCAAACCTTAAGCCTAGGAAGGAAAATCAGCCTATGATTCGGGATGGTCTCATGGAAATAGCAGTGGAGGCAGCCAAGTTGTGTCACTTTTGCGCTCCCCTTGGGATGCCTTTAACAGCTGCAGTGTGCCTGGAGCACAGGGCTTCCTGGTTTTAAAAGTCCTAGGCCTAAGCCTAACAGTAACCCTAGGAAGGTAAATCAGCCGGGTATTAGGGTTCTTCCTAAGGAAAAAGCTGTGAAAGCAGCCATGTTGTGGCACTTCTGCGCTCCCTTTGGGATGCCTTTGGCAGATGCAGTAAGCCTGGAACTCAGGGCTTCCTGCTTAAAAAAATCCTTGCCCTTGGCTGAGCCCTAACCCTAACCCTAGGCAGATAAATCAGCCTAGGTATAGGGATGGTGCCAAGGAAAAAGCTGTGAAAGCTGCCATGTTGTTGCACTTTTGTACTCCCCTTGGGATGCCTTTCACAGCTGCCAAGTGCCTGGAGCTCAGGGCTTCCTGGTTTAAAAAACAATGTCCCTAGCTGAGACTGGAGGCAGGTGATTCAGCCTAGGCTTAGCAATGGTGCCAATGAAAACGTGTGGAGGCAGCCATTTTCTGGCACTTTTGTGCTCCCCTTGGGATGCCTTTCGCAGCTGCCGTGTGCCTGGAGCTCAGAGCTTGCTGGTTTAAAAAGCTCTACACCTAGGCGTAACCCTAACCCTAACCGTAACACTGGTCATTTAAATCAGCCTGGGTTTAGGAATTATCCCAAGGGAAAAGCTGTGGAGACAGCCATGTTGTGGCACTTTTGCGCTCCCCTTGGGATGCCTTTCACAACTGCAGTGTGCTTGGAGCACAGGGCTTCCTGGTTTAAAAAACCACAACTTTAGCCCAAACTGGAGGCTTCTAAATCAGCCTTCGTTTCGGGACATCCCCAAGGATAAAGCTGTGGAGGCAGGCATGCTGAGGCACTTCTGCGCTCTTCTTGGGTAGTCCTTCGCAGCTGCTGTGTTCTTGGAACTCAGGGCTTTCTGGTTAAAAGAACACTAACCCTAGGCCTAACTCAAACCTTAAGCCTAGGAAGGAAAATCAGCCTATGATTCGGGATGGTCTCATGGAAATAGCAGTGGAGGCAGCCAAGTTGTGTCACTTTTGCGCTCCCCTTGGGATTCCTTTAACAGCTGCAGTGTGCCTGGAGCACAGGGCTTCCTGGTTTTAAAAGTCCTAGGCCTAAGCCTAACAGTAACCCTAGGAAGGTAAATCAGCCGGGTATTAGGGTTCTTCCTAAGGAAAAAGCTGTGAAAGCAGCCATGTTGTGGCACTTCACCGCTCCCTTTGGGATGCCTTTGGCAGATGCAGTAAGCCTGGAACTCAGGGCTTCCTGGTTAAAAAATCCTAGCCCTAGGCTGAGCCCTAACCCTAACCCTAGGCAGATAAATCAGCCTAGGTATAGGGATGGTGCCAAGGAAAAAGCTGTGAAAGCTGCCATGTTGTTGCACTTTTGTACTCCCCTTGGGATGCCTTTCACAGCTGCCGTGTGCCTGGAGCTCAGGGCTTCCTGGTTTAAAAAACCATGTCCCTAGCTGAGACAGGAGGCAGGTGATTCAGCCTAGGCTTAGCAATGGTGCCAATGAAAACGTGTGGAGGCAGCCATTTTCTGGCACTTTTGTGCTCCCCTTGGGATGCCTTTCGCAGCTGCCGTGTGCCTGGAGCTCAGAGCTTGCTGGTTTAAAAAGCTCTACACCTAGGCGTAACCCTAACCCTAACCGTAACACTGGTCATTTAAATCAGCCTGGGTTTAGGAATTATCCCAAGGGAAAAGCTGTGGAGACAGCCATGTTGTGGCACTTTTGCGCTCCCCTTGGGATGCCTTTCACAGCTGCAGTGTGCTTGGAGCACAGGGCTTCCTGGTGTAAAAAACCACAACTTTAGCCCAAACTGGAGGCTTCTAAATCAGCCTTCGTTTCGGGACATCCCCAAGGAAAAAGCTGTGGAGGCAGGCATGTTGAGGCACTTCTGCGCTCTTCTTGGGTAGTCCTTCGCAGCTGCTGTGTTCTTGGAACTCAGGGCTTTCTGGTTAAAAGAACACTAACCCTAGGCCTAACTCAAACCTTAAGCCTAGGAAGGAAAATCAGCCTATGATTCGGGATGGTCTCATGGAAATAGCAGTGGAGGCAGCCAAGTTGTGTCACTTTTGCGCTCCCCTTGGGATGCCTTTAACAGCTGCAGTGTGCCTGGAGCACAGGGCTTCCTGGTTTTAAAAGTCCTAGGCCTAAGCCTAACAGTAACCCTAGGAAGGTAAATCAGCCGGGTATTAGGGTTCTTCCTAAGGAAAAAGCTGTGAAAGCAGCCATGTTGTGGCACTTCTGCGCTCCCTTTGGGATGCCTTTGGCAGATGCAGTAAGCCTGGAACTCAGGGCTTCCTGCTTAAAAAAATCCTTGCCCTTGGCTGAGCCCTAACCCTAACCCTAGGCAGATAAATCAGCCTAGGTATAGGGATGGTGCCAAGGAAAAAGCTGTGAAAGCTGCCATGTTGTTGCACTTTTGTACTCCCCTTGGGATGCCTTTCACAGCTGCCAAGTGCCTGGAGCTCAGGGCTTCCTGGTTTAAAAAACAATGTCCCTAGCTGAGACTGGAGGCAGGTGATTCAGCCTAGGCTTAGCAATGGTGCCAATGAAAACGTGTGGAGGCAGCCATTTTCTGGCACTTTTGTGCTCCCCTTGGGATGCCTTTCGCAGCTGCCGTGTGCCTGGAGCTCAGAGCTTGCTGGTTTAAAAAGCTCTACACCTAGGCGTAACCCTAACCCTAACCGTAACACTGGTCATTTAAATCAGCCTGGGTTTAGGAATTATCCCAAGGGAAAAGCTGTGGAGACAGCCATGTTGTGGCACTTTTGCGCTCCCCTTGGGATGCCTTTCACAACTGCAGTGTGCTTGGAGCACAGGGCTTCCTGGTTTAAAAAACCACAACTTTAGCCCAAACTGGAGGCTTCTAAATCAGCCTTCGTTTCGGGACGTCCCCAAGGAAAAAGCTGTGGAGGCAGGCATGTTGAGGCACTTCTGCGCTCTTCTTGGGTAGTCCTTCGCAGCTGCTGTGTTCTTGGAACTCAGGGCTTTCTGGTTAAAAGAACACTAACCCTAGGCCTAACTCAAACCTTAAGCCTAGGAAGGAAAATCAGCCAATGATTCGGGATGGTCTCATGGAAATAGCAGTGGAGGCAGCCAAGTTGTGTCACTTTTGCGCTCCCCTTGGGATGCCTTTAACAGCTGCAGTGTGCCTGGAGCACAGGGCTTCCTGGTTTTAAAAGTCCTAGGCCTAAGCCTAACAGTAACCCTAGGAAGGTAAATCAGCCGGGTATTAGGGTTCTTCCTAAGGAAAAAGCTGTGAAAGCAGCCATGTTGTGGCACTTCTGCGCTCCCTTTGGGATGCCTTTGGCAGATGCAGTAAGCCTGGAACTCAGGGCTTCCTGCTTAAAAAAATCCTAGCCCTAGGCTGAGCCCTAACCCTAACCCTAGGCAGATAAATCAGCCTAGGTATAGGGATGGTGCCAAGGAAAAAGCTGTGAAAGCTGCCATGTTGTTGCACTTTTGTACTCCCCTTGGGATGCCTTTCACAGCTGCCAAGTGCCTGGAGCTCAGGGCTTCCTGGTTTAAAAAACCATGTCCCTAGCTGAGACAGGAGGCAGGTGATTCAGCCTAGGCTTAGCAATGGTGCCAATGAAAACGTGTGGAGGCAGCCATTTTCTGGCACTTTTGTGCTCCCCTTGGGATGCCTTTCACAGCTGCCGTGTGCCTGGAGCTCAGAGCTTGCTGGTTTAAAAAGCTCTACACCTAGGCGTAACCCTAACCCTAACCGTAACACTGGTCATTTAAATCAGCCTGGGTTTAGGAATTATCCCAAGGGAAAAGCTGTGGAGACAGCCATGTTGTGGCACTTTTGCGCTCCCCTTGGGATGCCTTTCACAGCTGCAGTGTGCTTGGAGCACAGGGCTTCCTGGTGTAAAAAACCACAACTTTAGCCCAAACTGGAGGCTTCTAAATCAGCCTTCGTTTCGGGACGTCCCCAAGGAAAAAGCTGTGGAGGCAGGCATGTTGAGGCACTTCTGCGCTCTTCTTGGGTAGTCCTTCGCAGCTGCTGTGTTCTTGGAACTCAGGGCTTTCTGGTTAAAAGAACACTAACCCTAGGCCTAACTCAAACCTTAAGCCTAGGAAGGAAAATCAGCCTATGATTCGGGATGGTCTCATGGAAATAGCAGTGGAGGCAGCCAAGTTGTGTCACTTTTGCGCTCCCCTTGGGATGCCTTTAACAGCTGCAGTGTGCCTGGAGCACAGGGCTTCCTGGTTTTAAAAGTCCTAGGCCTAAGCCTAACAGTAACCCTAGGAAGGTAAATCAGCCGGGTATTAGGGTTCTTCCTAAGGAAAAAGCTGTGAAAGCAGCCATGTTGTGGCACTTCACCGCTCCCTTTGGGATGCCTTTGGCAGATGCAGTAAGCCTGGAACTCAGGGCTTCCTGGTTAAAAAATCCTTGCACTTGGCTGAGCCCTAAGCCTAACCCTAGGCAGATAAATCAGCCTAGGTATAGGGATGGTGCCAAGGAAAAAGCTGTGAAAGCTGCCATGTTGTTGCACTTTTGTACTCCCCTTGGGATGCCTTTCACAGCTGCCGTGTGCCTGGAGCTCAGGGCTTCCTGGTTTAAAAAACAATGTCCCTAGCTGAGACTGGAGGGAGGTGATTCAGCCTAGGCTTAGCAATGGTGCCAATGAAAACGTGTGGAGGCAGCCATTTTCTGGCACTTTTGTGCTCCCCTTGGGATGCCTTTCGCAGCTGCCGTGTGCCTGGAGCTCAGAGCTTGCTGGTTTAAAAAGCTCTACACCTAGGCGTAACCCTAACCCTAACCGTAACACTGGTCATTTAAATCAGCCTGGGTTTAGGAATTATCCCAAGGGAAAAGCTGTGGAGACAGCCATGTTGTGGCACTTTTGCGCTCCCCTTGGGATGCCTTTCACAGCTGCAGTGTGCTTGGAGCACAGGGCTTCCTGGTTTAAAAAACCACAACTTTAGCCCAAACTGGAGGCTTCTAAATCAGCCTTCGTTTCGGGACGTCCCCAAGGAAAAAGCTGTGGAGGCAGGCATGTTGAGGCACTTCTGCGCTCTTCTTGGGTAGTCCTTCGCAGCTGCTGTGTTCTTGGAACTCAGGGCTTTCTGGTTAAAAGAACACTAACCCTAGGCCTAACTCAAACCTTAAGCCTAGGAAGGAAAATCAGCCTATGATTCGGGATGGTCTCATGGAAATAGCAGTGGAGGCAGCCAAGTTGTGTCACTTTTGCGCTCCCCTTGGGATGCCTTTAACAGCTGCAGTGTGCCTGGAGCACAGGGCTTCCTGGTTTTAAAAGTCCTAGGCCTAAGCCTAACAGTAACCCTAGGAAGGTAAATCAGCCGGGTATTAGGGTTCTTCCTAAGGAAAAAGCTGTGAAAGCAGCCATGTTGTGGCACTTCTGCGCTCCCTTTGGGATGCCTTTGGCAGATGCAGTAAGCCTGGAACTCAGGGCTTCCTGGTTAAAAAAATCCTTGCCCTTGGCTGAGCCCTAACCCTAACCCTAGGCAGATAAATCAGCCTAGGTATAGGGATGGTGCCAAGGAAAAAGCTGTGAAAGCTGCCATGTTGTTGCACTTTTGTACTCCCCTTGGGATGCCTTTCACAGCTGCCAAGTGCCTGGAGCTCAGGGCTTCCTGGTTTAAAAAACAATGTCCCTAGCTGAGACTGGAGGCAGGTGATTCAGCCTAGGCTTAGCAATGGTGCCAATGAAAACGTGTGGAGGCAGCCATTTTCTGGCACTTTTGTGCTCCCCTTGGGATGCCTTTCGCAGCTGCCGTGTGCCTGGAGCTCAGAGCTTGCTGGTTTAAAAAGCTCTACACCTAGGCGTAACCCTAACCCTAACCGTAACACTGGTCATTTAAATCAGCCTGGGTTTAGGAATTATCCCAAGGGAAAAGCTGTGGAGACAGCCATGTTGTGGCACTTTTGCGCTCCCCTTGGGATGCCTTTCACAACTGCAGTGTGCTTGGAGCACAGGGCTTCCTGGTTTAAAAAACCACAACTTTAGCCCAAACTGGAGGCTTCTAAATCAGCCTTCGTTTCGGGACATCCCCAAGGATAAAGCTGTGGAGGCAGGCATGCTGAGGCACTTCTGCGCTCTTCTTGGGTAGTCCTTCGCAGCTGCTGTGTTCTTGGAACTCAGGGCTTTCTGGTTAAAAGAACACTAACCCTAGGCCTAACTCAAACCTTAAGCCTAGGAAGGAAAATCAGCCTATGATTCGGGATGGTCTCATGGAAATAGCAGTGGAGGCAGCCAAGTTGTGTCACTTTTGCGCTCCCCTTGGGATGCCTTTAACAGCTGCAGTGTGCCTGGAGCACAGGGCTTCCTGGTTTTAAAAGTCCTAGGCCTAAGCCTAACAGTAACCCTAGGAAGGTAAATCAGCCGGGTATTAGGGTTCTTCCTAAGGAAAAAGCTGTGAAAGCAGCCATGTTGTGGCACTTCTGCGCTCCCTTTGGGATGCCTTTGGCAGATGCAGTAAGCCTGGAACTCAGGGCTTCCTGCTTAAAAAAATCCTAGCCCTAGGCTGAGCCCTAACCCTAAGCCTAGGCAGATAAATCAGCCTAGGTATAGGGATGGTGCCAAGGAAAAAGCTGTGAAAGCTGCCATGTTGTTGCACTTTTGTACTCCCCTTGGGATGCCTTTCACAGCTGCCGTGTGCCTGGAGCTCAGGGCTTCCTGGTTTAAAAAACAATGTCCCTAGCTGAGACTGGAGGCAGGTGATTCAGCCTAGGCTTAGCAATAGTGCCAATGAAAACGTGTGGAGGCAGCCATTTTCTGGCACTTTTGTGCTCCCCTTGGGATGCCTTTCGCAGCTGCCGTGTGCCTGGAGCTCAGAGCTTGCTGGTTTAAAAAGCTCTACACCTAGGCGTAACCCTAACCCTAACCGTAACACCGGTCATTTAAATCAGCCTGGGTTTAGGAATTATCCCAAGGGAAAAGCTGTGGAGACAGCCATGTTGTGGCACTTTTGCGCTCCCCTTGGGATGCCTTTCACAGCTGCAGTGTGCTTGGAGCACAGGGCTTCCTGGTTTAAAAAACCACAACTTTAGCCCAAACTGGAGGCTTCTAAATCAGCCTTCGTTTCGGGACGTCCCCAAGGAAAAAGCTGTGGAGGCAGGCATGTTGAGGCACTTCTGCGCTCTTCTTGGGTAGTCCTTCGCAGCTGCTGTGTTCTTGGAACTCAGGGCTTTCTGGTTAAAAGTACACTAACCCTAGGCCTAACTCAAACCTTAAGCCTAGGAAGGAAAATCAGCCTATGATTCGGGATGGTCTCATGGAAATAGCAGTGGAGGCAGCCAAGTTGTGTCACTTTTGCGCTCCCCTTGGGATGCCTTTAACAGCTGCAGTGTGCCTGGAGCACAGGGCTTCCTGGTTTTAAAAGTCCTAGGCCTAAGCCTAACAGTAACCCTAGGAAGGTAAATCAGCCGGGTATTAGGGTTCTTCCTAAGGAAAAAGCTGTGAAAGCAGCCATGTTGTGGCACTTCTGCGCTCCCTTTGGGATGCCTTTGGCAGATGCAGTAAGCCTGGAACTCAGGGCTTCCTGCTTAAAAAAATCCTTGCCCTTGGCTGAGCCCTAACCCTAACCCTAGGCAGATAAATCAGCCTAGGTATAGGGATGGTGCCAAGGAAAAAGCTGTGAAAGCTGCCATGTTGTTGCACTTTTGTACTCCCCTTGGGATGCCTTTCACAGCTGCCGTGTGCCTGGAGCTCAGGGCTTCCTGGTTTAAAAAACAATGTCCCTAGCTGAGACTGGAGGCAGGTGATTCAGCCTAGGCTTAGCAATGGTGCCAATGAAAACGTGTGGAGGCAGCCATTTTCTGGCACTTTTGTGCTCCCCTTGGGATGCCTTTCGCAGCTGCCGTGTGCCTGGAGCTCAGAGCTTGCTGGTTTAAAAAGCTCTACACCTAGGCGTAACCCTAACCCTAACCGTAACACTGGTCATTTAAATCAGCCTGGGTTTAGGAATTATCCCAAGGGAAAAGCTGTGGAGACAGCCATGTTGTGGCACTTTTGCGCTCCCCTTGGGATGCCTTTCACAACTGCAGTGTGCTTGGAGCACAGGGCTTCCTGGTTTAAAAAACCACAACTTTAGCCCAAACTGGAGGCTTCTAAATCAGCCTTCGTTTCGGGACATCCCCAAGGATAAAGCTGTGGAGGCAGGCATGTTGAGGCACTTCTGCGCTCTTCTTGGGTAGTCCTTCGCAGCTGCTGTGTTCTTGGAACTCAGGGCTTTCTGGTTAAAAGAACACTAACCCTAGGCCTAACTCAAACCTTAAGCCTAGGAAGGAAAATCAGCCTATGATTCGGGATGGTCTCATGGAAATAGCAGTGGAGGCAGCCAAGTTGTGTCACTTTTGCGCTCCCCTTGGGATGCCTTTAACAGCTGCAGTGTGCCTGGAGCACAGGGCTTCCTGGTTTTAAAAGTCCTAGGCCTAAGCCTAACAGTAACCCTAGGAAGGTAAATCAGCCGGGTATTAGGGTTCTTCCTAAGGAAAAAGCTGTGAAAGCAGCCATGTTGTGGCACTTCTGCGCTCCCTTTGGGATGCCTTTGGCAGATGCAGTAAGCCTGGAACTCAGGGCTTCCTGGTTAAAAAAATCCTAGCCCTAGGCTGAGCCCTAACCCTAAGCTAGGCAGATAAATCAGCCTAGGTAGAGGGATGGTGCCAAGGAAAAAGCTGTGAAAGCTGCCATGTTGTTGCACTTTTGTACTCCCCTTGGGATGCCTTTCACAGCTGCCGTGTGCCTGGAGCTCAGGGCTTCCTGGTTTAAAAAACAATGTCCCTAGCTGAGACTGGAGGCAGGTGATTCAGCCTAGGCTTAGCAATGGTGCCAATGAAAACGTGTGGAGGCAGCCATTTTCTGGCACTTTTGTGCTCCCCTTGGGATGCCTTTCGCAGCTGCCGTGTGCCTGGAGCTCAGAGCTTGCTGGTTTAAAAAGCTCTACACCTAGGCGTAACCCTAACCCTAACCGTAACACTGGTCATTTAAATCAGCCTGGGTTTAGGAATTATCCCAAGGGAAAAGCTGTGGAGACAGCCATGTTGTGGCACTTTTGCGCTCCCCTTGGGATGCCTTTCACAGCTGCAGTGTGCTTGGAGCACAGGGCTTCCTGGTGTAAAAAACCACAACTTTAGCCCAAACTGGAGGCTTCTAAATCAGCCTTCGTTTCGGGACGTCCCCAAGGAAAAAGCTGTGGAGGCAGGCATGTTGAGGCACTTCTGCGCTCTTCTTGGGTAGTCCTTCGCAGCTGCTGTGTTCTTGGAACTCAGGGCTTTCTGGTTAAAAGAACACTAACCCTAGGCCTAACTCAAACCTTAAGCCTAGGAAGGAAAATCAGCCTATGATTCGGGATGGTCTCATGGAAATAGCAGTGGAGGCAGCCAAGTTGTGTCACTTTTGCGCTCCCCTTGGGATGCCTTTAACAGCTGCAGTGTGCCTGGAGCACAGGGCTTCCTGGTTTTAAAAGTCCTAGGCCTAAGCCTAACAGTAACCCTAGGAAGGTAAATCAGCCGGGTATTAGGGTTCTTCCTAAGGAAAAAGCTGTGAAAGCAGCCATGTTGTGGCACTTCTGCGCTCCCTTTGGGATGCCTTTGGCAGATGCAGTAAGCCTGGAACTCAGGGCTTCCTGCTTAAAAAAATCCTTGCCCTTGGCTGAGCCCTAACCCTAACCCTAGGCAGATAAATCAGCCTAGGTATAGGGATGGTGCCAAGGAAAAAGCTGTGAAAGCTGCCATGTTGTTGCACTTTTGTACTCCCCTTGGGATGCCTTTCACAGCTGCCGTGTGCCTGGAGCTCAGGGCTTCCTGGTTTAAAAAACCATGTCCCTAGCTGAGACTGGAGGCAGGTGATTCAGCCTAGGCTTAGCAATGGTGCCAATGAAAACGTGTGGAGGCAGCCATTTTCTGGCACTTTTGTGCTCCCCTTGGGATGCCTTTCGCAGCTGCCGTGTGCCTGGAGCTCAGAGCTTGCTGGTTTAAAAAGCTCTACACCTAGGCGTAACCCTAACCCTAACCGTAACACTGGTCATTTAAATCAGCCTGGGTTTAGGAATTATCCCAAGGGAAAAGCTGTGGAGACAGCCATGTTGTGGCACTTTTGCGCTCCCCTTGGGATGCCTTTCACAGCTGCAGTGTGCTTGGAGCACAGGGCTTCCTGGTGTAAAAAACCACAACTTTAGCCCAAACTGGAGGCTTCTAAATCAGCCTTCGTTTCGGGACGTCCCCAAGGAAAAAGCTGTGGAGGCAGGCATGTTGAGGCACTTCTGCGCTCTTCTTGGGTAGTCCTTCGCAGCTGCTGTGTTCTTGGAACTCAGGGCTTTCTGGTTAAAAGAACACTAACCCTAGGCCTAACTCAAACCTTAAGCCTAGGAAGGAAAATCAGCCTATGATTCGGGATGGTCTCATGGAAATAGCAGCAGAGGCAGCCAAGTTGTGTCACTTTTGCGCTCCCCTTGGGATGCCTTTAACAGCTGCAGTGTGCCGGGAGCACAGGGCTTCCTGGTTTTAAAAGTCCTACGCCTAAGCCTAACAGTAACCCTAGGAAGGTAAATCAGCCGGGTATTAGGGTTCTTCCTAAGGAAAAAGCTGTGAAAGCAGCCATGTTGTGGCACTTCTGCGCTCCCTTTGGGATGCCTTTGGCAGATGCAGTAAGCCTGGAACTCACGGCTTCCTGGTTAAAAAATCCTTGCACTTGGCTGAGCCCTAACCCTAACCCTAGGCAGATAAATCAGCCTAGGTATAGGGATGGTGCCAAGGAAAAAGCTGTGAAAGCTGCCATGTTGTTGCACTTTTGTACTCCCCTTGGGATGCCTTTCACAGCTGCCGTGTGCCTGGAGCTCAGGGCTTCCTGGTTTAAAAAACCATGTCCCTAGCTGAGACTGGAGGCAGGTGATTCAGCCTAGGCTTAGCAATGGTGCCAATGAAAACGTGTGGAGGCAGCCATTTTCTGGCACTTTTGTGCTCCCCTTGGGATGCCTTTCGCAGCTGCCGTGTGCCTGGAGCTCAGAGCTTGCTGGTTTAAAAAGCTCTACACCTAGGCGTAACCCTAACCCTAACCGTAACACTGGTCATTTAAATCAGCCTGGGTTTAGGAATTATCCCAAGGGAAAAGCTGTGGAGACAGCCATGTTGTGGCACTTTTGCGCTCCCCTTGGGATGCCTTTCACAGCTGCAGTGTGCTTGGAGCACAGGGCTTCCTGGTGTAAAAAACCACAACTTTAGCCCAAACTGGAGGCTTCTAAATCAGCCTTCGTTTCGGGACGTCCCCAAGGAAAAAGCTGTGGAGGCAGGCATGTTGAGGCACTTCTGCGCTCTTCTTGGGTAGTCCTTCGCAGCTGCTGTGTTCTTGGAACTCAGGGCTTTCTGGTTAAAAGAACACTAACCCTAGGCCTAACTCAAACCTTAAGCCTAGGAAGGAAAATCAGCCTATGATTCGGGATGGTCTCATGGAAATAGCAGTGGAGGCAGCCAAGTTGGGTCACTTTTGCGCTCCCCTTGGGATGCCTTTAACAGCTGCAGTGTGCCTGGAGCACAGGGCTTCCTGGTTTTAAAAGTCCTACGCCTAAGCCTAACAGTAACCCTAGGAAGGTAAATCAGCCGGGTATTAGGGTTCTTCCTAAGGAAAAAGCTGTGAAAGCAGCCATGTTGTGGCACTTCTGCGCTCCCTTTGGGATGCCTTTGGCAGATGCAGTAAGCCTGGAACTCAGGGCTTCCTGCTTAAAAAAATCCTTGCCCTTGGCTGAGCCCTAACCCTAACCCTAGGCAGATAAATCAGCCTAGGTATAGGGATGGTGCCAAGGAAAAAGCTGTGAAAGCTGCCATGTTGTTGCACTTTTGTACTCCCCTTGGGATGCCTTTCACAGCTGCCGTGTGCCTGGAGCTCAGGGCTTCCTGGTTTAAAAAACAATGTCCCTAGCTGAGACTGGAGGCAGGTGATTCAGCCTAGGCTTAGCAATGGTGCCAATGAAAACGTGTGGAGGCAGCCATTTTCTGGCACTTTTGTGCTCCCTTTCGGATGCATTTCGCAGCTGCCGTGTGCCTGGAGCTCAGAGCTTGCTGGTTTAAAAAGCTCTACACCTAGGCGTAACCCTAACCCTAACCGTAACACTGGTCATTTAAATCAGCCTGGGTTTAGGAATTATCCCAAGGGAAAAGCTGTGGAGACAGCCATGTTGTGGCACTTTTGCGCTCCCCTTGGGATGCCTTTCACAGCTGCAGTGTGCTTGGAGCACAGGGCTTCCTGGTGTAAAAAACCACAACTTTAGCCCAAACTGGAGGCTTCTAAATCAGCCTTCGTTTCGGGACGTCCCCAAGGAAAAAGCTGTGGAGGCAGGCATGTTGAGGCACTTCTGCGCTCTTCTTGGGTAGTCCTTCGCAGCTGCTGTGTTCTTGGAACTCAGGGCTTTCTGGTTAAAAGAACACTAACCCTAGGCCTAACTCAAACCTTAAGCCTAGGAAGGAAAATCAGCCTATGATTCGGGATGGTCTCATGGAAATAGCAGTGGAGGCAGCCAAGTTGTGTCACTTTTGCGCTCCCCTTGGGATGCCTTTAACAGCTGCAGTGTGCCTGGAGCACAGGGCTTCCTGGTTTTAAAAGTCCTAGGCCTAAGCCTAACAGTAACCCTAGGAAGGTAAATCAGCCGGGTATTAGGGTTCTTCCTAAGGAAAAAGCTGTGAAAGCAGCCATGTTGTGGCACTTCACCGCTCCCTTTGGGATGCCTTTGGCAGATGCAGTAAGCCTGGAACTCAGGGCTTCCTGGTTAAAAAATCCTTGCACTTGGCTGAGCCCTAAGCCTAACCCTAGGCAGATAAATCAGCCTAGGTATAGGGATGGTGCCAAGGAAAAAGCTGTGAAAGCTGCCATGTTGTTGCACTTTTGTACTCCCCTTGGGATGCCTTTCACAGCTGCCGTGTGCCTGGAGCTCAGGGCTTCCTGGTTTAAAAAACAATGTCCCTAGCTGAGACTGGAGGGAGGTGATTCAGCCTAGGCTTAGCAATGGTGCCAATGAAAACGTGTGGAGGCAGCCATTTTCTGGCACTTTTGTGCTCCCCTTGGGATGCCTTTCGCAGCTGCCGTGTGCCTGGAGTTCAGAGCTTGCTGGTTTAAAAAGCTCTACACCTAGGCGTAACCCTAACCCTAACCGTAACACTGGTCATTTAAATCAGCCTGGGTTTAGGAATTATCCCAAGGGAAAAGCTGTGGAGACAGCCATGTTGTGGCACTTTTGCGCTCCCCTTGGGATGCCTTTCACAGCTGCAGTGTGCTTGGAGCACAGGGCTTCCTGGTGTAAAAAACCACAACTTTAGCCCAAACTGGAGGCTTCTAAATCAGCCTTCGTTTCGGGACGTCCCCAAGGAAAAAGCTGTGGAGGCAGGCATGTTGAGGCACTTCTGCGCTCTTCTTGGGTAGTCCTTCGCAGCTGCTGTGTTCTTGGAACTCAGGGCTTTCTGGTTAAAAGAACACTAACCCTAGGCCTAACTCAAACCTTAAGCCTAGGAAGGAAAATCAGCCTATGATTCGGGATGGTCTCATGGAAATAGCAGTGGAGGCAGCCAAGTTGTGTCACTTTTGCGCTCCCCTTGGGATGCCTTTAACAGCTGCAGTGTGCCTGGAGCACAGGGCTTCCTGGTTTTAAAAGTCCTAGGCCTAAGCCTAACAGTAACCCTAGGAAGGTAAATCAGCCGGGTATTAGGGTTCTTCCTAAGGAAAAAGCTGTGAAAGCAGCCATGTTGTGGCACTTCACCGCTCCCTTTGGGATGCCTTTGGCAGATGCAGTAAGCCTGGAACTCAGGGCTTCCTGCTTAAAAAAATCCTTGCACTTGGCTGAGCCCTAACCCTAACCCTAGGCAGATAAATCAGCCTAGGTATAGGGATGGTGCCAAGGAAAAAGCTGTGAAAGCTGCCATGTTGTTGCACTTTTGTACTCCCCTTGGGATGCCTTTCACAGCTGCCGTGTGCCTGGAGCTCAGGGCTTCCTGGTTTAAAAAACAATGTCCCTAGCTGAGACTGGAGGCAGGTGATTCAGCCTAGGCTTAGCAATGGTGCCAATGAAAACGTGTGGAGGCAGCCATTTTCTGGCACTTTTGTGCTCCCCTTGGGATGCCTTTCGCAGCTGCCGTGTGCCTGGAGCTCAGAGCTTGCTGGTTTAAAAAGCTCTACACCTAGGCGTAACCCTAACCCTAACCGTAACACTGGTCATTTAAATCAGCCTGGGTTTAGGAATTATCCCAAGGGAAAAGCTGTGGAGACAGCCATGTTGTGGCACTTTTGCGCTCCCCTTGGGATGCCTTTCACAGCTGCAGTGTGCTTGGAGCACAGGGCTTCCTGGTTTAAAAAACCACAACTTTAGCCCAAACTGGAGGCTTCTAAATCAGCCTTCGTTTCGGGACGTCCCCAAGGAAAAAGCTGTGGAGGCAGGCATGTTGAGGCACTTCTGCGCTCTTCTTGGGTAGTCCTTCGCAGCTGCTGTGTTCTTGGAACTCAGGGCTTTCTGGTTAAAAGAACACTAACCCTAGGCCTAACTCAAACCTTAAGCCTAGGAAGGAAAATCAGCCTATGATTCGGGATGGTCTCATGGAAATAGCAGTGGAGGCAGCCAAGTTGTGTCACTTTTGCGCTCCCCTTGGGATGCCTTTAACAGCTGCAGTGTGCCTGGAGCACAGGGCTTCCTGGTTTTAAAAGTCCTAGGCCTAAGCCTAACAGTAACCCTAGGAAGGTAAATCAGCCGGGTATTAGGGTTCTTCCTAAGGAAAAAGCTGTGAAAGCAGCCATGTTGTGGCACTTCACCGCTCCCTTTGGGATGCCTTTGGCAGATGCAGTAAGCCTGGAACTCAGGGCTTCCTGCTTAAAAAAATCCTTGCCCTTGGCTGAGCCCTAACCCTAACCCTAGGCAGATAAATCAGCCTAGGTATAGGGATGGTGCCAAGGAAAAAGCTGTGAAAGCTGCCATGTTGTTGCACTTTTGTACTCCCCTTGGGATGCCTTTCACAGCTGCCGTGTGCCTGGAGCTCAGGGCTTCCTGGTTTAAAAAACAATGTCCCTAGCTGAGACTGGAGGCAGGTGATTCAGCCTAGGCTTAGCAATGGTGCCAATGAAAACGTGTGGAGGCAGCCATTTTCTGGCACTTTTGTGCTCCCCTTGGGATGCCTTTCGCAGCTGCCGTGTGCCTGGAGCTCAGAGCTTGCTGGTTTAAAAAGCTCTACACCTAGGCGTAACCCTAACCCTAACCGTAACACTGGTCATTTAAATCAGCCTGGGTTTAGGAATTATCCCAAGGGAAAAGCTGTGGAGACAGCCATGTTGTGGCACTTTTGCGCTCCCCTTGGGATGCCTTTCACAGCTGCAGTGTGCTTGGAGCACAGGGCTTCCTGGTGTAAAAAACCACAACTTTAGCCCAAACTGGAGGCTTCTAAATCAGCCTTCGTTTCGGGACGTCCCCAAGGAAAAAGCTGTGGAGGCAGGCATGTTGAGGCACTTCTGCGCTCTTCTTGGGTAGTCCTTCGCAGCTGCTGTGTTCTTGGAACTCAGGGCTTTCTGGTTAAAAGAACACTAACCCTAGGCCTAACTCAAACCTTAAGCCTAGGAAGGAAAATCAGCCTATGATTCGGGATGGTCTCATGGAAATAGCAGTGGAGGCAGCCAAGTTGTGTCACTTTTGCGCTCCCCTTGGGATGCCTTTAACAGCTGCAGTGTGCCTGGAGCACAGGGCTTCCTGGTTTTAAAAGTCCTAGGCCTAAGCCTAACAGTAACCCTAGGAAGGTAAATCAGCCGGGTATTAGGGTTCTTCCTAAGGAAAAAGCTGTGAAAGCAGCCATGTTGTGGCACTTCACCGCTCCCTTTGGGATGCCTTTGGCAGATGCAGTAAGCCTGGAACTCAGGGCTTCCTGCTTAAAAAAATCCTTGCCCTTGGCTGAGCCCTAACCCTAACCCTAGGCAGATAAATCAGCCTAGGTATAGGGATGGTGCCAAGGAAAAAGCTGTGAAAGCTGCCATGTTGTTGCACTTTTGTACTCCCCTTGGGATGCCTTTCACAGCTGCCGTGTGCCTGGAGCTCAGGGCTTCCTGGTTTAAAAAACAATGTCCCTAGCTGAGACTGGAGGCAGGTGATTCAGCCTAGGCTTAGCAATGGTGCCAATGAAAACGTGTGGAGGCAGCCATTTTCTGGCACTTTTGTGCTCCCCTTGGGATGCCTTTCGCAGCTGCCGTGTGCCTGGAGCTCAGAGCTTGCTGGTTTAAAAAGCTCTACACCTAGGCGTAACCCTAACCCTAACCGTAACACTGGTCATTTAAATCAGCCTGGGTTTAGGAATTATCCCAAGGGAAAAGCTGTGGAGACAGCCATGTTGTGGCACTTTTGCGCTCCCCTTGGGATGCCTTTCACAGCTGCAGTGTGCTTGGAGCACAGGGCTTCCTGGTGTAAAAAACCACAACTTTAGCCCAAACTGGAGGCTTCTAAATCAGCCTTCGTTTCGGGACGTCCCCAAGGAAAAAGCTGTGGAGGCAGGCATGTTGAGGCACTTCTGCGCTCTTCTTGGGTAGTCCTTCGCAGCTGCTGTGTTCTTGGAACTCAGGGCTTTCTGGTTAAAAGAACACTAACCCTAGGCCTAACTCAAACCTTAAGCCTAGGAAGGAAAATCAGCCTATGATTCGGGATGGTCTCATGGAAATAGCAGTGGAGGCAGCCAAGTTGTGTCACTTTTGCGCTCCCCTTGGGATGCCTTTAACAGCTGCAGTGTGCCTGGAGCACAGGGCTTCCTGGTTTTAAAAGTCCTAGGCCTAAGCCTAACAGTAACCCTAGGAAGGTAAATCAGCCGGGTATTAGGGTTCTTCCTAAGGAAAAAGCTGTGAAAGCAGCCATGTTGTGGACCTTCTGCGCTCCCTTTGGGATGCCTTTGGCAGATGCAGTAAGCCTGGAACTCAGGGCTTCCTGCTTAAAAAAATCCTAACCCTAGGCTGAGCCCTAACCCTAACCCTAGGCAGATAAATCAGCCTAGGTAGAGGGATGGTGCCAAGGAAAAAGCTGTGAAAGCTGCCATGTTGTTGCACTTTTGTACTCCCCTTGGGATGCCTTTCACAGCTGCCGTGTGCCTGGAGCTCAGGGCTTCCTGGTTTAAAAAACCATGTCCCTAGCTGAGACTGGAGGCAGGTGATTCAGCCTAGGCTTAGCAATGGTGCCAATGAAAACGTGTGGAGGCAGCCATTTTCTGGCACTTTTGTGCTCCCCTTGGGATGCCTTTCGCAGCTGCCGTGTGCCTGGAGCTCAGAGCTTGCTGGTTTAAAAAGCTCTACACCTAGGCTTAACCCTAACCCTAACCGTAACACTGGTCATTTAAATCAGCCTGGGTTTAGGAATTATCCCAAGGGAAAAGCTGTGGAGACAGCCATGTTGTGGCACTTTTGCGCTCCCCTTGGGATGCCTTTCACAGCTGCAGTGTGCTTGGAGCACAGGGCTTCCTGGTTTAAAAAACCACAACTTTAGCCCAAACTGGAGGCTTCGAAATCAGCCTTCGTTTCGGGACGTCCCCAAGGAAAAAGCTGTGGAGGCAGGCATGTTGAGGCACTTCTGCGCTCTTCTTGGGTAGTCCTTCGCAGCTGCTGTGTTCTTGGAACTCAGGGCTTTCTGGTTAAAAGAACACTAACCCTAGGCCTAACTCAAACCTTAAGCCTAGGAAGGAAAATCAGCCTATGATTCGGGATGGTCTCATGGAAATAGCAGTGGAGGCAGCCAAGTTGTGTCACTTTTGCGCTCCCCTTGGGATGCCTTTAACAGCTGCAGTGTGCCTGGAGCCCAGGGCTTCCTGGTTTTAAAAGTCCTAGGCCTAAGCCTAACAGTAACCCTAGGAAGGTAAATCAGCCGGGTATTAGGGTTCTTCCTAAGGAAAAAGCTGTGAAAGCAGCCATGTTGTGGCACTTCTGCGCTCCCTTTGGGATGCCTTTGGCAGATGCAGTAAGCCTGGAACTCAGGGCTTCCTGCTTAAAAAAATCCTAACCCTAGGCTGAGCCCTAACCCTAACCCTAGGCAGATAAATCAGCCTAGGTAGAGGGATGGTGCCAAGGAAAAAGCTGTGAAAGCTGCCATGTTGTTGCACTTTTGTACTCCCCTTGGGATGCCTTTCACAGCTGCCGTGTGCCTGGAGCTCAGGGCTTCCTGGTTTAAAAAACCATGTCCCTAGCTGAGACTGGAGGCAGGTGATTCAGCCTAGGCTTAGCAATGGTGCCAATGAAAACGTGTGGAGGCAGCCATTTTCTGGCACTTTTGTGCTCCCCTTGGGATGCCTTTCGCAGCTGCCGTGTGCCTGGAGCTCAGAGCTTGCTGGTTTAAAAAGCTCTACACCTAGGCGTAACCCTAACCCTAACCGTAACACTGGTCATTTAAATCAGCCTGGGTTTAGGAATTATCCCAAGGGAAAAGCTGTGGAGACAGCCATGTTGTGGCACTTTTGCGCTCCCCTTGGGATGCCTTTCACAGCTGCAGTGTGCTTGGAGCACAGGGCTTCCTGGTTTAAAAAACCACAACTTTAGCCCAAACTGGAGGCTTCTAAATCAGCCTTCGTTTCGGGACGTCCCCAAGGAAAAAGCTGTGGAGGCAGGCATGTTGAGGCACTTCTGCGCTCTTCTTGGGTAGTCCTTCGCAGCTGCTGTGTTCTTGGAACTCAGGGCTTTCTGGTTAAAAGAACACTAACCCTAGGCCTAACTCAAACCTTAAGCCTAGGAAGGAAAATCAGCCTATGATTCGGGATGGTCTCATGGAAATAGCAGTGGAGGCAGCCAAGTTGGGTCACTTTTGCGCTCCCCTTGGGATGCCTTTAACAGCTGCAGTGTGCCTGGAGCACAGGGCTTCTTGGTTTTAAAAGTCCTAGGCCTAAGCCTAACAGTAACCCTAGGAAGGTAAATCAGCCGGGTATTAGGGTTCTTCCTAAGGAAAAAGCTGTGAAAGCAGCCATGTTATGGACCTTCTGCGCTCCCTTTGGGATGCCTTTGGCAGATGCAGTAAGCCTGGAACTCAGGGCTTCCTGGTTAAAAAAATCCTAGCCCTAGGCTGAGCCCTAACCCTAACCCTAGGCAGATAAATCAGCCTAGGTATAGGGATGGTGCCAAGGAAAAAGCTGTGAAAGCTGCCATGTTGTTGCACTTTTGTACTCCCCTTGGGATGCCTTTCACAGCTGCCGTGTGCCTGGAGCTCAGGGCTTCCTGGTTTAAAAAACAATGTCCCTAGCTGAGACTGGAGGCAGGTGATTCAGCCTAGGCTTAGCAATGGTGCCAATGAAAACGTGTGGAGGCAGCCATTTTCTGGCACTTTTGTGCTCCCCTTGGGATGCATTTCGCAGCTGCCGTGTGCCTGGAGCTCAGAGCTTGCTGGTTTAAAAAGCTCTACACCTAGGCGTAACCCTAACCCTAACCGTAACACTGGTCATTTAAATCAGCCTGTGTTTAGGAATTATCCTAAGGGAAAAGCTGTGGAGACAGCCATGTTGTGGCACTTTTGCGCTCCCCTTGGGATGCCTTTCACAGCTGCAGTGTGCTTGGAGCACAGGGCTTCCTGGTTTAAAAAACCACAACTTTAGCCCAAACTGGAGGCTTCTAAATCAGCCTTCGTTTCGGGACGTCCCCAAGGAAAAAGCTGTGGAGGCAGGCATGTTGAGGCACTTCTGCGCTCTTCTTGGGTAGTCCTTCGCAGCTGCTGTGTTCTTGGAACTCAGGGCTTTCTGGTTAAAAGAACACTAACCCTAGGCCTAACTCAAACCTTAAGCCTAGGAAGGAAAATCAGCCTATGATTCGGGATGGTCTCATGGAAATAGCAGTGGAGGCAGCCAAGTTGGGTCACTTTTGCGCTCCCCTTGGGATGCCTTTAACAGCTGCAGTGTGCCTGGAGCACAGGGCTTCCTGGTTTTAAAAGTCCTAGGCCTAAGCCTAACAGTAACCCTAGGAAGGTAAATCAGCCGGGTATTAGGGTTCTTCCTAAGGAAAAAGCTGTGAAAGCAGCCATGTTGTGGCACTTCTGCGCTCCCTTTGGGATGCCTTTGGCAGATGCAGTAAGCCTGGAACTCAGGGCTTCCTGGTTAAAAAAATCCTTGCCCTTGGCTGAGCCCTAACCCTAACCCTAGGCAGATAAATCAGCCTAGGTAGAGGGATGGTGCCAAGGAAAAAGCTGTGAAAGCTGCCATGTTGTTGCACTTTTGTACTCCCCTTGGGATGCCTTTCACAGCTGCCGTGTGCCTGGAGCTCAGGGCTTCCTGGTTTAAAAAACCATGTCCCTAGCTGAGACTGGAGGCAGGTGATTCAGCCTAGGCTTAGCAATGGTGCCAATGAAAACGTGTGGAGGCAGCCATTTTCTGGCACTTTTGCGCTCCCCTTGGGATGCCTTTCACAGCTGCAGTGTGCTTGGAGCACAGGGCTTCCTGGTTTAAAAAACCACAACTTTCGCCCAAACTGGAGGCTTCGAAATCAGCCTTCGTTTCGGGACCTCCCCAAGGAAAAAGCTGTGGAGGCAGGCATGTTGAGGCACTTCTGTGCTCTTCTTGGGTAGTCCTTCGCAGCTGCTGTGTTCTTGGAACTCAGGGCTTTCTGGTTAAAAGAACACTAACCCTAGGCCTAACTCAAACCTTAAGCCTAGGAAGGAAAATCAGCCTATGATTCGGGATGGTCTCATGGAAATAGCAGTGGAGGCAGCCAAGTTGGGTCACTTTTGCGCTCCCCTTGGGATGCCTTTAACAGCTGCAGTGTGCCTGGAGCACAGGGCTTCTTGGTTTTAAAAGTCCTAGGCCTAAGCCTAACAGTAACCCTAGGAAGGTAAATCAGCCGGGTATTAGGGTTCTTCCTAAGGAAAAAGCTGTGAAAGCAGCCATGTTATGGACCTTCTGCGCTCCCTTTGGGATGCCTTTGGCAGATGCAGTAAGCCTGGAACTCAGGGCTTCCTGGTTAAAAAAATCCTAGCCCTAGGCTGAGCCCTAACCCTAACCCTAGGCAGATAAATCAGCCTAGGTATAGGGATGGTGCCAAGGAAAAAGCTGTGAAAGCTGCCATGTTGTTGCACTTTTGTACTCCCCTTGGGATGCCTTTCACAGCTGCCAAGTGCCTGGAGCTCAGGGCTTCCTGGTTTAAAAAACAATGTCCCTAGCTGAGACTGGAGGCAGGTGATTCAGCCTAGGCTTAGCAATGGTGCCAATGAAAACGTGTGGAGGCAGCCATTTTCTGGCACTTTTGTGCTCCCCTTGGGATGCATTTCGCAGCTGCCGTGTGCCTGGAGCTCAGAGCTTGCTGGTTTAAAAAGCTCTACACCTAGGCGTAACCCTAACCCTAACCGTAACACTGGTCATTTAAATCAGCCTGTGTTTAGGAATTATCCTAAGGGAAAAGCTGTGGAGACAGCCATGTTGTGGCACTTTTGCGCTCCCCTTGGGATGCCTTTCACAGCTGCAGTGTGCTTGGAGCACAGGGCTTCCTGGTTTAAAAAACCACAACTTTAGCCCAAACTGGAGGCTTCTAAATCAGCCTTCGTTTCGGGACGTCCCCAAGGAAAAAGCTGTGGAGGCAGGCATGTTGAGGCACTTCTGCGCTCTTCTTGGGTAGTCCTTCGCAGCTGCTGTGTTCTTGGAACTCAGGGCTTTCTGGTTAAAAGAACACTAACCCTAGGCCTAACTCAAACCTTAAGCCTAGGAAGGAAAATCAGCCTATGATTCGGGATGGTCTCATGGAAATAGCAGTGGAGGCAGCCAAGTTGGGTCACTTTTGCGCTCCCCTTGGGATGCCTTTAACAGCTGCAGTGTGCCTGGAGCACAGGGCTTCCTGGTTTTAAAAGTCCTAGGCCTAAGCCTAACAGTAACCCTAGGAAGGTAAATCAGCCGGGTATTAGGGTTCTTCCTAAGGAAAAAGCTGTGAAAGCAGCCATGTTGTGGCACTTCTGCGCTCCCTTTGGGATGCCTTTGACAGATGCAGTAAGCCTGGAACTCAGGGCTTCCTGGTTAAAAAAATCCTTGCCCTTGGCTGAGCCCTAACCCTAACCCTAGGCAGATAAATCAGCCTAGGTATAGGGATGGTGCCAAGGAAAAAGCTGTGAAAGCTGCCATGTTGTTGCACTTTTGTACTCCCCTTGGGATGCCTTTCACAGCTGCCGTGTGCCTGGAGCTCAGGGCTTCCTGGTTTAAAAAACCATGTCCCTAGCTGAGACTGGAGGCAGGTGATTCAGCCTAGGCTTAGCAATGGTGCCAATGAAAACGTGTGGAGGCAGCCATTTTCTGGCACTTTTGTGCTCCCCTTGGGATGCCTTTCACAGCTGCAGTGTGCTTGGAGCACAGGGCTTCCTGGTTTAAAAAACCACAACTTCCACAACTTTAGCCCAAACTGGAGGCTTCTAAATCAGCCTTCATTTCGGGACGTCCCCAAGGAAAAAGCTGTGGAGGCAGGCATGTTGAGGCACTTCTGCGCTCTTCTTGGGTAGTCCTTCGCAGCTGCTGTGTTCTTGGAACTCAGGGCTTTCTGGTTAAAAGAACACTAACCCTAGGCCTAACTCAAACCTTAAGCCTAGGAAGGAAAATCAGCCTATGATTCGGGATGGTCTCATGGAAATAGCAGTGGAGGCAGCCAAGTTGTGTCACTTTTGCGCTCCCCTTGGGATGCCTTTAACAGCTGCAGTGTGCCTGGAGCACAGGGCTTCCTGGTTTTAAAAGTCCTAGGCCTAAGCCTAACAGTAACCCTAGGAAGGTAAATCAGCCGGGTATTAGGGTTCTTCCTAAGGAAAAAGCTGTGAAAGCAGCCATGTTGTGGCACTTCACCGCTCCCTTTGGGATGCCTTTGGCAGATGCAGTAAGCCTGGAACTCAGGGCTTCCTGCTTAAAAAAATCCTTGCCCTTGGCTGAGCCCTAACCCTAACCCTAGGCAGATAAATCAGCCTAGGTATAGGGATGGTGCCAAGGAAAAAGCTGTGAAAGCTGCCATGTTGTTGCACTTTTGTACTCCCCTTGGGATGCCTTTCACAGCTGCCGTGTGCCTGGAGCTCAGGGCTTCCTGGTTTAAAAAACAATGTCCCTAGCTGAGACTGGAGGCAGGTGATTCAGCCTAGGCTTAGCAATGGTGCCAATGAAAACGTGTGGAGGCAGCCATTTTCTGGCACTTTTGTGCTCCCCTTGGGATGCCTTTCGCAGCTGCCGTGTGCCTGGAGCTCAGAGCTTGCTGGTTTAAAAAGCTCTACACCTAGGCGTAACCCTAACCCTAACCGTAACACTGGTCATTTAAATCAGCCTGGGTTTAGGAATTATCCCAAGGGAAAAGCTGTGGAGACAGCCATGTTGTGGCACTTTTGCGCTCCCCTTGGGATGCCTTTCACAGCTGCAGTGTGCTTGGAGCACAGGGCTTCCTGGTGTAAAAAACCACAACTTTAGCCCAAACTGGAGGCTTCTAAATCAGCCTTCATTTCGGGACGTCCCCAAGGAAAAAGCTGTGCAGGCAGGCATGTTGAGGCACTTCTGCGCTCTTCTTGGGTAGTCCTTCGCAGCTGCTGTGTTCTTGGAACTCAGGGCTTTCTGGTTAAAAGAACACTAACCCTAGGCCTAACTCAAACCTTAAGCCTAGGAAGGAAAATCAGCCTATGATTCGGGATGGTCTCATGGAAATAGCAGTGGAGGCAGCCAAGTTGTGTCACTTTTGCGCTCCCCTTGGGATGCCTTTAACAGCTGCAGTGTGCCTGGAGCACAGGGCTTCCTGGTTTTAAAAGTCCTAGGCCTAAGCCTAACAGTAACCCTAGGAAGGTAAATCAGCCGGGTATTAGGGTTCTTCCTAAGGAAAAAGCTGTGAAAGCAGCCATGTTGTGGCACTTCTGCGCTCCCTTTGGGATGCCTTTGGCAGATGCAGTAAGCCTGGAACTCAGGGCTTCCTGCTTAAAAAAATCCTTGCCCTTGGCTGAGCCCTAAGCCTAACCCTAGGCAGATAAATCAGCCTAGGTATAGGGATGGTGCCAAGGAAAAAGCTGTGAAAGCTGCCATGTTGTTGCACTTTTGTACTCCCCTTGGGATGCCTTTCACAGCTGCCGTGTGCCTGGAGCTCAGGGCTTCCTGGTTTAAAAAACAATGTCCCTAGCTGAGACTGGAGGCAGGTGATTCAGCCTAGGCTTAGCAATGGTGCCAATGAAAACGTGTGGAGGCAGCCATTTTCTGGCACTTTTGTGCTCCCCTTGGGATGCCTTTCGCAGCTGCCGTGTGCCTGGAGCTCAGAGCTTGCTGGTTTAAAAAGCTCTACACCTAGGCGTAACCCTAACCCTAACCGTAACACTGGTCATTTAAATCAGCCTGGGTTTAGGAATTATCCCAAGGGAAAAGCTGTGGAGACAGCCATGTTGTGGCACTTTTGCGCTCCCCTTGGGATGCCTTTCACAGCTGCAGTGTGCTTGGAGCACAGGGCTTCCTGGTGTAAAAAACCACAACTTTAGCCCAAACTGGAGGCTTCTAAATCAGCCTTCGTTTCGGGACGTCCCCAAGGAAAAAGCTGTGGAGGCAGGCATGTTGAGGCACTTCTGCGCTCTTCTTGGGTAGTCCTTCGCAGCTGCTGTGTTCTTGGAACTCAGGGCTTTCTGGTTAAAAGAACACTAACCCTAGGCCTAACTCAAACCTTAAGCCTAGGAAGGAAAATCAGCCTATGATTCGGGATGGTCTCATGGAAATAGCAGTGGAGGCAGCCAAGTTGTGTCACTTTTGCGCTCCCCTTGGGATGCCTTTAACAGCTGCAGTGTGCCTGGAGCACAGGGCTTCCTGGTTTTAAAAGTCCTAGGCCTAAGCCTAACAGTAACCCTAGGAAGGTAAATCAGCCGGGTATTAGGGTTCTTCCTAAGGAAAAAGCTGTGAAAGCAGCCATGTAGTGGCACTTCTGCGCTCCCTTTGGGATGCCTTTGGCAGATGCAGTAAGCCTGGAACTCAGGGCTTCCTGGTTAAAAAATCCTTGCCCTTGGCTGAGCCCTAACCCTAACCCTAGGCAGATAAATCAGCCTAGGTATAGGGATGGTGCCAAGGAAAAAGCTGTGAAAGCTGCCATGTTGTTGCACTTTTGTACTCCCCTTGGGATGCCTTTCACAGCTGCCGTGTGCCTGGAGCTCAGGGCTTCCTGGTTTAAAAAACCATGTCCCTAGCTGAGACTGGAGGCAGGTGATTCAGCCTAGGCTTAGCAATGGTGCCAATGAAAACGTGTGGAGGCAGCCATTTTCTGGCACTTTTGTGCTCCCCTTGGGATGCCTTTCGCAGCTGCCGTGTGCCTGGAGCTCAGAGCTTGCTGGTTTAAAAAGCTCTACACCTAGGCTTAACCCTAACCCTAACCGTAACACTGGTCATTTAAATCAGCCTGGGTTTAGGAATTATCCCAAGGGAAAAGCTGTGGAGACAGCCATGTTGTGGCACTTTTGCGCTCCCCTTGGGATGCCTTTCACAGCTGCAGTGTGCTTGGAGCACAGGGCTTCCTGGTGTAAAAAACCACAACTATAGCCCAAACTGCAGGCTTCTAAATCAGCCTTCGTTTCGGGACGTCCCCAAGGAAAAAGCTGTGGAGGCAGGCATGTTGAGGCACTTCTGCGCTCTTCTTGGGTAGTCCTTCGCAGCTGCTGTGTTCTTGGAACTCAGGGCTTTCTGGTTAAAAGAACACTAACCCTAGGCCTAACTCAAACCTTAAGCCTAGGAAGGAAAATCAGCCTATGATTCGGGATGGTCTCATGGAAATAGCAGTGGAGGCAGCCAAGTTGTGTCACTTTTGCGCTCCCCTTGGGATGCCTTTAACAGCTGCAGTGTGCCTGGAGCACAGGGCTTCCTGGTTTTAAAAGTCCTAGGCCTAAGCCTAACAGTAACCCTAGGAAGGTAAATCAGCCGGGTATTAGGGTTCTTCCTAAGGAAAAAGCTGTGAAAGCAGCCATGTTGTGGCACTTCTGCGCTCCCTTTGGGATGCCTTTGGCAGATGCAGTAAGCCTGGAACTCAGGGCTTCCTTCTTAAAAAAATCCTAACCCTAGGCTGAGCCCTAACCCTAACCCTAGGCAGATAAATCAGCCTAGGTATAGGGATGGTGCCAAGGAAAAAGCTGTGAAAGCTGCCATGTTGTTGCACTTTTGTACTCCCCTTGGGATGCCTTTCACAGCTGCCGTGTGCCTGGAGCTCAGGGCTTCCTGGTTTAAAAAACCATGTCCCTAGCTGAGACTGGAGGCAGGTGATTCAGCCTAGGCTTAGCAATGGTGCCAATGAAAACGTGTGGAGGCAGCCATTTTCTGGCACTTTTGTGCTCCCCTTGGGATGCCTTTCGCAGCTGCCGTGTGCCTGGAGCTCAGAGCTTGCTGGTTTAAAAAGCTCTACACCTAGGCGTAACCCTAACCCTAACCGTAACACTGGTCATTTAAATCAGCCTGGGTTTAGGAATTATCCCAAGGGAAAAGCTGTGGAGACAGCCATGTTGTGGCACTTTTGCGCTCCCCTTGGGATGCCTTTCACAGCTGCAGTGTGCTTGGAGCACAGGGCTTCCTGGTTTAAAAAACCACAACTTTAGCCCAAACTGGAGGCTTCGAAATCAGCCTTCGTTTCGGGACGTCCCCAAGGAAAAAGCTGTGGAGGCAGGCATGTTGAGGCACTTCTGCGCTCTTCTTGGGTAGTCCTTCGCAGCTGCTGTGTTCTTGGAACTCAGGGCTTTCTGGTTAAAAGAACACTAACCCTAGGCCTAACTCAAACCTTAAGCCTAGGAAGGAAAATCAGCCTATGATTCGGGATGGTCTCATGGAAATAGCAGTGGAGGCAGCCAAGTTGTGTCACTTTTGCGCTCCCCTTGGGATGCCTTTAACAGCTGCAGTGTGCCTGGAGCACAGGGCTTCTTGGTTTTAAAAGTCCTAGGCCTAAGCCTAACAGTAACCCTAGGAAGGTAAATCAGCCGGGTATTAGGGTTCTTCCTAAGGAAAAAGCTGTGAAAGCAGCCATGTTATGGACCTTCTGCGCTCCCTTTGGGATGCCTTTGGCAGATGCAGTAAGCCTGGAACTCAGGGCTTCCTGGTTAAAAAAAACCTAGCCCTAGGCTGAGCCCTAACCCTAACCCTAGGCAGATAAATCAGCCTAGGTATAGGGATGGTGCCAAGGAAAAAGCTGTGAAAGCTGCCATGTTGTTGCACTTTTGTACTCCCCTTGGGATGCCTTTCACAGCTGCCGTGTGCCTGGAGCTCAGGGCTTCCTGGTTTAAAAAACAATGTCCCTAGCTGAGACTGGAGGCAGGTGATTCAGCCTAGGCTTAGCAATGGTGCCAATGAAAACGTGTGGAGGCAGCCATTTTCTGGCACTTTTGTGCTCCCCTTGGGATGCATTTCGCAGCTGCCATGTGCCTGGAGCTCAGAGCTTGCTGGTTTAAAAAGCTCTACACCTAGGCGTAACCCTAACCCTAACCGTAACACTGGTCATTTAAATCAGCCTGGGTTTAGGAATTATCCTAAGGGAAAAGCTGTGGAGACAGCCATGTTGTGGCACTTTTGCGCTCCCCTTGGGATGCCTTTCACAGCTGCAGTGTGCTTGGAGCACAGGGCTTCCTGGTTTAAAAAACCACAACTTTAGCCCAAACTGGAGGCTTCTAAATCAGCCTTCGTTTCGGGACGTCCCCAAGGAAAAAGCTGTGGAGGCAGGCATGTTGAGGCACTTCTGCGCTCTTCTTGGGTAGTCCTTCGCAGCTGCTGTGTTCTTGGAACTCAGGGCTTTCTGGTTAAAAGAACACTAACCCTAGGCCTAACTCAAACCTTAAGCCTAGGAAGGAAAATCAGCCTATGATTCGGGATGGTCTCATGGAAATAGCAGTGGAGGCAGCCAAGTTGGGTCACTTTTGCGCTCCCCTTGGGATGCCTTTAACAGCTGCAGTGTGCCTGGAGCACAGGGCTTCCTGGTTTTAAAAGTCCTAGGCCTAAGCCTAACAGTAACCCTAGGAAGGTAAATCAGCCGGGTATTAGGGTTCTTCCTAAGGAAAAAGCTGTGAAAGCAGCCATGTTGTGGCACTTCTGCGCTCCCTTTGGGATGCCTTTGGCAGATGCAGTAAGCCTGGAACTCAGGGCTTCCTGCTTAAAAAAATCCTAACCCTAGGCTGAGCCCTAACCCTAACCCTAGGCAGATAAATCAGCCTAGGTAGAGGGATGGTGCCAAGGAAAAAGCTGTGAAAGCTGCCATGTTGTTGCACTTTTGTACTCCCCTTGGGATGCCTTTCACAGCTGCCGTGTGCCTGGAGCTCAGGGCTTCCTGGTTTAAAAAACCATGTCCCTAGCTGAGACTGGAGGCAGGTGATTCAGCCTAGGCTTAGCAATGGTGCCAATGAAAACGTGTGGAGGCAGCCATTTTCTGGCACTTTTGTGCTCCCCTTGGGATGCCTTTCGCAGCTGCCGTGTGCCTGGAGCTCAGAGCTTGCTGGTTTAAAAAGCTCTACACCTAGGCTTAACCCTAACCCTAACCGTAACACTGGTCATTTAAATCAGCCTGGGTTTAGGAATTATCCCAAGGGAAAAGCTGTGGAGACAGCCATGTTGTGGCACTTTTGCGCTCCCCTTGGGATGCCTTTCACAGCTGCAGTGTGCTTGGAGCACAGGGCTTCCTGGTGTAAAAAACCACAACTATAGCCCAAACTGCAGGCTTCTAAATCAGCCTTCGTTTCGGGACGTCCCCAAGGAAAAAGCTGTGGAGGCAGGCATGTTGAGGCACTTCTGCGCTCTTCTTGGGTAGTCCTTCGCAGCTGCTGTGTTCTTGGAACTCAGGGCTTTCTGGTTAAAAGAACACTAACCCTAGGCCTAACTCAAACCTTAAGCCTAGGAAGGAAAATCAGCCTATGATTCGGGATGGTCTCATGGAAATAGCAGTGGAGGCAGCCAAGTTGTGTCACTTTTGCGCTCCCCTTGGGATGCCTTTAACAGCTGCAGTGTGCCTGGAGCACAGGGCTTCCTGGTTTTAAAAGTCCTAGGCCTAAGCCTAACAGTAACCCTAGGAAGGTAAATCAGCCGGGTATTAGGGTTCTTCCTAAGGAAAAAGCTGTGAAAGCAGCCATGTTGTGGCACTTCTGCGCTCCCTTTGGGATGCCTTTGGCAGATGCAGTAAGCCTGGAACTCAGGGCTTCCTTCTTAAAAAAATCCTAACCCTAGGCTGAGCCCTAACCCTAACCCTAGGCAGATAAATCAGCCTAGGTAGAGGGATGGTGCCAAGGAAAAAGCTGTGAAAGCTGCCATGTTGTTGCACTTTTGTACTCCCCTTGGGATGCCTTTCACAGCTGCCGTGTGCCTGGAGCTCAGGGCTTCCTGGTTTAAAAAACCATGTCCCTAGCTGAGACTGGAGGCAGGTGATTCAGCCTAGGCTTAGCAATGGTGCCAATGAAAACGTGTGGAGGCAGCCATTTTCTGGCACTTTTGTGCTCCCCTTGGGATGCCTTTCGCAGCTGCCGTGTGCCTGGAGCTCAGAGCTTGCTGGTTTAAAAAGCTCTACACCTAGGCGTAACCCTAACCCTAACCGTAACACTGGTCATTTAAATCAGCCTGGGTTTAGGAATTATCCCAAGGGAAAAGCTGTGGAGACAGCCATGTTGTGGCACTTTTGCGCTCCCCTTGGGATGCCTTTCACAGCTGCAGTGTGCTTGGAGCACAGGGCTTCCTGGTTTAAAAAACCACAACTTTAGCCCAAACTGGAGGCTTCGAAATCAGCCTTCGTTTCGGGACGTCCCCAAGGAAAAAGCTGTGGAGGCAGGCATGTTGAGGCACTTCTGCGCTCTTCTTGGGTAGTCCTTCGCAGCTGCTGTGTTCTTGGAACTCAGGGCTTTCTGGTTAAAAGAACACTAACCCTAGGCCTAACTCAAACCTTAAGCCTAGGAAGGAAAATCAGCCTATGATTCGGGATGGTCTCATGGAAATAGCAGTGGAGGCAGCCAAGTTGTGTCACTTTTGCGCTCCCCTTGGGATGCCTTTAACAGCTGCAGTGTGCCTGGAGCACAGGGCTTCTTGGTTTTAAAAGTCCTAGGCCTAAGCCTAACAGTAACCCTAGGAAGGTAAATCAGCCGGGTATTAGGGTTCTTCCTAAGGAAAAAGCTGTGAAAGCAGCCATGTTATGGACCTTCTGCGCTCCCTTTGGGATGCCTTTGGCAGATGCAGTAAGCCTGGAACTCAGGGCTTCCTGGTTAAAAAAATCCTAGCCCTAGGCTGAGCCCTAACCCTAACCCTAGGCAGATAAATCAGCCTAGGTATAGGGATGGTGCCAAGGAAAAAGCTGTGAAAGCTGCCATGTTGTTGCACTTTTGTACTCCCCTTGGGATGCCTTTCACAGCTGCCGTGTGCCTGGAGCTCAGGGCTTCCTGGTTTAAAAAACAATGTCCCTAGCTGAGACTGGAGGCAGGTGATTCAGCCTAGGCTTAGCAATGGTGCCAATGAAAACGTGTGGAGGCAGCCATTTTCTGGCACTTTTGTGCTCCCCTTGGGATGCATTTCGCAGCTGCCATGTGCCTGGAGCTCAGAGCTTGCTGGTTTAAAAAGCTCTACACCTAGGCGTAACCCTAACCCTAACCGTAACACTGGTCATTTAAATCAGCCTGTGTTTAGGAATTATCCTAAGGGAAAAGCTGTGGAGACAGCCATGTTGTGGCACTTTTGCGCTCCCCTTGGGATGCCTTTCACAGCTGCAGTGTGCTTGGAGCACAGGGCTTCCTGGTTTAAAAAACCACAACTTTAGCCCAAACTGGAGGCTTCTAAATCAGCCTTCGTTTCGGGACGTCCCCAAGGAAAAAGCTGTGGAGGCAGGCATGTTGAGGCACTTCTGCGCTCTTCTTGGGTAGTCCTTCGCAGCTGCTGTGTTCTTGGAACTCAGGGCTTTCTGGTTAAAAGAACACTAACCCTAGGCCTAACTCAAACCTTAAGCCTAGGAAGGAAAATCAGCCTATGATTCGGGATGGTCTCATGGAAATAGCAGTGGAGGCAGCCAAGTTGGGTCACTTTTGCGCTCCCCTTGGGATGCCTTTAACAGCTGCAGTGTGCCTGGAGCACAGGGCTTCCTGGTTTTAAAAGTCCTAGGCCTAAGCCTAACAGTAACCCTAGGAAGGTAAATCAGCCGGGTATTAGGGTTCTTCCTAAGGAAAAAGCTGTGAAAGCAGCCATGTTGTGGCACTTCTGCGCTCCCTTTGGGATGCCTTTGGCAGATGCAGTAAGCCTGGAACTCAGGGCTTCCTGCTTAAAAAAATCCTTGCCCTTGGCTGAGCCCTAACCCTAACCCTAGGCAGATAAATCAGCCTAGGTAGAGGGATGGTGCCAAGGAAAAAGCTGTGAAAGCTGCCATGTTGTTGCACTTTTGTACTCCCCTTGGGATGCCTTTCACAGCTGCCGTGTGCCTGGAGCTCAGGGCTTCCTGGTTTAAAAAACCATGTCCCTAGCTGAGACTGGAGGCAGGTGATTCAGCCTAGGCTTAGCAATGGTGCCAATGAAAACGTGTGGAGGCAGCCATTTTCTGGCACTTTTGCGCTCCCCTTGGGATGCCTTTCACAGCTGCAGTGTGCTTGGAGCACAGGGCTTCCTGGTTTAAAAAACCACAACTTCCACAACTTTAGCCCAAACTGGAGGCTTCTAAATCAGCCTTCATTTCGGGACGTCCCCACGGAAAAAGCTGTGGAGGCAGGCATGTTGAGGCACTTCTGCGCTCTTCTTGGGTAGTCCTTCGCAGCTGCTGTGTTCTTGGAACTCAGGGCTTTCTGGTTAAAAGAACACTAACCCTAGGCCTAACTCAAACCTTAAGCCTAGGAAGGAAAATCAGCCTATGATTCGGGATGGTCTCATGGAAATAGCAGTGGACGCAGCCAAGTTGTGTCACTTTTGCGCTCCCCTTGGGATGCCTTTAAGAGCTGCAGTGTGCCTGGAGCACAGGGCTTCCTGGTTTTAAAAGTCCTAGGCCTAAGCCTAACAGTAACCCTAGGAAGGTAAATCAGCCGGGTATTAGGGTTCTTCCTAAGGAAAAAGCTGTGAAAGCAGCCATGTAGTGGCACTTCTGCGCTCCCTTTGGGATGCCTTTGGCAGATGCAGTAAGCCTGGAACTCAGGGCTTCCTGCTTAAAAAATCCTAGCCCTAGGCTGAGCCCTAACCCTAACCCTAGGCAGATAAATCAGCCTAGGTATAGGGATTGTGCCAAGGAAAAAGCTGTGAAAGCTGCCATGTTGTTGCACTTTTGTACTCCCCTTGGGATGCCTTAAACAGCTGCCAAGTGCCTGGAGCTCAGGGCTTCCTGGTTTAAAAAACAATGTCCCTAGCTGAGACTGGAGGCAGGTGATTCAGCCTAGGCTTAGCAATGGTGCCAATGAAAACGTGTGGAGGCAGCCATTTTCTGGCACTTTTGTGCTCCCCTTGGGATGCCTTTCGCAGCTGCCGTGTGCCTGGAGCTCAGAGCTTGCTGGTTTAAAAAGCTCTACACCTAGGCGTAACCCTAACCCTAACCGTAACACTGGTCATTTAAATCAGCCTGGGTTTAGGAATTATCCCAAGGGAAAAGCTGTGGAGACAGCCATGTTGTGGCACTTTTGCGCTCCCCTTGGGATGCCTTTCACAGCTGCAGTGTGCTTGGAGCACAGGGCTTCCTGGTGTAAAAAACCACAACTTTAGCCCAAACTGGAGGCTTCTAAATCAGCCTTCGTTTCGGGACGTCCCCAAGGAAAAAGCTGTGGAGGCAGGCATGTTGAGGCACTTCTGCGCTCTTCTTGGGTAGTCCTTCGCAGCTGCTGTGTTCTTGGAACTCAGGGCTTTCTGGTTAAAAGAACACTAACCCTAGGCCTAACTCAAACCTTAAGCCTAGGAAGGAAAATCAGCCTATGATTCGGGATGGTCTCATGGAAATAGCAGTGGAGGCAGCCAAGTTGTGTCACTTTTGCGCTCCCCTTGGGATGCCTTTAACAGCTGCAGTGTGCCTGGAGCACAGGGCTTCCTGGTTTTAAAAGTCCTAGGCCTAAGCCTAACAGTAACCCTAGGAAGGTAAATCAGCCGGGTATTAGGGTTCTTCCTAAGGAAAAAGCTGTGAAAGCAGCCATGTAGTGGCACTTCTGCGCTCCCTTTGGGATGCCTTTGGCAGATGCAGTAAGCCTGGAACTCAGGGCTTCCTGGTTAAAAAATCCTTGCCCTTGGCTGAGCCCTAACCCTAACCCTAGGCAGATAAATCAGCCTAGGTATAGGGATGGTGCCAAGGAAAAAGCTGTGAAAGCTGCCATGTTGTTGCACTTTTGTACTCCCCTTGGGATGCCTTTCACAGCTGCCGTGTGCCTGGAGCTCAGGGCTTCCTGGTTTAAAAAACCATGTCCCTAGCTGAGACTGGAGGCAGGTGATTCAGCCTAGGCTTAGCAATGGTGCCAATGAAAACGTGTGGAGGCAGCCATTTTCTGGCACTTTTGTGCTCCCCTTGGGATGCCTTTCGCAGCTGCCGTGTGCCTGGAGCTCAGAGCTTGCTGGTTTAAAAAGCTCTACACCTAGGCGTAACCCTAACCCTAACCGTAACACTGGTCATTTAAATCAGCCTGGGTTTAGGAATTATCCCAAGGGAAAAGCTGTGGAGACAGCCATGTTGTGGCACTTTTGCGCTCCCCTTGGGATGCCTTTCACAGCTGCAGTGTGCTTGGAGCACAGGGCTTCCTGGTTTAAAAAACCACAACTTTAGCCCAAACTGGAGGCTTCTAAATCAGCCTTCATTTCGGGACGTCCCCAAGGAAAAAGCTGTGGAGGCAGGCATGTTGAGGCACTTCTGCGCTCTTCTTGGGTAGTCCTTCGCAGCTGCTGTGTTCTTGGAACTCAGGGCTTTCTGGTTAAAAGAACACTAACCCTAGGCCTAACTCAAACCTTAAGCCTAGGAAGGAAAATCAGCCTATGATTCGGGATGGTCTCATGGAAATAGCAGTGGAGGCAGCCAAGTTGTGTCACTTTTGCGCTCCCCTTGGGATGCCTTTCACAGCTGCAGTGTGCCTGGAGCACAGGGCTTCCTGGTTTTAAAAGTCCTAGGCCTAAGCCTAACAGTAACCCTAGGAAGGTAAATCAGCCGGGTATTAGGGTTCTTCCTAAGGAAAAAGCTGTGAAAGCAGCCATGTTGTGGCACTTCTGCGCTCCCTTTGGGATGCCTTTGGCAGATGCAGTAAGCCTGGAACTCAGGGCTTCCTGGTTAAAAAAATCCTTGCCCTTGGCTGAGCCCTAACCCTAACCCTAGGCAGATAAATCAGCCTAGGTATAGGGATGGTGCCAAGGAAAAAGCTGTGAAAGCTGCCATGTTGTTGCACTTTTGTACTCCCCTTGGGATGCCTTTCACAGCTGCCGTGTGCCTGGAGCTCAGGGCTTCCTGGTTTAAAAAACCATGTCCCTAGCTGAGACTGGAGGCAGGTGATTCAGCCTAGGCTTAGCAATGGTGCCAATGAAAACGTGTGGAGGCAGCCATTTTCTGGCACTTTTGTGCTCCCCTTGGGATGCCTTTCGCAGCTGCCGTGTGCCTGGAGCTCAGAGCTTGCTGGTTTAAAAAGCTCTACACCTAGGCTTAACCCTAACCCTAACCGTAACACTGGTCATTTAAATCAGCCTGGGTTTAGGAATTATCCCAAGGGAAAAGCTGTGGAGACAGCCATGTTGTGGCACTTTTGCGCTCCCCTTGGGATGCCTTTCACAGCTGCAGTGTGCTTGGAGCACAGGGCTTCCTGGTTTAAAAACCCACAACTTTAGCCCAAACTGGAGGCTTCGAAATCAGCCTTCGTTTCGGGACGTCCCCAAGGAAAAAGCTGTGGAGGCAGGCATGTTGAGGCACTTCTGCGCTCTTCTTGGGTAGTCCTTCGCAGCTGCTGTCTTCTTGGAACTCAGGGCTTTCTGGTTAAAAGAACACTAACCCTAGGCCTAACTCAAACCTTAAGCCTAGGAAGGAAAATCAGCCTATGATTCGGGATGGTCTCATGGAAATAGCAGTGGAGGCAGCCAAGTTGGGTCACTTTTGCGCTCCCCTTGGGATGCCTTTAACAGCTGCAGTGTGCCTGGAGCACAGGGCTTCTTGGTTTTAAAAGTCCTAGGCCTAAGCCTAACAGTAACCCTAGGAAGGTAAATCAGCCGGGTATTAGGGTTCTTCCTAAGGAAAAAGCTGTGAAAGCAGCCATGTTGTGGCACTTCTGCGCTCCCTTTGGGATGCCTTTGGCAGATGCAGTAAGCCTGGAACTCAGGGCTTCCTGCTTAAAAAAATCCTAGCCCTAGGCTGAGCCCTAACCCTAACCCTAGGCAGATAAATCAGCCTAGGTATAGGGATGGTGCCAAGGAAAAAGCTGTGAAAGCTGCCATGTTGTTGCACTTTTGTACTCCCCTTGGGATGCCTTTCACAGCTGCCAAGTGCCTGGAGCTCAGGGCTTCCTGGTTTAAAAAACAATGTCCCTAGCTGAGACTGGAGGCAGGTGATTCAGCCTAGGCTTAGCAATGGTGCCAATGAAAACGTGTGGAGGCAGCCATTTTCTGGCACTTTTGTGCTCCCCTTGGGATGCCTTTCGCAGCTGCCGTGTGCCTGGAGCTCAGAGCTTGCTGGTTTAAAAAGCTCTACACCTAGGCGTAACCCTAACCCTAACCGTAACACTGGTCATTTAAATCAGCCTGGGTTTAGGAATTATCCCAAGGGAAAAGCTGTGGAGACAGCCATGTTGTGGCACTTTTGCGCTCCCCTTGGGATGCCTTTCACAGCTGCAGTGTGCTTGGAGCACAGGGCTTCCTGGTGTAAAAAACCACAACTTTAGCCCAAACTGGAGGCTTCGAAATCAGCCTTCATTTCGGGACGTCCCCAAGGAAAAAGCTGTGGAGGCAGGCATGTTGAGGCACTTCTGCGCTCTTCTTGGGTAGTCCTTCGCAGCTGCTGTGTTCTTGGAACTCAGGGCTTTCTGGTTAAAAGAACACTAACCCTAGGCCTAACTCAAACCTTAAGCCTAGGAAGGAAAATCAGCCTATGATTCGGGATGGTCTCATGGAAATAGCAGTGGAGGCAGCCAAGTTGTGTCACTTTTGCGCTCCCCTTGGGATGCCTTTAACAGCTGCAGTGTGCCTGGAGCACAGGGCTTCCTGGTTTTAAAAGTCCTAGGCCTAAGCCTAACAGTAACCCTAGGAAGGTAAATCAGCCGGGTATTAGGGTTCTTCCTAAGGAAAAAGCTGTGAAAGCAGCCATGTTGTGGCACTTCTGCGCTCCCTTTGGGATGCCTTTGGCAGATGCAGTAAGCCTGGAACTCAGGGCTTCCTGCTTAAAAAAATCCTTGCCCTTGGCTGAGCCCTAACCCTAACCCTAGGCAGATAAATCAGCCTAGGTATAGGGATGGTGCCAAGGAAAAAGCTGTGAAAGCTGCCATGTTGTTGCACTTTTGTACTCCCCTTGGGATGCCTTTCACAGCTGCCGTGTGCCTGGAGCTCAGGGCTTCCTGGTTTAAAAAACCATGTCCCTAGCTGAGACTGGAGGCAGGTGATTCAGCCTAGGCTTAGCAATGGTGCCAATGAAAACGTGTGGAGGCAGCCATTTTCTGGCAGTTTTGTGCTCCCCTTGGGATGCCTTTCACAGCTGCAGTGTGCTTGGAGCACAGGGCTTCCTGGTTTAAAAAACCACAACTTTAGCCCAAACTGGAGGCTTCTAAATCAGCCTTCGTTTCGGGACGTCCCCAAGGAAAAAGCTGTGGAGGCAGGCATGTTGAGGCACTTCTGCGCTCTTCTTGGGTAGTCCTTCGCAGCTGCTGTGTTCTTGGAACTCAGGGCTTTCTGGTTAAAAGAACACTAACCCTAGGCCTAACTCAAACCTTAAGCCTAGGAAGGAAAATCAGCCTATGATTCGGGATGGTCTCATGGAAATAGCAGTGGAGGCAGCCAAGTTGTGTCACTTTTGCGCTCCCCTTGGGATGCCTTTAACAGCTGCAGTGTGCCTGGAGCACAGGGCTTCCTGGTTTTAAAAGTCCTAGGCCTAAGCCTAACAGTAACCCTAGGAAGGTAAATCAGCCGGGTATTAGGGTTCTTCCTAAGGAAAAAGCTGTGAAAGCAGCCATGTTGTGGCACTTCTGCGCTCCCTTTGGGATGCCTTTGGCAGATGCAGTAAGCCTGGAACTCAGGGCTTCCTGGTTAAAAAATCCTAGCCCTAGGCTGAGCCCTAACCCTAACCCTAGGCAGATAAATCAGCCTAGGTATAGGGATTGTGCCAAGGAAAAAGCTGTGAAAGCTGCCATGTGGTTGCACTTTTGTACTCCCCTTGGGATGCCTCTCACAGCTGCCGTGTGCCTGGAGCTCAGGGCTTCCTGGTTTAAAAAACAATGTCCCTAGCTGAGACTGGAGGCAGGTGATTCAGCCTAGGCTTAGCAATGGTGCCAATGAAAACGTGTGGAGGCAGCCATTTTCTGGCACTTTTGTGCTCCCCTTGGGATGCCTTTCACAGCTGCCGTGTGCCTGGAGCTCAGAGCTTGCTGGTTTAAAAAGCTCTACACCTAGGCGTAACCCTAACCCTAACCGTAACACTGGTCATTTAAATCAGCCTGGGTTTAGGAATTATCCCAAGGGAAAAGCTGTGGAGACAGCCATGTTGTGGCACTTTTGCGCTCCCCTTGGGATGCCTTTCACAGCTGCAGTGAGCTTGGAGCACAGGGCTTCCTGGTGTAAAAACCCACAACTTTAGCCCAAACTGGAGGCTTCGAAATCAGCCTTCGTTTCGGGACGTCCTCAAGGAAAAAGCTGTGGAGGCAGGCATGTTGAGGCACTTCTGCGCTCTTCTTGGGTAGTCCTTCGCAGCTGCTGTGTTCTTGGAACTCAGGGCTTTCTGGTTAAAAGAACACTAACCCTAGGCCTAACTCAAACCTTAAGCCTAGGAAGGAAAATCAGCCTATGATTCGGGATGGTCTCATGGAAATAGCAGTGGAGGCAGCCAAGTTGTGTCACTTTTGCGCTCCCCTTGGGATGCCTTTCACAGCTGCAGTGTGCCTGGAGCACAGGGCTTCCTGGTTTTAAAAGTCCTAGGCCTAAGCCTAACAGTAACCCTAGGAAGGTAAATCAGCCGGGTATTAGGGTTCTTCCTAAGGAAAAAGCTGTGAAAGCAGCCATGTTGTGGCACTTCTGCGCTCCCTTTGGGATGCCTTTGGCAGATGCAGTAAGCCTGGAACTCAGGGCTTCCTGGTTAAAAAAATCCTTGCCCTTGGCTGAGCCCTAACCCTAACCCTAGGCAGATAAATCAGCCTAGGTATAGGGATGGTGCCAAGGAAAAAGCTGTGAAAGCTGCCATGTTGTTGCACTTTTGTACTCCCCTTGGGATGCCTTTCACAGCTGCCGTGTGCCTGGAGCTCAGGGCTTCCTGGTTTAAAAAACCATGTCCCTAGCTGAGACTGGAGGCAGGTGATTCAGCCTAGGCTTAGCAATGGTGCCAATGAAAACGTGTGGAGGCAGCCATTTTCTGGCACTTTTGTGCTCCCCTTGGGATGCCTTTCGCAGCTGCCGTGTGCCTGGAGCTCAGAGCTTGCTGGTTTAAAAAGCTCTACACCTAGGCGTAACCCTAAGCCTAACCGTAACACTGGTCATTTAAATCAGCCTGTGTTTAGGAATTATCCCAAGGGAAAAGCTGTGGAGACAGCCATGTTGTGGCACTTTTGCGCTCCCCTTGGGATGCCTTTCACAGCTGCAGTGTGCTTGGAGCACAGGGCTTCCTGGTGTAAAAAACCACAACTTTAGCCCAAACTGGAGGCTTCTAAATCAGCCTTCGTTTCGGGACGTCCCCAAGGAAAAAGCTGTGGAGGCAGGCATGTTGAGGCACTTCTGCGCTCTTCTTGGGTAGTCCTTCGCAGCTGCTGTGTTCTTGGAACTCAGGGCTTTCTGGTTAAAAGAACACTAACCCTAGGCCTAACTCAAACCTTAAGCCTAGGAAGGAAAATCAGCCTATGATTCGGGATGGTCTCATGGAAATAGCAGTGGAGGCAGCCAAGTTGTGTCACTTTTGCGCTCCCCTTGGGATGCCTTTAACAGCTGCAGTGTGCCTGGAGCACAGGGCTTCCTGGTTTTAAAAGTCCTAGGCCTAAGCCTAACAGTAACCCTAGGAAGGTAAATCAGCCGGGTATTAGGGTTCTTCCTAAGGAAAAAGCTGTGAAAGCAGCCATGTTGAGGCACTTCTGCGCTCCCTTTGGGATGCCTTTGGCAGATGCAGTAAGCCTGGAACTCAGGGCTTCCTGGTTAAAAAAATCCTTGCCCTTGGCTGAGCCCTAACCCTAACCCTAGGCAGATAAATCAGCCTAGGTATAGGGATGGTGCCAAGGAAAAAGCTGTGAAAGCTGCCATGTTGTTGCACTTTTGTACTCCCCTTGGGATGCCTTTCACAGCTGCCGTGTGCCTGGAGCTCAGGGCTTCCTGGTTTAAAAAACAATGTCCCTAGCTGAGACTGGAGGCAGGTGATTCAGCCTAGGCTTAGCAATGGTGCCAATGAAAACGTGTGGAGGCAGCCATTTTCTGGCACTTTTGTGCTCCCCTTGGGATGCCTTTCGCAGCTGCCGTGTGCCTGGAGCTCAGAGCTTGCTGGTTTAAAAAGCTCTACACCTAGGCGTAACCCTAACCCTAACCGTAACACTGGTCATTTAAATCAGCCTGGGTTTAGGAATTATCCCAAGGGAAAAGCTGTGGAGACAGCCATGTTGTGGCACTTTTGCGCTCCCCTTGGGATGCCTTTCACAGCTGCAGTGAGCTTGGAGCACAGGGCTTCCTGGTGTAAAAAACCACAACTTTAGCCCAAACTGGAGGCTTCTAAATCAGCCTTCGTTTCGGGACGTCCCCAAGGAAAAAGCTGTGGAGGCAGGCATGTTGAGGCACTTCTGCGCTCTTCTTGGGTAGTCCTTCGCAGCTGCTGTGTTCTTGGAACTCAGGGCTTTCTGGTTAAAAGAACACTAACCCTAGGCCTAACTCAAACCTTAAGCCTAGGAAGGAAAATCAGCCTATGATTCGGGATGGTCTCATGGAAATAGCAGTGGAGGCAGCCAAGTTGTGTCACTTTTGCGCTCCCCTTGGGATGCCTTTAACAGCTGCAGTGTGCCTGGAGCACAGGGCTTCCTGGTTTTAAAAGTCCTAGGCCTAAGCCTAACAGTAACCCTAGGAAGGTAAATCAGCCGGGTATTAGGGTTCTTCCTAAGGAAAAAGCTGTGAAAGCAGCCATGTTGTGGCACTTCTGCGCTCCCTTTGGGATGCCTTTGGCAGATGCAGTAAGCCTGGAACTCAGGGCTTCCTGGTTAAAAAAATCCTTGCCCTTGGCTGAGCCCTAACCCTAACCCTAGGCAGATAAATCAGCCTAGGTATAGGGATGGTGCCAAGGAAAAAGCTGTGAAAGCTGCCATGTTGTTGCACTTTTGTACTCCCCTTGGGATGCCTTTCATAGCTGCCGTGTGCCTGGAGCTCAGGGCTTCCTGGTTTAAAAAACCATGTCCCTAGCTGAGACTGGAGGCAGGTGATTCAGCCTAGGCTTAGCAATGGTGCCAATGAAAACGTGTGGAGGCAGCCATTTTCTGGCACTTTTGTGCTCCCCTTGGGATGCCTTTCGCAGCTGCCGTGTGCCTGGAGCTCAGAGCTTGCTGGTTTAAAAAGCTCTACACCTAGGCGTAACCCTAACCCTAACCGTAACACTGGTCATTTAAATCAGCCTGTGTTTAGGAATTATCCTAAGGGAAAAGCTGTGGAGACAGCCATGTTGTGGCACTTTTGCGCTCCCCTTGGGATGCCTTTCACAGCTGCAGTGAGCTTGGAGCACAGGGCTTCCTGGTGTAAAAAACCACAACTTTAGCCCAAACTGGAGGCTTCTAAATCAGCCTTCGTTTCGGGACGTCCCCAAGGAAAAAGCTGTGGAGGCAGGCATGTTGAGGCACTTCTGCGCTCTTCTTGGGTAGTCCTTCGCAGCTGCTGTGTTCTTGGAACTCAGGGCTTTCTGGTTAAAAGAACACTAACCCTAGGCCTAACTCAAACCTTAAGCCTAGGAAGGAAAATCAGCCTATGATTCGGGATGGTCTCATGGAAATAGCAGTGGAGGCAGCCAAGTTGGGTCACTTTTGCGCTCCCCTTGGGATGCCTTTAACAGCTGCAGTGTGCCTGGAGCACAGGGCTTCCTGGTTTTAAAAGTCCTAGGCCTAAGCCTAACAGTAACCCTAGGAAGGTAAATCAGCCGGGTATTAGGGTTCTTCCTAAGGAAAAAGCTGTGAAAGCAGCCATGTTGTGGCACTTCTGCGCTCCCTTTGGGATGCCTTTGGCAGATGCAGTAAGCCTGGAACTCAGGGCTTCCTGGTTAAAAAATCCTAGACCTAGGCTGAGCCCTAACCCTAACCCTAGGCAGATAAATCAGCCTAGGTATAGGGATTGTGCCAAGGAAAAAGCTGTGAAAGCTGCCATGTTGTTGCACTTTTGTACTTTCCTTGGGATGCCTTTCACAGCTGCCGTGTGCCTGGAGCTCAGGGCTTCCTGGTTTAAAAAACCATGTCCCTAGCTGAGACTGGAGGCAGGTGATTCAGCATAGGCTTAGCAATGGTGCCAATGAAAACGTGTGGAGGCAGCCATTTTCTGGCACTTTTGTGCTCCCCTTGGGATGCCTTTCGCAGCTGCCGTGTGCCTGGAGCTCAGAGCTTGCTGGTTTAAAAAGCTCTACACCTAGGCGTAACCCTAACCCTAACCGTAACACTGGTCATTTAAATCAGCCTGGGTTTAGGAATTATCCCAAGGGAAAAGCTGTGGAGACAGCCATGTTGTGGCACTTTTGCGCTCCCCTTGGGATGCCTTTCACAGCTGCAGTGAGCTTGGAGCACAGGGCTTCCTGGTGTAAAAAACCACAACTTTAGCCCAAACTGGAGGCTTCTAAATCAGCCTTCGTTTCGGGACGTCCCCAAGGAAAAAGCTGTGGAGGCAGGCATGTTGAGGCACTTCTGCGCTCTTCTTGGGTAGTCCTTCGCAGCTGCTGTGTTCTTGGAACTCAGGGCTTTCTGGTTAAAAGAACACTAACCCTAGGCCTAACTCAAACCTTAAGCCTAGGAAGGAAAATCAGCCTATGATTCGGGATGGTCTCATGGAAATAGCAGTGGAGGCAGCCAAGTTGTGTCACTTTTGCGCTCCCCTTGGGATGCCTTTCACAGCTGCAGTGTGCCTGGAGCACAGGGCTTCCTGGTTTTAAAAGTCCTAGGCCTAAGCCTAACAGTAACCCTAGGAAGGTAAATCAGCCGGGTATTAGGGTTCTTCCTAAGGAAAAAGCTGTGAAAGCAGCCATGTTGTGGCACTTCTGCGCTCCCTTTGGGATGCCTTTGGCAGATGCAGTAAGCCTGGAACTCAGGGCTTCCTGGTTAAAAAATCCTAGACCTAGGCTGAGCCCTAACCCTAACCCTAGGCAGATAAATCAGCCTAGGTATAGGGATTGTGCCAAGGAAAAAGCTGTGAAAGCTGCCATGTTGTTGCACTTTTGTACTCCCCTTGGGATGCCTTTCACAGCTGCCGTGTGCCTGGAGCTCAGGGCTTCCTGGTTTAAAAAACCATGTCCCTAGCTGAGACTGGAGGCAGGTGATTCAGCATAGGCTTAGCAATGGTGCCAATGAAAACGTGTGGAGGCAGCCATTTTCTGGCACTTTTGTGCTCCCCTTGGGATGCCTTTCGCAGCTGCCGTGTGCCTGGAGCTCAGAGCTTGCTGGTTTAAAAAGCTCTACACCTAGGCGTAACCCTAACCCTAACCGTAACACTGGTCATTTAAATCAGCCTGGGTTTAGGAATTATCCCAAGGGAAAAGCTGTGGAGACAGCCATGTTGTGGCACTTTTGCGCTCCCCTTGGGATGCCTTTCACAGCTGCAGTGAGCTTGGAGCACAGGGCTTCCTGGTGTAAAAAACCACAACTTTAGCCCAAACTGGAGGCTTCTAAATCAGCCTTCGTTTCGGGACGTCCCCAAGGAAAAAGCTGTGGAGGCAGGCATGTTGAGGCACTTCTGCGCTCTTCTTGGGTAGTCCTTCGCAGCTGCTGTGTTCTTGGAACTCAGGGCTTTCTGGTTAAAAGAACACTAACCCTAGGCCTAACTCAAACCTTAAGCCTAGGAAGGAAAATCAGCCTATGATTCGGGATGGTCTCATGGAAATAGCAGTGGAGGCAGCCAAGTTGTGTCACTTTTGCGCTCCCCTTGGGATGCCTTTAACAGCTGCAGTGTGCCTGGAGCACAGGGCTTCCTGGTTTTAAAAGTCCTAGGCCTAAGCCTAACAGTAACCCTAGGAAGGTAAATCAGCCGGGTATTAGGGTTCTTCCTAAGGAAAAAGCTGTGAAAGCAGCCATGTTGAGGCACTTCTGCGCTCCCTTTGGGATGCCTTTGGCAGATGCAGTAAGCCTGGAACTCAGGGCTTCCTGCTTAAAAAAATCCTTGCCCTTGGCTGAGCCCTAACCCTAACCCTAGGCAGATATACCAGCCTAGGTATAGGGATGGTGCCAAGGAAAAAGCTGTGAAAGCTGCCATGTTGTTGCACTTTTGTACTCCCCTTGGGATGCCTTTCACAGCTGCCGTGTGCCTGGAGCTCAGGGCTTCCTGGTTTAAAAAACCATGTCCCTAGCTGAGACTGGAGGCAGGTGATTCAGCCTAGGCTTAGCAATGGTGCCAATGAAAACGTGTGGAGGCAGCCATTTTCTGGCACTTTTGTGCTCCCCTTGGGATGCCTTTCGCAGCTGCCGTGTGCCTGGAGCTCAGAGCTTGCTGGTTTAAAAAGCTCTACACCTAGGCGTAACCCTAACCCTAACCGTAACACTGGTCATTTAAATCAGCCTGTGTTTAGGAATTATCCTAAGGGAAAAGCTGTGGAGACAGCCATGTTGTGGCACTTTTGCGCTCCCCTTGGGATGCCTTTCACAGCTGCAGTGTGCTTGGAGCACAGGGCTTCCTGGTGTAAAAAACCACAACTTTAGCCCAAACTGGAGGCTTCTAAATCAGCCTTCGTTTCGGGACGTCCCCAAGGAAAAAGCTGTGGAGGCAGGCATGTTGAGGCACTTCTGCGCTCTTCTTGGGTAGTCCTTCGCAGCTGCTGTGTTCTTGGAACTCAGGGCTTTCTGGTTAAAAGAACACTAACCCTAGGCCTAACTCAAACCTTAAGCCTAGGAAGGAAAATCAGCCTATGATTCGGGATGGTCTCATGGAAATAGCAGTGGAGGCAGCCAAGTTGTGTCACTTTTGCGCTCCCCTTGGGATGCCTTTAACAGCTGCAGTGTGCCTGGAGCACAGGGCTTCCTGGTTTTAAAAGTCCTAGGCCTAAGCCTAACAGTAACCCTAGGAAGGTAAATCAGCCGGGTATTAGGGTTCTTCCTAAGGAAAAAGCTGTGAAAGCAGCCATGTTGTGGCACTTCTGCGCTCCCTTTGGGATGCCTTTGGCAGATGCAGTAAGCCTGGAACTCAGGGCTTCCTGGTTAAAAAATCCTAGCCCTAGGCTGAGCCCTAACCCTAACCCTAGGCAGATAAATCAGCCTAGGTAGAGGGATGGTGCCAAGGAAAAAGCTGTGAAAGCTGCCATGTTGTTGCACTTTTGTACTCCCCTTGGGATGCCTTTCACAGCTGCCGTGTGCCTGGAGCTCAGGGCTTCCTGGTTTAAAAAACCATGTCCCTAGCTGAGACTGGAGGCAGGTGATTCAGCCTAGGCTTAGCAATGGTGCCAATGAAAACGTGTGGAGGCAGCCATTTTCTGGCACTTTTGTGCTCCCCTTGGGATGCCTTTCGCAGCTGCCGTGTGCCTGGAGCTCAGAGCTTGCTGGTTTAAAAAGCTCTACACCTAGGCGTAACCCTAACCCTAACCGTAACACTGGTCATTTAAATCAGCCTGGGTTTAGGAATTATCCCAAGGGAAAAGCTGTGGAGACAGCCATGTTGTGGCACTTTTGCGCTCCCCTTGGGATGCCTTTCACAGCTGCAGTGAGCTTGGAGCACAGGGCTTCCTGGTGTAAAAAACCACAACTTTAGCCCAAACTGGAGGCTTCTAAATCAGCCTTTGTTTCGGGACGTCCCCAAGGAAAAAGCTGTGGAGGCAGGCATGTTGAGGCACTTCTGCGCTCTTCTTGGGTAGTCCTTCGCAGCTGCTGTGTTCTTGGAACTCAGGGCTTTCTGGTTAAAAGAACACTAACCCTAGGCCTAACTCAAACCTTAAGCCTAGGAAGGAAAATCAGCCTATGATTCGGGATGGTCTCATGGAAATAGCAGTGGAGGCAGCCAAGTTGTGTCACTTTTGCGCTCCCCTTGGGATGCCTTTAACAGCTGCAGTGTGCCTGGAGCACAGGGCTTCCTGGTTTTAAAAGTCCTAGGCCTAAGCCTAACAGTAACCCTAGGAAGGTAAATCAGCCGGGTATTAGGGTTCTTCCTAAGGAAAAAGCTGTGAAAGCAGCCATGTTGAGGCACTTCTGCGCTCCCTTTGGGATGCCTTTGGCAGATGCAGTAAGCCTGGAACTCAGGGCTTCCTGGTTAAAAAAATCCTAGCCCTTGGCTGAGCCCTAACCCTAACCCTAGGGAGATAAATCAGCCTAGGTATAGGGATGGTGCCAAGGAAAAAGCTGTGAAAGCTGCCATGTTGTTGCACTTTTGTACTCCCCTTGGGATGCCTTTCACAGCTGCCGTGTGCCTGGAGCTCAGGGCTTCCTGGTTTAAAAAACCATGTCCCTAGCTGAGACTGGAGGCAGGTGATTCAGCCTAGGCTTAGCAATGGTGCCAATGAAAACGTGTGGAGGCAGCCATTTTCTGGCACTTTTGTGCTCCCCTTGGGATGCCTTTCGCAGCTGCCGTGTGCCTGGAGCTCAGAGCTTGCTGGTTTAAAAAGCTCTACACCTAGGCGTAACCCTAACCCTAACCGTAACACTGGTCATTTAAATCAGCCTGGGTTTAGGAATTATCCCAAGGGAAAAGCTGTGGAGACAGCCATGTTGTGGCACTTTTGCGCTCCCCTTGGGATGCCTTTCACAGCTGCAGTGTGCTTGGAGCACAGGGCTTCCTGGTGTAAAAAACCACAACTTTACCCCAAACTGGAGGCTTCTAAATCAGCCTTCGTTTCGGGACGTCCCCAAGGAAAAAGCTGTGGAGGCAGGCATGTTGAGGCACTTCTGCGCTCTTCTTGGGTAGTCCTTCGCAGCTGCTGTGTTCTTGGAACTCAGGGCTTTCTGGTTGAAAGAACACTAACCCTAGGCCTAACTCAAACCTTAAGCCTAGGAAGGAAAATCAGCCTATGATTCGGGATGGTCTCATGGAAATAGCAGTGGAGGCAGCCAAGTTGTGTCACTTTTGCGCTCCCCTTGGGATGCCTTTCACAGCTGCAGTGTGCCTGGAGCACAGGGCTTCCTGGTTTTAAAAGTCCTAGGCCTAAGCCTAACAGTAACCCTAGGAAGGTAAATCAGCCGGGTATTAGGGTTCTTCCTAAGGAAAAAGCTGTGAAAGCAGCCATGTTGTGGCACTTCTGCGCTCCCTTTGGGATGCCTTTGGCAGATGCAGTAAGCCTGGAACTCAGGGCTTCCTGGTTAAAAAATCCTAGCCCTAGGCTGAGCCCTAACCCTAACCCTAGGCAGATAAATCAGCCTAGGTATAGGGATTGTGCCAAGGAAAAAGCTGTGAAAGCTGCCATGTTGTTGCACTTTTGTACTCCCCTTGGGATGCCTTTCACAGCTGCCGTGTGCCTGGAGCTCAGGGCTTCCTGGTTTAAAAAACAATGTCCCTAGCTGAGACTGGAGGCAGGTGATTCAGCCTAGGCTTAGCAATGGTGCCAATGAAAACGTGTGGAGGCAGCCATTTTCTGGCACTTTTGTGCTCCCCTTGGGATGCCTTTCGCAGCTGCCGTGTGCCTGGAGTTCAGAGCTTGCTGGTTTAAAAAGCTCTACACCTAGGCGTAACCCTAACCCTAACCGTAACACTGGTCATTTAAATCAGCCTGGGTTTAGGAATTATCCCAAGGGAAAAGCTGTGGAGACAGCCATGTTGTGGCACTTTTGCGCTCCCCTTGGGATGCCTTTCACAGCTGCAGTGAGCTTGGAGCACAGGGCTTCCTGGTGTAAAAAACCACAACTTTAGCCCAAACTGGAGGCTTCTAAATCAGCCTTCGTTTCGGGACGTCCCCAAGGAAAAAGCTGTGGAGGCAGGCATGTTGAGGCACTTCTGCGCTCTTCTTGGGTAGTCCTTCGCAGCTGCTGTGTTCTTGGAACTCAGGGCTTTCTGGTTAAAAGAACACTAACCCTAGGCCTAACTCAAACCTTAAGCCTAGGAAGGAAAATCAGCCTATGATTCGGGATGGTCTCATGGAAATAGCAGTGGAGGCAGCCAAGTTGTGTCACTTTTGCGCTCCCCTTGGGATGCCTTTAACAGCTGCAGTGTGCCTGGAGCACAGGGCTTCCTGGTTTTAAAAGTCCTAGGCCTAAGCCTAACAGTAACCCTAGGAAGGTAAATCAGCCGGGTATTAGGGTTCTTCCTAAGGAAAAAGCTGTGAAAGCAGCCATGTAGTGGCACTTCTGCGCTCCCTTTGGGATGCCTTTGGCAGATGCAGTAAGCCTGGAACTCAGGGCTTCCTGCTTAAAAAAATCCTTGCCCTTGGCTGAGCCCTAACCCTAACCCTAGGCAGATATATCAGCCTAGGTATAGGGATGGTGCCAAGGAAAAAGCTGTGAAAGCTGCCATGTTGTTGCACTTTTGTACTCCCCTTGGGATGCCTTTCACAGCTGCCGTGTGCCTGGAGCTCAGGGCTTCCTGGTTTAAAAAACCATGTCCCTAGCTGAGACTGGAGGCAGGTGATTCAGCCTAGGCTTAGCAATGGTGCCAATGAAAACGTGTGGAGGCAGCCATTTTCTGGCACTTTTGTGCTCCCCTTGGGATGCCTTTCGCAGCTGCCGTGTGCCTGGAGCTCAGAGCTTGCTGGTTTAAAAAGCTCTACACCTAGGCGTAACCCTAACCCTAACCGTAACACTGGTCATTTAAATCAGCCTGGGTTTAGGAATTATCCCAAGGGAAAAGCTGTGGAGACAGCCATGTTGTGGCACTTTTGCGCTCCCCTTGGGATGCCTTTCACAGCTGCAGTGAGCTTGGAGCACAGGGCTTCCTGGTGTAAAAAACCACAACTTTAGCCCAAACTGGAGGCTTCTAAATCAGCCTTCGTTTCGGGACGTCCCCAAGGAAAAAGCTGTGGAGGCAGGCATGTTGAGGCACTTCTGCGCTCTTCTTGGGTAGTCCTTCGCAGCTGCTGTGTTCTTGGAACTCAGGGCTTTCTGGTTAAAAGAACACTAACCCTAGGCCTAACTCAAACCTTAAGCCTAGGAAGGAAAATCAGCCTATGATTCGGGATGGTCTCATGGAAATAGCAGTGGAGGCAGCCAAGTTGTGTCACTTTTGCGCTCCCCTTGGGATGCCTTTAACAGCTGCAGTGTGCCTGGAGCACAGGGCTTCCTGGTTTTAAAAGTCCTAGGCCTAAGCCTAACAGTAACCCTAGGAAGGTAAATCAGCCGGGTATTAGGGTTCTTCCTAAGGAAAAAGCTGTGAAAGCAGCCATGTTGAGGCACTTCTGCGCTCCCTTTGGGATGCCTTTGGCAGATGCAGTAAGCCTGGAACTCAGGGCTTCCTGCTTAAAAAAATCCTTGCCCTTGGCTGAGCCCTAACCCTAACCCTAGGCAGATAAATCAGCCTAGGTATAGGGATGGTGCCAAGGAAAAAGCTGTGAAAGCTGCCATGTTGTTGCACTTTTGTACTCCCCTTGGGATGCCTTTCACAGGTGCCGTGTGCCTGGAGCTCAGGGCTTCCTGGTTTAAAAAACCATGTCCCTAGCTGAGACTGGAGGCAGGTGATTCAGCCTAGGCTTAGCAATGGTGCCAATGAAAACGTGTGGAGGCAGCCATTTTCTGGCACTTTTGTGCTACCCTTGGGATGCCTTTCGCAGCTGCCGTGTGCCTGGAGCTCAGAGCTTGCTGGTTTAAAAAGCTCTACACCTAGGCGTAACCCTAACCCTAACCGTAACACTGGTCATTTAAATCAGCCTGGGTTTAGGAATTATCCCAAGGGAAAAGCTGTGGAGACAGCCATGTTGTGGCACTTTTGCGCTCCCCTTGGGATGCCTTTCACAGCTGCAGTGTGCTTGGAGCACAGGGCTTCCTGGTTTAAAAAACCACAACTTTAGCCCAAACTGGAGGCTTCTAAATCAGCCTTCGTTTCGGGACGTCCCCAAGGAAAAAGCTGTGGAGGCAGGCATGTTGAGGCACTTCTGCGCTCTTCTTGGGTAGTCCTTCGCAGCTGCTGTGTTCTTGGAACTCAGGGCTTTCTGGTTAAAAGAACACTAACCCTAGGCCTAACTCAAACCGTAAGCCTAGGAAGGAAAATCAGCCTATGATTCGGGATGGTCTCATGGAAATAGCAGTGGAGGCAGCCAAGTTGTGTCACTTTTGCGCTCCCCTTGGGATGCCTTTCACAGCTGCAGTGTGCCTGGAGCACAGGGCTTCCTGGTTTTAAAAGTCCTAGGCCTAAGCCTAACAGTAACCCTAGGAAGGTAAATCAGCCAGGTATTAGGGTTCTTCCTAAGGAAAAAGCTGTGAAAGCAGCCATGTTGTGGCACTTCTGCGCTCCCTTTGGGATGCCTTTGGCAGATGCAGTAAGCCTGGAACTCAGGGCTTCCTGGTTAAAAAATCCTAGCCCTAGGCTGAGCCCTAACCCTAACCCTAGGCAGATAAATCAGCCTAGGTATAGGGATTGTGCCAAGGAAAAAGCTGTGAAAGCTGCCATGTTGTTGCACTTTTGTACTCCCCTTGGGATGCCTTTCACAGGTGCCGTGTGCCTGGAGCTCAGGGCTTCCTGGTTTAAAAAACAATGTCCCTAGCTGAGACTGGAGGCAGGTGATTCAGCCTAGGCTTAGCAATGGTGCCAATGAAAACGTGTGGAGGCAGCCATTTTCTGGCACTTTTGTGCTCCCCTTGGGATGCCTTTCGCAGCTGCCGTGTGCCTGGAGCTCAGAGCTTGCTGGTTTAAAAAGCTCTACACCTAGGCGTAACCCTAACCCTAACCGTAACACTGGTCATTTAAATCAGCCTGGGTTTAGGAATTATCCCAAGGGAAAAGCTGTGGACACAGCCATGTTGTGGCACTTTTGCGCTCCCCTTGGGATGCCTTTCACAGCTGCAGTGTGCTTGGAGCACAGGGCTTCCTGGTGTAAAATACCACAACTTTAGCCCAAACTGGAGGCTTCTAAATCAGCCTTTGTTTCGGGACGTCCCCAAGGAAAAAGCTGTGGAGGCAGGCATGTTGAGGCACTTCTGCGCTCTTCTTGGGTAGTCCTTCGCAGGTGCTGTGTTCTTGGAACTCAGGGCTTTCTGGTTAAAAGAACACTAACCCTAGGCCTAACTCAAACCTTAAGCCTAGGAAGGAAAATCAGCCTATGATTCGGGATGGTCTCATGGAAATAGCAGTGGAGGCAGCCAAGTTGTGTCACTTTTGCGCTCCCCTTGGGATGCCTTTAACAGCTGCAGTGTGCCTGGAGCACAGGGCTTCCTGGTTTTAAAAGTCCTAGGCCTAAGCCTAACAGTAACCCTAGGAAGGTAAATCAGCCGGGTATTAGGGTTCTTCCTAAGGAAAAAGCTGTGAAAGCAGCCATGTTATGGACCTTCTGCGCTCCCTTTGGGATGCCTTTGGCAGATGCAGTAAGCCTGGAACTCAGGGCTTCCTGGTTAAAAAAATCCTTGCCCTTGGCTGAGCCCTAACCCTAACCCTAGGCAGATAAATCAGCCTAGGTATAGGGATGGTGCCAAGGAAAAAGCTGTGAAAGCTGCCATGTTGTTGCACTTTTGTACTCCCCTTGGGATGCCTTTCACAGCTGCCGTGTGCCTGGAGCTCAGGGCTTCCTGGTTTAAAAAACCATGTCCCTAGCTGAGACTGGAGGCAGGTGATTCAGCCTAGGCTTAGCAATGGTGCCAATGAAAACGTGTGGAGGCAGCCATTTTCTGGCACTTTTGTGCTCCCCTTGGGATGCCTTTCACAGCTGCAGTGTGCTTGGAGCACAGGGCTTCCTGGTTTAAAAAACCACAACTTTAGCCCAAACTGGAGGCTTCTAAATCAGCCTTCATTTCGGGACGTCCCCAAGGAAAAAGCTGTGGAGGCAGGCATGTTGAGGCACTTCTGCGCTCTTCTTGGGTAGTCCTTCGCAGCTGCTGTGTTCTTGGAACTCAGGGCTTTCTGGTTAAAAGAACACTAACCCTAGGCCTAACTCAAACCTTAAGCCTAGGAAGGAAAATCAGCCTATGATTCGGGATGGTCTCATGGAAATAGCAGTGGACGCAGCCAAGTTGTGTCACTTTTGCGCTCCCCTTGGGATGCCTTTAACAGCTGCAGTGTGCCTGGAGCACAGGGCTTCTTGGTTTTAAAAGTCATAGGCCTAAGCCTAACAGTAACCCTAGGAAGGTAAATCAGCCAGGTATTATGGTTCTTCCTAAGGAAAAAGCTGTGAAAGCAGCCATGTTGTGGCACTTCTGCGCTCCCTTTGGGATGCCTTTGGCAGATGCAGTAAGCCTGGAACTCAGGGCTTCCTGGTTAAAAAATCCTAGCCCTAGGCTGAGCCCTAACCCTAACCCTAGGCAGATAAATCAGCCTAGGTATAGGGATTGTGCCAAGGAAAAAGCTGTGAAAGCTGCCATGTTGTTGCACTTTTGTACTCCCCTTGGGATGCTTTAAACAGCTGCCGTGTGCCTGGAGCTCAGGGCTTCCTGGTTTAAAAAACAATGTCCCTAGCTGAGACTGGAGGCAGGTGATTCAGCCTAGGCTTAGCAATGGTGCCAATGAAAACGTGTGGAGGCAGCCATTTTCTGGCACTTTTGTGCTCCCCTTGGGATGCCTTTCGCAGCTGCCGTGTGCCTGGAGCTCAGAGCTTGCTGGTTTAAAAAGCTCTACACCTAGGCGTAACCCTAACCCTAACCGTAACACTGGTCATTTAAATCAGCCTGGGTTTAGGAATTATCCCAAGGGAAAAGCTGTGGAGACAGCCATGTTGTGGCACTTTTGCGCTCCCCTTGGGATGCCTTTCACAGCTGCAGTGTGCTTGGAGCACAGGGCTTCCTGGTGTAAAAAACCACAACTTTAGCCCAAACTGGAGGCTTCTAAATCAGCCTTCGTTTCGGGACGTCCCCAAGGAAAAAGCTGTGGAGGCAGGCATGTTGAGGCACTTCTGCGCTCTTCTTGGGTAGTCCTTCGCAGCTGCTGTGTTCTTGGAACTCAGGGCTTTCTGGTTAAAAGAACACTAACCCTAGGCCTAACTCAAACCTTAAGCCTAGGAAGGAAAATCAGCCTATGATTCGGGATGGTCTCATGGAAATAGCAGTGGAGGCAGCCAAGTTGTGTCACTTTTGCGCTCCCCTTGGGATGCCTTTAACAGCTGCAGTGTGCCTGGAGCACAGGGCTTCCTGGTTTTAAAAGTCCTAGGCCTAAGCCTAACAGTAACCCTAGGAAGGTAAATCAGCCGGGTATTAGGGTTCTTCCTAAGGAAAAAGCTGTGAAAGCAGCCATGTAGTGGCACTTCTGCGCTCCCTTTGGGATGCCTTTGGCAGATGCAGTAAGCCTGGAACTCAGGGCTTCCTGGTTAAAAAATCCTTGCCCTTGGCTGAGCCCTAACCCTAACCCTAGGCAGATAAATCAGCCTAGGTATAGGGATGGTGCCAAGGAAAAAGCTGTGAAAGCTGCCATGTTGTTGCACTTTTGTACTCCCCTTGGGATGCCTTTCACAGCTGCCGTGTGCCTGGAGCTCAGGGCTTCCTGGTTTAAAAAACCATGTCCCTAGCTGAGACTGGAGGCAGGTGATTCAGCCTAGGCTTAGCAATGGTGCCAATGAAAACGTGTGGAGGCAGCCATTTTCTGGCACTTTTGTGCTCCCCTTGGGATGCCTTTCGCAGCTGCCGTGTGCCTGGAGCTCAGAGCTTGCTGGTTTAAAAAGCTCTACACCTAGGCGTAACCCTAACCCTAACCGTAACACTGGTCATTTAAATCAGCCTGGGTTTAGGAATTATCCCAAGGGAAAAGCTGTGGAGACAGCCATGTTGTGGCACTTTTGCGCTCCCCTTGGGATGCCTTTCACAGCTGCAGTGTGCTTGGAGCACAGGGCTTCCTGGTTTAAAAAACCACAACTTTAGCCCAAACTGGAGGCTTCTAAATCAGCCTTCGTTTCGGGACGTCCCCAAGGAAAAAGCTGTGGAGGCAGGCATGTTGAGGCACTTCTGCGCTCTTCTTGGGTAGTCCTTCGCAGCTGCTGTGTTCTTGGAACTCAGGGCTTTCTGGTTAAAAGAACACTAACCCTAGGCCTAACTCAAACCTTAAGCCTAGGAAGGAAAATCAGCCTATGATTCGGGATGGTCTCATGGAAATAGCAGTGGAGGCAGCCAAGTTGTGTCACTTTTGCGCTCCCCTTGGGATGCCTTTAACAGCTGCAGTGTGCCTGGAGCACAGGGCTTCCTGGTTTTAAAAGTCCTAGGCCTAAGCCTAACAGTAACCCTAGGAAGGTAAATCAGCCGGGTATTAGGGTTCTTCCTAAGGAAAAAGCTGTGAAAGCAGCCATGTTGTGGCACTTCTGCGCTCCCTTTGGGATGCCTTTGGCAGATGCAGTAAGCCTGGAACTCAGGGCTTCCTGCTTAAAAAAATCCTTGCCCTTGGCTGAGCCCTAACCCTAACCCTAGGCAGATAAATCAGCCTAGGTATAGGGATGGTGCCAAGGAAAAAGCTGTGAAAGCTGCCATGTTGTTGCACTTTTGTACTCCCCTTGGGATGCCTTTCACAGCTGCCGTGTGCCTGGAGCTCAGGGCTTCCTGGTTTAAAAAACCATGTCCCTAGCTGAGACTGGAGGCAGGTGATTCAGCCTAGGCTTAGCAATGGTGCCAATGAAAACGTGTGGAGGCAGCCATTTTCTGGCACTTTTGTGCTCCCCTTGGGATGCCTTTCGCAGCTGCCGTGTGCCTGGAGCTCAGAGCTTGCTGGTTTAAAAAGCTCTACACCTAGGCGTAACCCTAACCCTAACCGTAACACTGGTCATTTAAATCAGCCTGGGTTTAGGAATTATCCCAAGGGAAAAGCTGTGGAGACAGCCATGTTGTGGCACTTTTGCGCTCCCCTTGGGATGCCTTTCACAGCTGCAGTGTGCTTGGAGCACAGGGCTTCCTGGTGTAAAAAACCACAACTTTAGCCCAAACTGGAGGCTTCTAAATCAGCCTTCGTTTCGGGACGTCCCCAAGGAAAAAGCTGTGGAGGCAGGCATGTTGAGGCACTTCTGCGCTCTTCTTGGGTAGTCCTTCGCAGCTGCTGTGTTCTTGGAACTCAGGGCTTTCTGGTTAAAAGAACACTAACCCTAGGCCTAACTCAAACCTTAAGCCTAGGAAGGAAAATCAGCCTATGATTCGGGATGGTCTCATGGAAATAGCAGTGGAGGCAGCCAAGTTGTGTCACTTTTGCGCTCCCCTTGGGATGCCTTTAACAGCTGCAGTGTGCCTGGAGCACAGGGCTTCCTGGTTTTAAAAGTCCTAGGCCTAAGCCTAACAGTAACCCTAGGAAGGTAAATCAGCCGGGTATTAGGGTTCTTCCTAAGGAAAAAGCTGTGAAAGCAGCCATGTTGTGGCACTTCTGCGCTCCCTTTGGGATGCCTTTGGCAGATGCAGTAAGCCTGGAACTCAGGGCTTCCTGCTTAAAAAAATCCTTGCCCTTGGCTGAGCCCTAACCCTAACCCTAGGCAGATAAATCAGCCTAGGTATAGGGATGGTGCCAAGGAAAAAGCTGTGAAAGCTGCCATGTTGTTGCACTTTTGTACTCCCCTTGGGATGCCTTTCACAGCTGCCAAGTGCCTGGAGCTCAGGGCTTCCTGGTTTAAAAAACAATGTCCCTAGCTGAGACTGGAGGCAGGTGATTCAGCCTAGGCTTAGCAATGGTGCCAATGAAAATGTGTGGAGGCAGCCATTTTCTGGCACTTTTGTGCTCCCCTTGGGATGCCTTTCGCAGCTGCCGTGTGCCTGGAGCTCAGAGCTTGCTGGTTTAAAAAGCTCTACACCTAGGCGTAACCCTAACCCTAACCGTAACACTGGTCATTTAAATCAGCCTGGGTTTAGGAATTATCCCAAGGGAAAAGCTGTGGAGACAGCCATGTTGTGGCACTTTTGCGCTCCCCTTGGGATGCCTTTCACAACTGCAGTGTGCTTGGAGCACAGGGCTTCCTGGTTTAAAAAACCACAACTTTAGCCCAAACTGGAGGCTTCTAAATCAGCCTTCGTTTCGGGACGTCCCCAAGGAAAAAGCTGTGGAGGCAGGCATGTTGAGGCACTTCTGCGCTCTTCTTGGGTAGTCCTTCGCAGCTGCTGTGTTCTTGGAACACAGGGCTTTCTGGTTAAAAGAACACTAACCCTAGGCCTAACTCAAACCTTAAGCCTAGGAAGGAAAATCAGCCAATGATTCGGGATGGTCTCATGGAAATAGCAGTGGAGGCAGCCAAGTTGTGTCACTTTTGCGCTCCCCTTGGGATGCCTTTAACAGCTGCAGTGTGCCTGGAGCACAGGGCTTCCTGGTTTTAAAAGTCCTAGGCCTAAGCCTAACAGTAACCCTAGGAAGGTAAATCAGCCGGGTATTAGGGTTCTTCCTAAGGAAAAAGCTGTGAAAGCAGCCATGTTGTGGCACTTCTGCGCTCCCTTTGGGATGCCTTTGGCAGATGCAGTAAGCCTGGAACTCAGGGCTTCCTGGTTAAAAAAATCCTTGCCCTTGGCTGAGCCCTAACCCTAACCCTAGGCAGATAAATCAGCCTAGGTAGAGGGATGGTGCCAAGGAAAAAGCTGTGAAAGCTGCCATGTTGTTGCACTTTTGTACTCCCCTTGGGATGCCTTTCACAGCTGCCGTGTGCCTGGAGCTCAGGGCTTCCTGGTTTAAAAAACCATGTCCCTAGCTGAGACTGGAGGCAGGTGATTCAGCCTAGGCTTAGCAATGGTGCCAATGAAAACGTGTGGAGGCAGCCATTTTCTGGCACTTTTGCGCTCCCCTTGGGATGCCTTTCACAGCTGCAGTGTGCTTGGAGCACAGGGCTTCCTGGTTTAAAAAACCACAACTTTAGCCCAAACTGGAGGCTTCGAAATCCGCCTTCGTTTCGGGACGTCCCCAAGGAAAAAGCTGTGGAGGCAGGCATGTTGAGGCACTTCTGCGCTCTTCTTGGGTAGTCCTTCGCAGCTGCTGTGTTCTTGGAACTCAGGGCTTTCTGGTTAAAAGAACACTAACCCTAGGCCTAACTCAAACCTTAAGCCTAGGAAGGAAAATCAGCCTATGATTCGGGATGGTCTCATGGAAATAGCAGTGGAGGCAGCCAAGTTGGGTCACTTTTGCGCTCCCCTTGGGATGCCTTTAACAGCTGCAGTGTGCCTGGAGCACAGGGCTTCTTGGTTTTAAAAGTCCAAGGCCTAAGCCTAACAGTAACCCTAGGAAGGTAAATCAGCCGGGTATTAGGGTTCTTCCTAAGGAAAAAGCTGTGAAAGCAGCCATGTTATGGACCTTCTGCGCTCCCTTTGGGATGCCTTTGGCAGATGCAGTAAGCCTGGAACTCAGGGCTTCCTGCTTAAAAAAATCCTAGCCCTAGGCTGAGCCCTAACCCTAACCCTAGGCAGATAAATCAGCCTAGGTATAGGGATGGTGCCAAGGAAAAAGCTGTGAAAGCTGCCATGTTGTTGCACTTTTGTACTCCCCTTGGGATGCCTTTCACAGCTGCCGTGTGCCTGGAGCTCAGGGCTTCCTGGTTTAAAAAACAATGTCCCTAGCTGAGACTGGAGGCAGGTGATTCAGCCTAGGCTTAGCAATGGTGCCAATGAAAACGTGTGGAGGCAGCCATTTTCTGGCACTTTTGTGCTCCCCTTGGGATGCATTTCGCAGCTGCCGTGTGCCTGGAGCTCAGAGCTTGCTGGTTTAAAAAGCTCTACACCTAGGCGTAACCCTAACCCTAACCGTAACACTGGTCATTTAAATCAGCCTGTGTTTAGGAATTATCCTAAGGGAAAAGCTGAGGAGACAGCCATGTTGTGGCACTTTTGCGCTCCCCTTGGGATGCCTTTCACAGCTGCAGTGTGCTTGGAGCACAGGGCTTCCTGGTTTAAAAAACCACAACTTTAGCCCAAACTGGAGGCTTCTAAATCAGCCTTCGTTTCGGGACGTCCCCAAGGAAAAAGCTGTGGAGGCAGGCATGTTGAGGCACTTCTGCGCTCTTCTTGGGTAGTCCTTCGCAGCTGCTGTGTTCTTGGAACTCAGGGCTTTCTGGTTAAAAGAACACTAACCCTAGGCCTAACTCAAACCTTAAGCCTAGGAAGGAAAATCAGCCTATGATTCGGGATGGTCTCATGGAAATAGCAGTGGAGGCAGCCAAGTTGGGTCACTTTTGCGCTCCCCTTGGGATGCCTTTAACAGCTGCAGTGTGCCTGGAGCACAGGGCTTCCTGGTTTTAAAAGTCCTAGGCCTAAGCCTAACAGTAACCCTAGGAAGGTAAATCAGCCGGGTATTAGGGTTCTTCCTAAGGAAAAAGCTGTGAAAGCAGCCATGTTGTGGCACTTCTGCGCTCCCTTTGGGATGCCTTTGACAGATGCAGTAAGCCTGGAACTCAGGGCTTCCTGGTTAAAAAAATCCTTGCCCTTGGCTGAGCCCTAACCCTAACCCTAGGCAGATAAATCAGCCTAGGTATAGGGATGGTGCCAAGGAAAAAGCTGTGAAAGCTGCCATGTTGTTGCACTTTTGTACTCCCCTTGGGATGCCTTTCACAGCTGCCGTGTGCCTGGAGCTCAGGGCTTCCTGGTTTAAAAAACCATGTCCCTAGCTGAGACTGGAGGCAGGTGATTCAGCCTAGGCTTAGCAATGGTGCCAATGAAAACGTGTGGAGGCAGCCATTTTCTGGCACTTTTGTGCTCCCCTTGGGATGCCTTTCGCAGCTGCCGTGTGCCTGGAGCTCAGAGCTTGCTGGTTTAAAAAGCTCTACACCTAGGCGTAACCCTAACCCTAACCGTAACACTGGTCATTTAAATCAGCCTGGGTTTAGGAATTATCCCAAGGGAAAAGCTGTGGAGACAGCCATGTTGTGGCACTTTTGCGCTCCCCTTGGGATGCCTTTCACAGCTGCAGTGTGCTTGGAGCACAGGGCTTCCTGGTGTAAAAAACCACAACTTTAGCCCAAACTGGAGGCTTCTAAATCAGCCTTCGTTTCGGGACGTCCCCAAGGAAAAAGCTGTGGAGGCAGGCATGTTGAGGCACTTCTGCGCTCTTCTTGGGTAGTCCTTCGCAGCTGCTGTGTTCTTGGAACTCAGGGCTTTCTGGTTAAAAGAACACTAACCCTAGGGCTAACTCAAACCTTAAGCCTAGGAAGGAAAATCAGCCTATGATTCGGGATGGTCTCATGGAAATAGCAGTGGAGGCAGCCAAGTTGGGTCACTTTTGCGCTCCCCTTGGGATGCCTTTAACAGCTGCAGTGTGCCTGGAGCACAGGGCTTCCTGGTTTTAAAAGTCCTAGGCCTAAGCCTAACAGTAACCCTAGGAAGGTAAATCAGCCGGGTATTAGGGTTCTTCCTAAGGAAAAAGCTGTGAAAGCAGCCATGTTGTGGCACTTCTGCGCTCCCTTTGGGATGCCTTTGACAGATGCAGTAAGCCTGGAACTCAGGGCTTCCTGGTTAAAAAAATCCTTGCCCTTGGCTGAGCCCTAACCCTAACCCTAGGCAGATAAATCAGCCTAGGTATAGGGATGGTGCCAAGGAAAAAGCTGTGAAAGCTGCCATGTTGTTGCACTTTTGTACTCCCCTTGGGATGCCTTTCACAGCTGCCGTGTGCCTGGAGCTCAGGGCTTCCTGGTTTAAAAAACCATGTCCCTAGCTGAGACTGGAGGCAGGTGATTCAGCCTAGGCTTAGCAATGGTGCCAATGAAAACGTGTGGAGGCAGCCATTTTCTGGCACTTTTGTGCTCCCCTTGGGATGCCTTTCGCAGCTGCCGTGTGCCTGGAGCTCAGAGCTTGCTGGTTTAAAAAGCTCTACACCTAGGCGTAACCCTAACCCTAACCGTAACACTGGTCATTTAAATCAGCCTGGGTTTAGGAATTATCCCAAGGGAAAAGCTGTGGAGACAGCCATGTTGTGGCACTTTTGCGCTCCCCTTGGGATGCCTTTCACAGCTGCAGTGTGCTTGGAGCACAGGGCTTCCTGGTGTAAAAAACCACAACTTTAGCCCAAACTGGAGGCTTCTAAATCAGCCTTCGTTTCGGGACGTCCCCAAGGAAAAAGCTGTGGAGGCAGGCATGTTGAGGCACTTCTGCGCTCTTCTTGGGTAGTCCTTCGCAGCTGCTGTGTTCTTGGAACTCAGGGCTTTCTGGTTAAAAGAACACTAACCCTAGGCCTAACTCAAACCTTAAGCCTAGGAAGGAAAATCAGCCTATGATTCGGGATGGTCTCATGGAAATAGCAGTGGAGGCAGCCAAGTTGGGTCACTTTTGCGCTCCCCTTGGGATGCCTTTAACAGCTGCAGTGTGCCTGGAGCACAGGGCTTCCTGGTTTTAAAAGTCCTAGGCCTAAGCCTAACAGTAACCCTAGGAAGGTAAATCAGCCGGGTATTAGGGTTCTTCCTAAGGAAAAAGCTGTGAAAGCAGCCATGTTGTGGCACTTCTGCGCTCCCTTTGGGATGCCTTTGACAGATGCAGTAAGCCTGGAACTCAGGGCTTCCTGGTTAAAAAAATCCTTGCCCTTGGCTGAGCCCTAACCCTAACCCTAGGCAGATAAATCAGCCTAGGTATAGGGATGGTGCCAAGGAAAAAGCTGTGAAAGCTGCCATGTTGTTGCACTTTTGTACTCCCCTTGGGATGCCTTTCACAGCTGCCGTGTGCCTGGAGCTCAGGGCTTCCTGGTTTAAAAAACCATGTCCCTAGCTGAGACTGGAGGCAGGTGATTCAGCCTAGGCTTAGCAATGGTGCCAATGAAAACGTGTGGAGGCAGCCATTTTCTGGCACTTTTGTGCTCCCCTTGGGATGCCTTTCGCAGCTGCCGTGTGCCTGGAGCTCAGAGCTTGCTGGTTTAAAAAGCTCTACACCTAGGCGTAACCCTAACCCTAACCGTAACACTGGTCATTTAAATCAGCCTGGGTTTAGGAATTATCCCAAGGGAAAAGCTGTGGAGACAGCCATGTTGTGGCACTTTTGCGCTCCCCTTGGGATGCCTTTCACAGCTGCAGTGTGCTTGGAGCACAGGGCTTCCTGGTGTAAAAAACCACAACTTTAGCCCAAACTGGAGGCTTCTAAATCAGCCTTCGTTTCGGGACGTCCCCAAGGAAAAAGCTGTGGAGGCAGGCATGTTGAGGCACTTCTGCGCTCTTCTTGGGTAGTCCTTCGCAGCTGCTGTGTTCTTGGAACTCAGGGCTTTCTGGTTAAAAGAACACTAACCCTAGGGCTAACTCAAACCTTAAGCCTAGGAAGGAAAATCAGCCTATGATTCGGGATGGTCTCATGGAAATAGCAGTGGAGGCAGCCAAGTTGGGTCACTTTTGCGCTCCCCTTGGGATGCCTTTAACAGCTGCAGTGTGCCTGGAGCACAGGGCTTCCTGGTTTTAAAAGTCCTAGGCCTAAGCCTAACAGTAACCCTAGGAAGGTAAATCAGCCGGGTATTAGGGTTCTTCCTAAGGAAAAAGCTGTGAAAGCAGCCATGTTGTGGCACTTCTGCGCTCCCTTTGGGATGCCTTTGACAGATGCAGTAAGCCTGGAACTCAGGGCTTCCTGGTTAAAAAAATCCTTGCCCTTGGCTGAGCCCTAACCCTAACCCTAGGCAGATAAATCAGCCTAGGTATAGGGATGGTGCCAAGGAAAAAGCTGTGAAAGCTGCCATGTTGTTGCACTTTTGTACTCCCCTTGGGATGCCTTTCACAGCTGCCGTGTGCCTGGAGCTCAGGGCTTCCTGGTTTAAAAAACCATGTCCCTAGCTGAGACTGGAGGCAGGTGATTCAGCCTAGGCTTAGCAATGGTGCCAATGAAAACGTGTGGAGGCAGCCATTTTCTGGCACTTTTGTGCTCCCCTTGGGATGCCTTTCGCAGCTGCCGTGTGCCTGGAGCTCAGAGCTTGCTGGTTTAAAAAGCTCTACACCTAGGCGTAACCCTAACCCTAACCGTAACACTGGTCATTTAAATCAGCCTGGGTTTAGGAATTATCCCAAGGGAAAAGCTGTGGAGACAGCCATGTTGTGGCACTTTTGCGCTCCCCTTGGGATGCCTTTCACAGCTGCAGTGTGCTTGGAGCACAGGGCTTCCTGGTGTAAAAAACCACAACTTTAGCCCAAACTGGAGGCTTCTAAATCAGCCTTCGTTTCGGGACGTCCCCAAGGAAAAAGCTGTGGAGGCAGGCATGTTGAGGCACTTCTGCGCTCTTCTTGGGTAGTCCTTCGCAGCTGCTGTGTTCTTGGAACTCAGGGCTTTCTGGTTAAAAGAACACTAACCCTAGGCCTAACTCAAACCTTAAGCCTAGGAAGGAAAATCAGCCTATGATTCGGGATGGTCTCATGGAAATAGCAGTGGAGGCAGCCAAGTTGGGTCACTTTTGCGCTCCCCTTGGGATGCCTTTAACAGCTGCAGTGTGCCTGGAGCACAGGGCTTCCTGGTTTTAAAAGTCCTACGCCTAAGCCTAACAGTAACCCTAGGAAGGTAAATCAGCCGGGTATTAGGGTTCTTCCTAAGGAAAAAGCTGTGAAAGCAGCCATGTTGTGGCACTTCTGCGCTCCCTTTGGGATGCCTTTGGCAGATGCAGTAAGCCTGGAACTCAGGGCTTCCTGCTTAAAAAAATCCTTGCCCTTGGCTGAGCCCTAACCCTAACCCTAGGCAGCTAAATCAGCCTAGGTATAGGGATGGTGCCAAGGAAAAAGCTGTGAAAGCTGCCATGTTGTTGCACTTTTGTACTCCCCTTGGGATGCCTTTCACAGCTGCCGTGTGCCTGGAGCTCAGGGCTTCCTGGTTTAAAAAACAATGTCCCTAGCTGAGACTGGAGGCAGGTGATTCAGCCTAGGCTTAGCAATGGTGCCAATGAAAACGTGTGGAGGCAGCCATTTTCTGGCACTTTTGTGCTCCCTTTGGGATGCATTTCGCAGCTGCCGTGTGCCTGGAGCTCAGAGCTTGCTGGTTTAAAAAGCTCTACACCTAGGCGTAACCCTAACCCTAACCGTAACACTGGTCATTTAAATCAGCCTGGGTTTAGGAATTATCCCAAGGGAAAAGCTGTGGAGACAGCCATGTTGTGGCACTTTTGCGCTCCCCTTGGGATGCCTTTCACAGCTGCAGTGTGCTTGGAGCACAGGGCTTCCTGGTGTAAAAAACCACAACTTTAGCCCAAACTGGAGGCTTCTAAATCAGCCTTCGTTTCGGGACGTCCCCAAGGAAAAAGCTGTGGAGGCAGGCATGTTGAGGCACTTCTGCGCTCTTCTTGGGTAGTCCTTCGCAGCTGCTGTGTTCTTGGAACTCAGGGCTTTCTGGTTAAAAGAACACTAACCCTAGGCCTAACTCAAACCTTAAGCCTAGGAAGGAAAATCAGCCTATGATTCGGGATGGTCTCATGGAAATAGCAGTGGAGGCAGCCAAGTTGTGTCACTTTTGCGCTCCCCTTGGGATGCCTTTAACAGCTGCAGTGTGCCTGGAGCACAGGGCTTCCTGGTTTTAAAAGTCCTAGGCCTAAGCCTAACAGTAACCCTAGGAAGGTAAATCAGCCGGGTATTAGGGTTCTTCCTAAGGAAAAAGCTGTGAAAGCAGCCATGTTGTGGACCTTCTGCGCTCCCTTTGGGATGCCTTTGGCAGATGCAGTAAGCCTGGAACTCAGGGCTTCCTGCTTAAAAAAATCCTAGCCCTAGGCTGAGCCCTAACCCTAACCCTAGGCAGATAAATCAGCCTAGGTAGAGGGATGGTGCCAAGGAAAAAGCTGTGAAAGCTGCCATGTTGTTGCACTTTTGTACTCCCCTTGGGATGCCTTTCACAGCTGCCGTGTGCCTGGAGCTCAGGGCTTCCTGGTTTAAAAAACCATGTCCCTAGCTGAGACTGGAGGCAGGTGATTCAGCCTAGGCTTAGCAATGGTGCCAATGAAAACGTGTGGAGGCAGCCATTTTCTGGCACTTTTGTGCTCCCCTTGGGATGCCTTTCGCAGCTGCCGTGTGCCTGGAGTTCAGAGCTTGCTGGTTTAAAAAGCTCTACACCTAGGCGTAACCCTAACCCTAACCGTAACACTGGTCATTTAAATCAGCCTGGGTTTAGGAATTATCCCAAGGGAAAAGCTGTGGAGACAGCCATGTTGTGGCACTTTTGCGCTCCCCTTGGGATGCCTTTCACAGCTGCAGTGTGCTTGGAGCACAGGGCTTCCTGGTGTAAAAACCACAACTTTAGCCCAAACTGGAGGCTTCTAAATCAGCCTTCGTTTCGGGACGTCCCCAAGGAAAAAGCTGTGGAGGCAGGCATGTTGAGGCACTTCTGCGCTCTTCTTGGGTAGTCCTTCGCAGCTGCTGTGTTCTTGGAACTCAGGGCTTTCTGGTTAAAAGAACACTAACCCTAGGCCTAACTCAAACCTTAAGCCTAGGAAGGAAAATCAGCCTATGATTCGGGATGGTCTCATGGAAATAGCAGTGGAGGCAGCCAAGTTGTGTCACTTTTGCGCTCCCCTTGGGATGCCTTTAACAGCTGCAGTGTGCCTGGAGCACAGGGCTTCCTGGTTTTAAAAGTCCTAGGCCTAAGCCTAACAGTAACCCTAGGAAGGTAAATCAGCCGGGTATTAGGGTTCTTCCTAAGGAAAAAGCTGTGAAAGCAGCCATGTTGTGGCACTTCTGCGCTCCCTTTGGGATGCCTTTGGCAGATGCAGTAAGCCTGGAACTCAGGGCTTCCTGGTTAAAAAATCCTTGCACTTGGCTGAGCCCTAACCCTAACCCTAGGCAGATAAATCAGCCTAGGTATAGGGATGGTGCCAAGGAAAAAGCTGTGAAAGCTGCCATGTTGTTGCACTTTTGTACTCCCCTTGGGATGCCTTTCACAGCTGCCGTGTGCCTGGAGCTCAGGGCTTCCTGGTTTAAAAAACAATGTCCCTAGCTGAGACTGGAGGCAGGTGATTCAGCCTAGGCTTAGCAATGGTGCCAATGAAAACGTGTGGAGGCAGCCATTTTCTGGCACTTTTGTGCTCCCCTTGGGATGCCTTTCGCAGCTGCCGTGTGCCTGGAGCTCAGAGCTTGCTGGTTTAAAAAGCTCTACACCTAGGCGTAACCCTAACCCTAACCGTAACACTGGTCATTTAAATCAGCCTGGGTTTAGGAATTATCCCAAGGGAAAAGCTGTGGAGACAGCCATGTTGTGGCACTTTTGCGCTCCCCTTGGGATGCCTTTCACAGCTGCAGTGTGCTTGGAGCACAGGGCTTCCTGGTGTAAAAAACCACAACTTTAGCCCAAACTGGAGGCTTCTAAATCAGCCTTCGTTTCGGGACGTCCCCAAGGAAAAAGCTGTGGAGGCAGGCATGTTGAGGCACTTCTGCGCTCTTCTTGGGTAGTCCTTCACAGCTGCTGTGTTCTTGGAACTCAGGGCTTTCTGGTTAAAAGAACACTAACCCTAGGCCTAACTCAAACCTTAAGCCTAGGAAGGAAAATCAGCCTATGATTCGGGATGGTCTCATGGAAATAGCAGTGGAGGCAGCCAAGTTGTGTCACTTTTGCGCTCCCCTTGGGATGCCTTTAACAGCTGCAGTGTGCCTGGAGCACAGGGCTTCCTGGTTTTAAAAGTCCTAGGCCTAAGCCTAACAGTAACCCTAGGAAGGTAAATCAGCCGGGTATTAGGGTTCTTCCTAAGGAAAAAGCTGTGAAAGCAGCCATGTTGTGGCACTTCTGCGCTCCCTTTGGGATGCCTTTGGCAGATGCAGTAAGCCTGGAACTCAGGGCTTCCTGCTTAAAAAAATCCTTTCCCTTGGCTGAGCCCTAACCCTAACCCTAGGCAGCTAAATCAGCCTAGGTATAGGGATGGTGCCAAGGAAAAAGCTGTGAAAGCTGCCATGTTGTTGCACTTTTGTACTCCCCTTGGGATGCCTTTCACAGCTGCCGTGTGCCTGGAGCTCAGGGCTTCCTGGTTTAAAAAACAATGTCCCTAGCTCAGACTGGAGGCAGGTGATTCAGCCTAGGCTTAGCAATGGTGCCAATGAAAACGTGTGGAGGCAGCCATTTTCTGGCACTTTTGTGCTCCCCTTGGGATGCATTTCGCAGCTGCCGTGTGCCTGGAGCTCAGAGCTTGCTGGTTTAAAAAGCTCTACACCTAGGCGTAACCCTAACCCTAACCGTAACACTGGTCATTTAAATCAGCCTGGGTTTAGGAATTATCCCAATGGAAAAGCTGTGGAGACAGCCATGTTGTGGCACTTTTGCGCTCCCCTTGGGATGCCTTTCACAGCTGCAGTGTGCTTGGAGCACAGGGCTTCCTGGTGTAAAAAACCACAACTTTAGCCCAAACTGGAGGCTTCTAAATCAGCCTTCGTTTCGGGACGTCCCCAAGGAAAAACCTGTGGAGGCAGGCATGTTGAGGCACTTCTGCGCTCTTCTTGGGTAGTCCTTCGCAGCTGCTGTGTTCTTGGAACTCAGGGCTTTCTGGTTAAAAGAACACTAACCCTAGGCCTAACTCAAACCTTAAGCCTAGGAAGGAAAATCAGCCTATGATTCGGGATGGTCTCATGGAAATAGCAGTGGAGGCAGCCAAGTTGTGTCACTTTTGCGCTCCCCTTGGGATGCCTTTAACAGCTGCAGTGTGCCTGGAGCACAGGGCTTCCTGGTTTTAAAAGTCCTACGCCTAAGCCTAACAGTAACCCTAGGAAGGTAAATCAGCCGGGTATTAGGGTTCTTCCTAAGGAAAAAGCTGTGAAAGCAGCCATGTTGTGGACCTTCTGCGCTCCCTTTGGGATGCCTTTGGCAGATGCAGTAAGCCTGGAACTCAGGGCTTCCTGCTTAAAAAAATCCTAACCCTAGGCTGAGCCCTAACCCTAACCCTAGGCAGATAAATCAGCCTAGGTAGAGGGATGGTGCCAAGGAAAAAGCTGTGAAAGCTGCCATGTTGTGTCACTTTTGTACTCCCCTTGGGATGCCTTTCACAGCTGCCGTGTGCCTGGAGCTCAGGGCTTCCTGGTTTAAAAAACCATGTCCCTAGCTGAGACTGGAGGCAGGTGATTCAGCCTAGGCTTAGCAATGGTGCCAATGAAAACGTGTGGAGGCAGCCATTTTCTGGCACTTTTGTGCTCCCCTTGGGATGCCTTTCGCAGCTGCCGTGTGCCTGGAGCTCAGAGCTTGCTGGTTTAAAAAGCTCTACACCTAGGCTTAACCCTAACCCTAACCATAACACTGGTCATTTAAATCAGCCTGGGTTTAGGAATTATCCCAAGGGAAAAGCTGTGGAGACAGCCATGTTGTGGCACTTTTGCGCTCCCCTTGGGATGCCTTTCACAGCTGCAGTGTGCTTGGAGCACAGGGCTTCCTGGTTTAAAAAACCACAACTTTAGCCCAAACTGGAGGCTTCGAAATCAGCCTTCGTTTCGGGACGTCCCCAAGGAAAAAGCTGTGGAGGCAGGCATGTTGAGGCACTTCTGCGCTCTTCTTGGGTAGTCCTTCGCAGCTGCTGTGTTCTTGGAACTCAGGGCTTTCTGGTTAAAAGAACACTAACCCTAGGCCTAACTCAAACCTTAAGCCTAGGAAGGAAAATCAGCCTATGATTCGGGATGGTCTCATGGAAATAGCAGTGGAGGCAGCCAAGTTGTGTCACTTTTGCGCTCCCCTTGGGATGCCTTTAACAGCTGCAGTGTGCCTGGAGCACAGGGCTTCCTGGTTTTAAAAGTCCTAGGCCTAAGCCTAACAGTAACCCTAGGAAGGTAAATCAGCCGGGTATTAGGGTTCTTCCTAAGGAAAAAGCTGTGAAAGCAGCCATGTTTTGGCACTTCTGCGCTCCCTTTGGGATGCCTTTGGCAGATGCAGTAAGCCTGGAACTCAGGGCTTCCTGCTTAAAAAAATCCTAACCCTAGGCTGAGCCCTAACCCTAACCCTAGGCAGATAAATCAGCCTAGGTAGAGGGATGGTGCCAAGGAAAAAGCTGTGAAAGCTGCCATGTTGTTGCACTTTTGTACTCCCCTTGGGATGCCTTTCACAGCTGCCGTGTGCCTGGAGCTCAGGGCTTCCTGGTTTAAAAAACAATGTCCCTAGCTGAGACTGGAGGCAGGTGATTCAGCCTAGGCTTAGCAATGGTGCCAATGAAAACGTGTGGAGGCAGCCATTTTCTGGCACTTTTGTGCTCCCCTTGGGATGCCTTTCGCAGCTGCCGTGTGCCTGGAGCTCAGAGCTTGCTGGTTTAAAAAGCTCTACACCTAGGCTTAACCCTAACCCTAACCGTAACACTGGTCATTTAAATCAGCCTGGGTTTAGGAATTATCCCAAGGGAAAAGCTGTGGAGACAGCCATGTTGTGGCACTTTTGCGCTCCCCTTGGGATGCCTTTCACAGCTGCAGTGTGCTTGGAGCACAGGGCTTCCTGGTTTAAAAAACCACAACTTTAGCCCAAACTGGAGGCTTCTAAATCAGCCTTCGTTTCGGGACGTCCCCAAGGAAAAAGCTGTGGAGGCAGGCATGTTGAGGCACTTCTGCGCTCTTCTTGGGTAGTCCTTCGCAGCTGCTGTGTTCTTGGAACTCAGGGCTTTCTGGTTAAAAGAACACTAACCCTAGGCCTAACTCAAACCTTAAGCCTAGGAAGGAAAATCAGCCTATGATTCGGGATGGTCTCATGGAAATAGCAGTGGAGGCAGCCAAGTTGTGTCACTTTTGCGCTCCCCTTGGGATGCCTTTAACAGCTGCAGTGTGCCTGGAGCACAGGGCTTCCTGGTTTTAAAAGTCCTAGGCCTAAGCCTAACAGTAACCCTAGGAAGGTAAATCAGCCGGGTATTAGGGTTCTTCCTAAGGAAAAAGCTGTGAAAGCAGCCATGTTATGGACCTTCTGCGCTCCCTTTGGGATGCCTTTGGCAGATGCAGTAAGCCTGGAACTCAGGGCTTCCTGGTTAAAAAAATCCTAGCCCTAGGCTGAGCCCTAACCCTAACCCTAGGCAGATAAATCAGCCTAGGTATAGGGATGGTGCCAAGGAAAAAGCTGTGAAAGCTGCCATGTTGTTGCACTTTTGTACTCCCCTTGGGATGCCTTTCACAGCTGCCGTGTGCCTGGAGCTCAGGGCTTCCTGGTTTAAAAAACAATGTCCCTAGCTGAGACTGGAGGCAGGTGATTCAGCCTAGGCTTAGCAATGGTGCCAATGAAAACGTGTGGAGGCAGCCATTTTCTGGCACTTTTGTGCTCCCCTTGGGATGCATTTCGCAGCTGCCGTGTGCCTGGAGCTCAGAGCTTGCTGGTTTAAAAAGCTCTACACCTAGGCGTAACCCTAACCCTAACCCTAACCGTAACACTGGTCATTTAAATCAGCCTGTGTTTAGGAATTATCCTAAGGGAAAAGCTGTGGAGACAGCCATGTTGTGGCACTTTTGCGCTCCCCTTGGGATGCCTTTCACAGCTGCAGTGTGCTTGGAGCACAGGGCTTCCTGGTTTAAAAAACCACAACTTTAGCCCAAACTGGAGGCTTCTAAATCAGCCTTCGTTTCGGGACGTCCCCAAGGAAAAAGCTGTGGAGGCAGGCATGTTGAGGCACTTCTGCGCTCTTCTTGGGTAGTCCTTCGCAGCTGCTGTGTTCTTGGAACTCAGGGCTTTCTGGTTAAAAGAACACTAACCCTAGGCCTAACTCAAACCTTAAGCCTAGGAAGGAAAATCAGCCTATGATTCGGGATGGTCTCATGGAAATAGCAGTGGAGGCAGCCAAGTTGGGTCACTTTTGCGCTCCCCTTGGGATGCCTTTAACAGCTGCAGTGTGCCTGGAGCACAGGGCTTCCTGGTTTTAAAAGTCCTAGGCCTAAGCCTAACAGTAACCCTAGGAAGGTAAATCAGCCGGGTATTAGGGTTCTTCCTAAGGAAAAAGCTGTGAAAGCAGCCATGTTGTGGCACTTCTGCGCTCCCTTTGGGATGCCTTTGGCAGATGCAGTAAGCCTGGAACTCAGGGCTTCCTGCTTAAAAAAATCCTTGCCCTTGGCTGAGCCCTAACCCTAACCCTAGGCAGATAAATCAGCCTAGGTATAGGGATGGTGCCAAGGAAAAAGCTGTGAAAGCTGCCATGTTGTTGCACTTTTGTACTCCCCTTGGGATGCCTTTCACAGCTGCCGTGTGCCTGGAGCTCAGGGCTTCCTGGTTTAAAAAACCATGTCCCTAGCTGAGACTGGAGGCAGGTGATTCAGCCTAGGCTTAGCAATGGTGCCAATGAAAACGTGTGGAGGCAGCCATTTTCTGGCACTTTTGCGCTCCCCTTGGGATGCCTTTCACAGCTGCAGTGTGCTTGGAGCACAGGGCTTCCTGGTTTAAAAAACCACAACTTTAGCCCAAACTGGAGGCTTCGAAATCAGCCTTCGTTTCGGGACGTCCCCAAGGAAAAAGCTGTGGAGGCAGGCATGTTGAGGCACTTCTGCGCTCTTCTTGGGTAGTCCTTCGCAGCTGCTGTGTTCTTGGAACTCAGGGCTTTCTGGTTAAAAGAACACTAACCCTAGGCCTAACTCAAACCTTAAGCCTAGGAAGGAAAATCAGCCTATGATTCGGGATGGTCTCATGGAAATAGCAGTGGAGGCAGCCAAGTTGGGTCACTTTTGCGCTCCCCTTGGGATGCCTTTAACAGCTGCAGTGTGCCTGGAGCACAGGGCTTCTTGGTTTTAAAAGTCCTAGGCCTAAGCCTAACAGTAACCCTAGGAAGGTAAATCAGCCGGGTATTAGGGTTCTTCCTAAGGAAAAAGCTGTGAAAGCAGCCATGTTATGGACCTTCTGCGCTCCCTTTGGGATGCCTTTGGCAGATGCAGTAAGCCTGGAACTCAGGGCTTCCTGGTTAAAAAAATCCTAGCCCTAGGCTGAGCCCTAACCCTAACCCTAGGCAGATAAATCAGCCTAGGTATAGGGATGGTGCCAAGGAAAAAGCTGTGAAAGCTGCCATGTTGTTGCACTTTTGTACTCCCCTTGGGATGCCTTTCACAGCTGCCGTGTGCCTGGAGCTCAGGGCTTCCTGGTTTAAAAAACAATGTCCCTAGCTGAGACTGGAGGCAGGTGATTCAGCCTAGGCTTAGCAATGGTGCCAATGAAAACGTGTGGAGGCAGCCATTTTCTGGCACTTTTGTGCTCCCCTTGGGATGCATTTCGCAGCTGCCGTGTGCCTGGAGCTCAGAGCTTGCTGGTTTAAAAAGCTCTACACCTAGGCTTAACCCTAACCCTAACCGTAACACTGGTCATTTAAATCAGCCTGGGTTTAGGAATTATCCTAAGGGAAAAGCTGTGGAGACAGCCATGTTGTGGCACTTTTGCGCTCCCCTTGGGATGCCTTTCACAGCTGCAGTGTGCTTGGAGCACAGGGCTTCCTGGTTTAAAAAACCACAACTTTAGCCCAAACTGGAGGCTTCTAAATCAGCCTTCGTTTCGGGACGTCCCCAAGGAAAAAGCTGTGGAGGCAGGCATGTTGAGGCACTTCTGCGCTCTTCTTGGGTAGTCCTTCGCAGCTGCTGTGTTCTTGGAACTCAGGGCTTTCTGGTTAAAAGAACACTAACCCTAGGCCTAACTCAAACCTTAAGCCTAGGAAGGAAAATCAGCCTATGATTCGGGATGGTCTCATGGAAATAGCAGTGGAGGCAGCCAAGTTGGGTCACTTTTGCGCTCCCCTTGGGATGCCTTTAACAGCTGCAGTGTGCCTGGAGCACAGGGCTTCCTGGTTTTAAAAGTCCTAGGCCTAAGCCTAACAGTAACCCTAGGAAGGTAAATCAGCCGGGTATTAGGGTTCTTCCTAAGGAAAAAGCTGTGAAAGCAGCCATGTTGTGGCACTTCTGCGCTCCCTTTGGGATGCCTTTGGCAGATGCAGTAAGCCTGGAACTCAGGGCTTCCTGGTTAAAAAAATCCTTGCCCTTGGCTGAGCCCTAACCCTAACCCTAGGCAGATAAATCAGCCTAGGTATAGGGATGGTGCCAAGGAAAAAGCTGTGAAAGCTGCCATGTTGTTGCACTTTTGTACTCCCCTTGGGATGCCTTTCACAGCTGCCGTGTGCCTGGAGCTCAGGGCTTCCTGGTTTAAAAAACCATGTCCCTAGCTGAGACTGGAGGCAGGTGATTCAGCCTAGGCTTAGCAATGGTGCCAATGAAAACGTGTGGAGGCAGCCATTTTCTGGCACTTTTGTGCTCCCCTTGGGATGCCTTTCACAGCTGCAGTGTGCTTGGAGCACAGGGCTTCCTGGTTTAAAAAACCACAACTTTAGCCCAAACTGGAGGCTTCTAAATCAGCCTTCATTTCGGGACGTCCCCACGGAAAAAGCTGTGGAGGCAGGCATGTTGAGGCACTTCTGCGCTCTTCTTGGGTAGTCCTTCGCAGCTGCTGTGTTCTTGGAACTCAGGGCTTTCTGGTTAAAAGAACACTAACCCTAGGCCTAACTCAAACCTTAAGCCTAGGAAGGAAAATCAGCCTATGATTCGGGATGGTCTCATGGAAATAGCAGTGGACGCAGCCAAGTTGGGTCACTTTTGCGCTCCCCTTGGGATGCCTTTAACAGCTGCAGTGTGCCTGGAGCACAGGGCTTCTTGGTTTTAAAAGTCCTAGGCCTAAGCCTAACAGTAACCCTAGGAAGGTAAATCAGCCGGGTATTAGGGTTCTTCCTAAGGAAAAAGCTGTGAAAGCAGCCATGTAGTGGCACTTCTGCGCTCCCTTTGGGATGCCTTTGGCAGATGCAGTAAGCCTGGAACTCAGGGCTTCCTGGTTAAAAAATCCTAGCCCTAGGCTGAGCCCTAACCCTAACCCTAGGCAGATAAATCAGCCTAGGTATAGGGATTGTGCCAAGGAAAAAGCTGTGAAAGCTGCCATGTTGTTGCACTTTTGTACTCCCCTTGGGATGCCTTAAACAGCTGCCGTGTGCCTGGAGCTCAGGGCTTCCTGGTTTAAAAAACAATGTCCCTAGCTGAGACTGGAGGCAGGTGATTCAGCCTAGGCTTAGCAATGGTGCCAATGAAAACGTGTGGAGGCAGCCATTTTCTGGCACTTTTGTGCTCCCCTTGGGATGCCTTTCGCAGCTGCCGTGTGCCTGGAGCTCAGAGCTTGCTGGTTTAAAAAGCTCTACACCTAGGCGTAACCCTAACCCTAACCGTAACACTGGTCATTTAAATCAGCCTGGGTTTAGGAATTATCCCAAGGGAAAAGCTGTGGAGACAGCCATGTTGTGGCACTTTTGCGCTCCCCTTGGGATGCCTTTCACAGCTGCAGTGTGCTTGGAGCACAGGGCTTCCTGGTGTAAAAAACCACAACTTTAGCCCAAACTGGAGGCTTCTAAATCAGCCTTCGTTTCGGGACGTCCCCAAGGAAAAAGCTGTGGAGGCAGGCATGTTGAGGCACTTCTGCGCTCTTCTTGGGTAGTCCTTCGCAGCTGCTGTGTTCTTGGAACTCAGGGCTTTCTGGTTAAAAGAACACTAACCCTAGGCCTAACTCAAACCTTAAGCCTAGGAAGGAAAATCAGCCTATGATTCGGGATGGTCTCATGGAAATAGCAGTGGAGGCAGCCAAGTTGTGTCACTTTTGCGCTCCCCTTGGGATGCCTTTAACAGCTGCAGTGTGCCTGGAGCACAGGGCTTCCTGGTTTTAAAAGTCCTAGGCCTAAGCCTAACAGTAACCCTAGGAAGGTAAATCAGCCGGGTATTAGGGTTCTTCCTAAGGAAAAAGCTGTGAAAGCAGCCATGTAGTGGCACTTCTGCGCTCCCTTTGGGATGCCTTTGGCAGATGCAGTAAGCCTGGAACTCAGGGCTTCCTGGTTAAAAAATCCTTGCCTTTGGCTGAGCCCTAACCCTAACCCTAGGCAGATAAATCAGCCTAGGTATAGGGATGGTGCCAAGGAAAAAGCTGTGAAAGCTGCCATGTTGTTGCACTTTTGTACTCCCCTTGGGATGCCTTTCACAGCTGCCGTGTGCCTGGAGCTCAGGGCTTCCTGGTTTAAAAAACCATGTCCCTAGCTGAGACTGGAGGCAGGTGATTCAGCCTAGGCTTAGCAATGGTGCCAATGAAAACGTGTGGAGGCAGCCATTTTCTGGCACTTTTGTGCTCCCCTTGGGATGCCTTTCGCAGCTGCCGTGTGCCTGGAGCTCAGAGCTTGCTGGTTTAAAAAGCTCTACACCTAGGCGTAACCCTAACCCTAACCGTAACACTGGTCATTTAAATCAGCCTGGGTTTAGGAATTATCCCAAGGGAAAAGCTGTGGAGACAGCCATGTTGTGGCACTTTTGCGCTCCCCTTGGGATGCCTTTCACAGCTGCAGTGTGCTTGGAGCACAGGGCTTCCTGGTTTAAAAACCCACAACTTTAGCCCAAACTGGAGGCTTCGAAATCAGCCTTCGTTTCGGGACGTCCCCAAGGAAAAAGCTGTGGAGGCAGGCATGTTGAGGCACTTCTGCGCTCTTCTTGGGTAGTCCTTCGCAGCTGCTGTCTTCTTGGAACTCAGGGCTTTCTGGTTAAAAGAACACTAACCCTAGGCCTAACTCAAACCTTAAGCCTAGGAAGGAAAATCAGCCTATGATTCGGGATGGTCTCATGGAAATAGCAGTGGAGGCAGCCAAGTTGGGTCACTTTTGCGCTCCCCTTGGGATGCCTTTAACAGCTGCAGTGTGCCTGGAGCACAGGGCTTCTTGGTTTTAAAAGTCCTACGCCTAAGCCTAACAGTAACCCTAGGAAGGTAAATCAGCCGGGTATTAGGGTTCTTCCTAAGGAAAAAGCTGTGAAAGCAGCCATGTTGTGGCACTTCTGCGCTCCCTTTGGGATGCCTTTGGCAGATGCAGTAAGCCTGGAACTCAGGGCTTCCTGCTTAAAAAAATCCTAGCCCTAGGCTGAGCCCTAACCCTAACCCTAGGCAGATAAATCAGCCTAGGTATAGGGATGGTGCCAAGGAAAAAGCTGTGAAAGCTGCCATGTTGTTGCACTTTTGTACTCCCCTTGGGATGCCTTTCACAGCTGCCGTGTGCCTGGAGCTCAGGGCTTCCTGGTTTAAAAAACAATGTCCCTAGCTGAGACTGGAGGCAGGTGATTCAGCCTAGGCTTAGCAATGGTGCCAATGAAAACGTGTGGAGGCAGCCATTTTCTGGCACTTTTGTGCTCCCCTTGGGATGCATTTCGCAGCTGCCGTGTGCCTGGAGCTCAGAGCTTGCTGGTTTAAAAAGCTCTACACCTAGGCGTAACCCTAACCCTAACCGTAACACTGGTCATTTAAATCAGCCTGTGTTTAGGAATTATCCTAAGGGAAAAGCTGTGGAGACAGCCATGTTGTGGCACTTTTGCGCTCCCCTTGGGATGCCTTTCACAGCTGCAGTGTGCTTGGAGCACAGGGCTTCCTGGTTTAAAAAACCACAACTTTAGCCCAAACTGGAGGCTTCGAAATCAGCCTTCATTTCGGGACGTCCCCAAGGAAAAAGCTGTGGAGGCAGGCATGTTGAGGCACTTCTGCGCTCTTCTTGGGTAGTCCTTCGCAGCTGCTGTGTTCTTGGAACTCAGGGCTTTCTGGTTAAAAGAACACTAACCCTAGGCCTAACTCAAACCTTAAGCCTAGGAAGGAAAATCAGCCTATGATTCGGGATGGTCTCATGGAAATAGCAGTGGAGGCAGCCAAGTTGTGTCACTTTTGCGCTCCCCTTGGGATGCCTTTAACAGCTGCAGTGTGCCTGGAGCACAGGGCTTCCTGGTTTTAAAAGTCCTAGGCCTAAGCCTAACAGTAACCCTAGGAAGGTAAATCAGCCGGGTATTAGGGTTCTTCCTAAGGAAAAAGCTGTGAAAGCAGCCATGTTGAGGCACTTCTGCGCTCCCTTTGGGATGCCTTTGGCAGATGCAGTAAGCCTGGAACTCAGGGCTTCCTGGTTAAAAAAATCCTTGCCCTTGGCTGAGCCCTAACCCTAACCCTAGGCAGATAAATCAGCCTAGGTATAGGGATGGTGCCAAGGAAAAAGCTGTGAAAGCTGCCATGTTGTTGCACTTTTGTACTCCCCTTGGGATGCCTTTCACAGCTGCCGTGTGCCTGGAGCTCAGGGCTTCCTGGTTTAAAAAACCATGTCCCTAGCTGAGACTGGAGGCAGGTGATTCAGCCTAGGCTTAGCAATGGTGCCAATGAAAACGTGTGGAGGCAGCCATTTTCTGGCAGTTTTGTGCTCCCCTTGGGATGCCTTTCACAGCTGCAGTGTGCTTGGAGCACAGGGCTTCCTGGTTTAAAAAACCACAACTTTAGCCCAAACTGGAGGCTTCTAAATCAGCCTTTGTTTCGGGACGTCCCCAAGGAAAAAGCTGTGGAGGCAGGCATGTTGAGGCACTTCTGCGCTCTTCTTGGGTAGTCCTTCGCAGCTGCTGTGTTCTTGGAACTCAGGGCTTTCTGGTTAAAAGAACACTAACCCTAGGCCTAACTCAAACCTTAAGCCTAGGAAGGAAAATCAGCCTATGATTCGGGATGGTCTCATGGAAATAGCAGTGGACGCAGCCAAGTTGTGTCACTTTTGCGCTCCCCTTGGGATGCCTTTAACAGCTGCAGTGTGCCTGGAGCACAGGGCTTCTTGGTTTTAAAAGTCCTAGGCCTAAGCCTAACAGTAACCCTAGGAAGGTAAATCAGCCGGGTATTAGGGTTCTTCCTAAGGAAAAAGCTGTGAAAGCAGCCATGTTGTGGCACTTCTGCGCTCCCTTTGGGATGCCTTTGGCAGATGCAGTAAGCCTGGAACTCAGGGCTTCCTGGTTAAAAAATCCTAGCCCTAGGCTGAGCCCTAACCCTAACCCTAGGCAGATAAATCAGCCTAGGTAGAGGGATTGTGCCAAGGAAAAAGCTGTGAAAGCTGCCATGTTGTTGCACTTTTGTACTCCCCTTGGGATGCCTCTCACAGCTGCCGTGTGCCTGGAGCTCAGGGCTTCCTGGTTTAAAAAACCATGTCCCTAGCTGAGACTGGAGGCAGGTGATTCAGCCTAGGCTTAGCAATGGTGCCAATGAAAACGTGTGGAGGCAGCCATTTTCTGGCACTTTTGTGCTCCCCTTGGGATGCCTTTCGCAGCTGCCGTGTGCCTGGAGCTCAGAGCTTGCTGGTTTAAAAAGCTCTACACCTAGGCGTAACCCTAACCCTAACCGTAACACTGGTCATTTAAATCAGCCTGGGTTTAGGAATTATCCCAAGGGAAAAGCTGTGGAGACAGCCATGTTGTGGCACTTTTGCGCTCCCCTTGGGATGCCTTTCACAGCTGCAGTGAGCTTGGAGCACAGGGCTTCCTGGTGTAAAAAACCACAACTTTAGCCCAAACTGGAGGCTTCGAAATCAGCCTTCGTTTCGGGACGTCCTCAAGGAAAAAGCTGTGGAGGCAGGCATGTTGAGGCACTTCTGCGCTCTTCTTGGGTAGTCCTTCGCAGCTGCTGTCTTCTTGGAACTCAGGGCTTTCTGGTTAAAAGAACACTAACCCTAGGCCTAACTCAAACCTTAAGCCTAGGAAGGAAAATCAGCCTATGATTCGGGATGGTCTCATGGAAATAGCAGTGGAGGCAGCCAAGTTGGGTCACTTTTGCGCTCCCCTTGGGATGCCTTTAACAGCTGCAGTGTGCCTGGAGCACAGGGCTTCTTGGTTTTAAAAGTCCTAGGCCTAAGCCTAACAGTAACCCTAGGAAGGTAAATCAGCCGGGTATTAGGGTTCTTCCTAAGGAAAAAGCTGTGAAAGCAGCCATGTTGTGGCACTTCTGCGCTCCCTTTGGGATGCCTTTGGCAGATGCAGTAAGCCTGGAACTCAGGGCTTCCTGGTTAAAAAAATCCTTGCCCTTGGCTGAGCCCTAACCCTAACCCTAGGCAGATAAATCAGCCTAGGTATAGGGATGGTGCCAAGGAAAAAGCTGTGAAAGCTGCCATGTTGTTGCACTTTTGTACTCCCCTTGGGATGCCTTTCACAGCTGCCGTGTGCCTGGAGCTCAGGGCTTCCTGGTTTAAAAAACCATGTCCCTAGCTGAGACTGGAGGCAGGTGATTCAGCCTAGGCTTAGCAATGGTGCCAATGAAAACGTGTGGAGGCAGCCATTTTCTGGCACTTTTGTGCTCCCCTTGGGATGCCTTTCGCAGCTGCCGTGTGCCTGGAGTTCAGAGCTTGCTGGTTTAAAAAGCTCTACACCTAGGCGTAACCCTAACCCTAACCGTAACACTGGTCATTTAAATCAGCCTGGGTTTAGGAATTATCCCAAGGGAAAAGCTGTGGAGACAGCCATGTTGTGGCACTTTTGCGCTCCCCTTGGGATGCCTTTCACAGCTGCAGTGTGCTTGGAGCACAGGGCTTCCTGGTGTAAAAAACCACAACTTTAGCCCAAACTGGAGGCTTCTAAATCAGCCTTCGTTTCGGGACGTCCCCAAGGAAAAAGCTGTGGAGGCAGGCATGTTGAGGCACTTCTGCGCTCTTCTTGGGTAGTCCTTCGCAGCTGCTGTGTTCTTGGAACTCAGGGCTTTCTGGTTAAAAGAACACTAACCCTAGGCCTAACTCAAACCTTAAGCCTAGGAAGGAAAATCAGCCTATGATTCGGGATGGTCTCATGGAAATAGCAGTGGAGGCAGCCAAGTTGTGTCACTTTTGCGCTCCCCTTGGGATGCCTTTAACAGCTGCAGTGTGCCTGGAGCACAGGGCTTCCTGGTTTTAAAAGTCCTACGCCTAAGCCTAACAGTAACCCTAGGAAGGTAAATCAGCCGGGTATTAGGGTTCTTCCTAAGGAAAAAGCTGTGAAAGCAGCCATGTGTAGGCACTTCTGCGCTCCCTTTGGGATGCCTTTGGCAGATGCAGTAAGCCTGGAACTCAGGGCTTCCTGCTTAAAAAAATCCTTGCCCTTGGCTGAGCCCTAACCCTAACCCTAGGCAGATAAATCAGCCTAGGTATAGGGATGGTGCCAAGGAAAAAGCTGTGAAAGCTGCCATGTTGTTGCACTTTTGTACTCCCCTTGGGATGCCTTTCACAGCTGCCGTGTGCCTGGAGCTCAGGGCTTCCTGGTTTAAAAAACCATGTCCCTAGCTGAGACTGGAGGCAGGTGATTCAGCCTAGGCTTAGCAATGGTGCCAATGAAAACGTGTGGAGGCAGCCATTTTCTGGCACTTTTGTGCTCCCCTTGGGATGCCTTTCGCAGCTGCCGTGTGCCTGGAGCTCAGAGCTTGCTGGTTTAAAAAGCTCTACACCTAGGCGTAACCCTAACCCTAACCGTAACACTGGTCATTTAAATCAGCCTGGGTTTAGGAATTATCCCAAGGGAAAAGCTGTGGAGACAGCCATGTTGTGGCACTTTTGCGCTCCCCTTGGGATGCCTTTCACAGCTGCAGTGAGCTTGGAGCACAGGGCTTCCTGGTGTAAAAAACCACAACTTTAGCCCAAACTGGAGGCTTCTAAATCAGCCTTCGTTTCGGGACGTCCCCAAGGAAAAAGCTGTGGAGGCAGGCATGTTGAGGCACTTCTGCGCTCTTCTTGGGTAGTCCTTCGCAGCTGCTGTGTTCTTGGAACTCAGGGCTTTCTGGTTAAAAGAACACTAACCCTAGGCCTAACTCAAACCTTAAGCCTAGGAAGGAAAATCAGCCTATGATTCGGGATGGTCTCATGGAAATAGCAGTGGAGGCAGCCAAGTTGGGTCACTTTTGCGCTCCCCTTGGGATGCCTTTAACAGCTGCAGTGTGCCTGGAGCACAGGGCTTCCTGGTTTTAAAAGTCCTAGGCCTAAGCCTAACAGTAACCCTAGGAAGGTAAATCAGCCGGGTATTAGGGTTCTTCCTAAGGAAAAAGCTGTGAAAGCAGCCATGTTGAGGCACTTCTGCGCTCCCTTTGGGATGCCTTTGGCAGATGCAGTAAGCCTGGAACTCAGGGCTTCCTGGTTAAAAAAATCCTTGCCCTTGGCTGAGCCCTAACCCTAACCCTAGGCAGATATATCAGCCTAGGTATAGGGATGGTGCCAAGGAAAAAGCTGTGAAAGCTGCCATGTTGTTGCACTTTTGTACTCCCCTTGGGATGCCTTTCACAGCTGCCGTGTGCCTGGAGCTCAGGGCTTCCTGGTTTAAAAAACCATGTCCCTAGCTGAGACTGGAGGCAGGTGATTCAGCATAGGCTTAGCAATGGTGCCAATGAAAACGTGTGGAGGCAGCCATTTTCTGGCACTTTTGTGCTCCCCTTGGGATGCCTTTCGCAGCTGCCGTGTGCCTGGAGCTCAGAGCTTGCTGGTTTAAAAAGCTCTACACCTAGGCGTAACCCTAACCCTAACCGTAACACTGGTCATTTAAATCAGCCTGTGTTTAGGAATTATCCTAAGGGAAAAGCTGTGGAGACAGCCATGTTGTGGCACTTTTGCGCTCCCCTTGGGATGCCTTTCACAGCTGCAGTGTGCTTGGAGCACAGGGCTTCCTGGTTTAAAAACCCACAACTTTAGCCCAAACTGGAGGCTTCGAAATCAGCCTTCGTTTCGGGACGTCCCCAAGGAAAAAGCTGTGGAGGCAGGCATGTTGAGGCACTTCTGCGCTCTTCTTGGGTAGTCCTTCGCAGCTGCTGTCTTCTTGGAACTCAGGGCTTTCTGGTTAAAAGAACACTAACCCTAGGCCTAACTCAAACCTTAAGCCTAGGAAGGAAAATCAGCCTATGATTCGGGATGGTCTCATGGAAATAGCAGTGGAGGCAGCCAAGTTGGGTCACTTTTGCGCTCCCCTTGGGATGCCTTTAACAGCTGCAGTGTGCCTGGAGCACAGGGCTTCTTGGTTTTAAAAGTCCTACGCCTAAGCCTAACAGTAACCCTAGGAAGGTAAATCAGCCGGGTATTAGGGTTCTTCCTAAGGAAAAAGCTGTGAAAGCAGCCATGTTGTGGCACTTCTGCGCTCCCTTTGGGATGCCTTTGGCAGATGCAGTAAGCCTGGAACTCAGGGCTTCCTGCTTAAAAAAATCCTAGCCCTAGGCTGAGCCCTAACCCTAACCCTAGGCAGATAAATCAGCCTAGGTATAGGGATGGTGCCAAGGAAAAAGCTGTGAAAGCTGCCATGTTGTTGCACTTTTGTACTCCCCTTGGGATGCCTTTCACAGCTGCCGTGTGCCTGGAGCTCAGGGCTTCCTGGTTTAAAAAACAATGTCCCTAGCTGAGACTGGAGGCAGGTGATTCAGCCTAGGCTTAGCAATGGTGCCAATGAAAACGTGTGGAGGCAGCCATTTTCTGGCACTTTTGTGCTCCCCTTGGGATGCATTTCGCAGCTGCCGTGTGCCTGGAGCTCAGAGCTTGCTGGTTTAAAAAGCTCTACACCTAGGCGTAACCCTAACCCTAACCGTAACACTGGTCATTTAAATCAGCCTGTGTTTAGGAATTATCCTAAGGGAAAATCTGTGGAGACAGCCATGTTGTGGCACTTTTGCGCTCCCCTTGGGATGCCTTTCACAGCTGCAGTGTGCTTGGAGCACAGGGCTTCCTGGTTTAAAAAACCACAACTTTAGCCCAAACTGGAGGCTTCGAAATCAGCCTTCATTTCGGGACGTCCCCAAGGAAAAAGCTGTGGAGGCAGGCATGTTGAGGCACTTCTGCGCTCTTCTTGGGTAGTCCTTCGCAGCTGCTGTGTTCTTGGAACTCAGGGCTTTCTGGTTAAAAGAACACTAACCCTAGGCCTAACTCAAACCTTAAGCCTAGGAAGGAAAATCAGCCTATGATTCGGGATGGTCTCATGGAAATAGCAGTGGAGGCAGCCAAGTTGGGTCACTTTTGCGCTCCCCTTGGGATGCCTTTAACAGCTGCAGTGTGCCTGGAGCACAGGGCTTCCTGGTTTTAAAAGTCCTAGGCCTAAGCCTAACAGTAACCCTAGGAAGGTAAATCAGCCGGGTATTAGGGTTCTTCCTAAGGAAAAAGCTGTGAAAGCAGCCATGTTGAGGCACTTCTGCGCTCCCTTTGGGATGCCTTTGGCAGATGCAGTAAGCCTGGAACTCAGGGCTTCCTGGTTAAAAAAATCCTTGCCCTTGGCTGAGCCCTAACCCTAACCCTAGGCAGATAAATCAGCCTAGGTATAGGGATGGTGCCAAGGAAAAAGCTGTGAAAGCTGCCATGTTGTTGCACTTTTGTACTCCCCTTGGGATGCCTTTCACAGCTGCCGTGTGCCTGGAGCTCAGGGCTTCCTGGTTTAAAAAACCATGTCCCTAGCTGAGACTGGAGGCAGGTGATTCAGCCTAGGCTTAGCAATGGTGCCAATGAAAACGTGTGGAGGCAGCCATTTTCTGGCACTTTTGTGCTCCCCTTGGGATGCCTTTCGCAGCTGCCGTGTGCCTGGAGCTCAGAGCTTGCTGGTTTAAAAAGCTCTACACCTAGGCGTAACCCTAACCCTAACCGTAACACTGGTCATTTAAATCAGCCTGGGTTTAGGAATTATCCCAAGGGAAAAGCTGTGGAGACAGCCATGTTGTGGCACTTTTGCGCTCCCCTTGGGATGCCTTTCACAGCTGCAGTGAGCTTGGAGCACAGGGCTTCCTGGTGTAAAAAACCACAACTTTAGCCCAAACTGGAGGCTTCTAAATCAGCCTTCGTTTCGGGACGTCCCCAAGGAAAAAGCTGTGGAGGCAGGCATGTTGAGGCACTTCTGCGCTCTTCTTGGGTAGTCCTTCGCAGCTGCTGTGTTCTTGGAACTCAGGGCTTTCTGGTTAAAAGAACACTAACCCTAGGCCTAACTCAAACCTTAAGCCTAGGAAGGAAAATCAGCCTATGATTCGGGATGGTCTCATGGAAATAGCAGTGGAGGCAGCCAAGTTGGGTCACTTTTGCGCTCCCCTTGGGATGCCTTTAACAGCTGCAGTGTGCCTGGAGCACAGGGCTTCCTGGTTTTAAAAGTCCTAGGCCTAAGCCTAACAGTAACCCTAGGAAGGTAAATCAGCCGGGTATTAGGGTTCTTCCTAAGGAAAAAGCTGTGAAAGCAGCCATGTTGAGGCACTTCTGCGCTCCCTTTGGGATGCCTTTGGCAGATGCAGTAAGCCTGGAACTCAGGGCTTCCTGGTTAAAAAAATCCTTGCCCTTGGCTGAGCCCTAACCCTAACCCTAGGCAGATATATCAGCCTAGGTATAGGGATGGTGCCAAGGAAAAAGCTGTGAAAGCTGCCATGTTGTTGCACTTTTGTACTCCCCTTGGGATGCCTTTCACAGCTGCCGTGTGCCTGGAGCTCAGGGCTTCCTGGTTTAAAAAACCATGTCCCTAGCTGAGACTGGAGGCAGGTGATTCAGCATAGGCTTAGCAATGGTGCCAATGAAAACGTGTGGAGGCAGCCATTTTCTGGCACTTTTGTGCTCCCCTTGGGATGCCTTTCGCAGCTGCCGTGTGCCTGGAGCTCAGAGCTTGCTGGTTTAAAAAGCTCTACACCTAGGCGTAACCCTAACCCTAACCGTAACACTGGTCATTTAAATCAGCCTGTGTTTAGGAATTATCCTAAGGGAAAAGCTGTGGAGACAGCCATGTTGTGGCACTTTTGCGCTCCCCTTGGGATGCCTTTCACAGCTGCAGTGTGCTTGGAGCACAGGGCTTCCTGGTTTAAAAACCCACAACTTTAGCCCAAACTGGAGGCTTCGAAATCAGCCTTCGTTTCGGGACGTCCCCAAGGAAAAAGCTGTGGAGGCAGGCATGTTGAGGCACTTCTGCGCTCTTCTTGGGTAGTCCTTCGCAGCTGCTGTCTTCTTGGAACTCAGGGCTTTCTGGTTAAAAGAACACTAACCCTAGGCCTAACTCAAACCTTAAGCCTAGGAAGGAAAATCAGCCTATGATTCGGGATGGTCTCATGGAAATAGCAGTGGAGGCAGCCAAGTTGGGTCACTTTTGCGCTCCCCTTGGGATGCCTTTAACAGCTGCAGTGTGCCTGGAGCACAGGGCTTCTTGGTTTTAAAAGTCCTACGCCTAAGCCTAACAGTAACCCTAGGAAGGTAAATCAGCCGGGTATTAGGGTTCTTCCTAAGGAAAAAGCTGTGAAAGCAGCCATGTTGTGGCACTTCTGCGCTCCCTTTGGGATGCCTTTGGCAGATGCAGTAAGCCTGGAACTCAGGGCTTCCTGCTTAAAAAAATCCTAGCCCTAGGCTGAGCCCTAACCCTAACCCTAGGCAGATAAATCAGCCTAGGTATAGGGATGGTGCCAAGGAAAAAGCTGTGAAAGCTGCCATGTTGTTGCACTTTTGTACTCCCCTTGGGATGCCTTTCACAGCTGCCGTGTGCCTGGAGCTCAGGGCTTCCTGGTTTAAAAAACAATGTCCCTAGCTGAGACTGGAGGCAGGTGATTCAGCCTAGGCTTAGCAATGGTGCCAATGAAAACGTGTGGAGGCAGCCATTTTCTGGCACTTTTGTGCTCCCCTTGGGATGCCTTTCGCAGCTGCCGTGTGCCTGGAGCTCAGAGCTTGCTGGTTTAAAAAGCTCTACACCTAGGCGTAACCCTAACCCTAACCGTAACACTGGTCATTTAAATCAGCCTGTGTTTAGGAATTATCCTAAGGGAAAATCTGTGGAGACAGCCATGTTGTGGCACTTTTGCGCTCCCCTTGGGATGCCTTTCACAGCTGCAGTGTGCTTGGAGCACAGGGCTTCCTGGTTTAAAAAACCACAACTTTAGCCCAAACTGGAGGCTTCTAAATCAGCCTTCATTTCGGGACGTCCCCAAGGAAAAAGCTGTGGAGGCAGGCATGTTGAGGCACTTCTGCGCTCTTCTTGGGTAGTCCTTCGCAGCTGCTGTGTTCTTGGAACTCAGGGCTTTCTGGTTAAAAGAACACTAACCCTAGGCCTAACTCAAACCTTAAGCCTAGGAAGGAAAATCAGCCTATGATTCGGGATGGTCTCATGGAAATAGCAGTGGAGGCAGCCAAGTTGTGTCACTTTTGCGCTCCCCTTGGGATGCCTTTAACAGCTGCAGTGTGCCTGGAGCACAGGGCTTCCTGGTTTTAAAAGTCCTAGGCCTAAGCCTAACAGTAACCCTAGGAAGGTAAATCAGCCGGGTATTAGGGTTCTTCCTAAGGAAAAAGCTGTGAAAGCAGCCATGTTGAGGCACTTCTGCGCTCCCTTTGGGATGCCTTTGGCAGATGCAGTAAGCCTGGAACTCAGGGCTTCCTGGTTAAAAAAATCCTTGCCCTTGGCTGAGCCCTAACCCTAACCCTAGGCAGATAAATCAGCCTAGGTATAGGGATGGTGCCAAGGAAAAAGCTGTGAAAGCTGCCATGTTGTTGCACTTTTGTACTCCCCTTGGGATGCCTTTCACAGCTGCCGTGTGCCTGGAGCTCAGGGCTTCCTGGTTTAAAAAACCATGTCCCTAGCTGAGACTGGAGGCAGGTGATTCAGCCTAGGCTTAGCAATGGTGCCAATGAAAACGTGTGGAGGCAGCCATTTTCTGGCAGTTTTGTGCTCCCCTTGGGATGCCTTTCACAGCTGCAGTGTGCTTGGAGCACAGGGCTTCCTGGTTTAAAAAACCACAACTTTAGCCCAAACTGGAGGCTTCTAAATCAGCCTTTGTTTCGGGACGTCCCCAAGGAAAAAGCTGTGGAGGCAGGCATGTTGAGGCACTTCTGTGCTCTTCTTGGGTAGTCCTTCGCAGCTGCTGTGTTCTTGGAACTCAGGGCTTTCTGGTTAAAAGAACACTAACCCTAGGCCTAACTCAAACCTTAAGCCTAGGAAGGAAAATCAGCCTATGATTCGGGATGGTCTCATGGAAATAGCAGTGGAGGCAGCCAAGTTGTGTCACTTTTGCGCTCCCCTTGGGATGCCTTTAACAGCTGCAGTGTGCCTGGAGCACAGGGCTTCTTGGTTTTAAAAGTCCTAGGCCTAAGCCTAACAGTAACCCTAGGAAGGTAAATCAGCCGGGTATTAGGGTTCTTCCTAAGGAAAAAGCTGTGAAAGCAGCCATGTTGTGGCACTTCTGCGCTCCCTTTGGGATGCCTTTGGCAGATGCAGTAAGCCTGGAACTCAGGGCTTCCTGGTTAAAAAATCCTAGCCCTAGGCTGAGCCCTAACCCTAACCCTAGGCAGATAAATCAGCCTAGGTAGAGGGATTGTGCCAAGGAAAAAGCTGTGAAAGCTGCCATGTTGTTGCACTTTTGTACTCCCCTTGGGATGCCTTTCACAGCTGCCGTGTGCCTGGAGCTCAGGGCTTCCTGGTTTAAAAAACCATGTCCCTAGCTGAGACTGGAGGCAGGTGATTCAGCCTAGGCTTAGCAATGGTGCCAATGAAAACGTGTGGAGGCAGCCATTTTCTGGCACTTTTGTGCTCCCCTTGGGATGCCTTTCGCAGCTGCCGTGTGCCTGGAGCTCAGAGCTTGCTGGTTTAAAAAGCTCTACACCTAGGCGTAACCCTAACCCTAACCGTAACACTGGTCATTTAAATCAGCCTGGGTTTAGGAATTATCCCAAGGGAAAAGCTGTGGAGACAGCCATGTTGTGGCACTTTTGCGCTCCCCTTGGGATGCCTTTCACAGCTGCAGTGTGCTTGGAGCACAGGGCTTCCTGGTGTAAAAAACCACAACTTTAGCCCAAACTGGAAGCTTCTAAATCAGCCTTCGTTTCGGGACGTCCTCAAGGAAAAAGCTGTGGAGGCAGGCATGTTGAGGCACTTCTGCGCTCTTCTTGGGTAGTCCTTCGCAGCTGCTGTGTTCTTGGAACTCAGGGCTTTCTGGTTAAAAGAACACTAACCCTAGGCCTAACTCAAACCTTAAGCCTAGGAAGGAAAATCAGCCTATGATTCGGGATGGTCTCATGGAAATAGCAGTGGAGGCAGCCAAGTTGTGTCACTTTTGCGCTCCCCTTGGGATGCCTTTAACAGCTGCAGTGTGCCTGGAGCACAGGGCTTCTTGGTTTTAAAAGTCCTAGGCCTAAGCCTAACAGTAACCCTAGGAAGGTAAATCAGCCGGGTATTAGGGTTCTTCCTAAGGAAAAAGCTGTGAAAGCAGCCATGTTGTGGCACTTCTGCGCTCCCTTTGGGATGCCTTTGGCAGATGCAGTAAGCCTGGAACTCAGGGCTTCCTGGTTAAAAAAATCCTTGCCCTTGGCTGAGCCCTAACCCTAACCCTAGGCAGATAAATCAGCCTAGGTATAGGGATGGTGCCAAGGAAAAAGCTGTGAAAGCTGCCATGTTGTTGCACTTTTGTACTCCCCTTGGGATGCCTTTCACAGCTGCCGTGTGCCTGGAGCTCAGGGCTTCCTGGTTTAAAAAACCATGTCCCTAGCTGAGACTGGAGGCAGGTGATTCAGCCTAGGCTTAGCAATGGTGCCAATGAAAACGTGTGGAGGCAGCCATTTTCTGGCACTTTTGTGCTCCCCTTGGGATGCCTTTCGCAGCTGCCGTGTGCCTGGAGTTCAGAGCTTGCTGGTTTAAAAAGCTCTACACCTAGGCGTAACCCTAACCCTAACCGTAACACTGGTCATTTAAATCAGCCTGGGTTTAGGAATTATCCCAAGGGAAAAGCTGTGGAGACAGCCATGTTGTGGCACTTTTGCGCTCCCCTTGGGATGCCTTTCACAGCTGCAGTGTGCTTGGAGCACAGGGCTTCCTGGTGTAAAAAACCACAACTTTAGCCCAAACTGGAGGCTTCTAAATCAGCCTTCGTTTCGGGACGTCCCCAAGGAAAAAGCTGTGGAGGCAGGCATGTTGAGGCACTTCTGCGCTCTTCTTGGGTAGTCCTTCGCAGCTGCTGTGTTCTTGGAACTCAGGGCTTTCTGGTTAAAAGAACACTAACCCTAGGCCTAACTCAAACCTTAAGCCTAGGAAGGAAAATCAGCCTATGATTCGGGATGGTCTCATGGAAATAGCAGTGGAGGCAGCCAAGTTGTGTCACTTTTGCGCTCCCCTTGGGATGCCTTTAACAGCTGCAGTGTGCCTGGAGCACAGGGCTTCCTGGTTTTAAAAGTCCTACGCCTAAGCCTAACAGTAACCCTAGGAAGGTAAATCAGCCGGGTATTAGGGTTCTTCCTAAGGAAAAAGCTGTGAAAGCAGCCATGTGTAGGCACTTCTGCGCTCCCTTTGGGATGCCTTTGGCAGATGCAGTAAGCCTGGAACTCAGGGCTTCCTGGTTAAAAAAATCCTTGCCCTTGGCTGAGCCCTAACCCTAACCCTAGGCAGATAAATCAGCCTAGGTATAGGGATGGTGCCAAGGAAAAAGCTGTGAAAGCTGCCATGTTGTTGCACTTTTGTACTCCCCTTGGGATGCCTTTCACAGCTGCCGTGTGCCTGGAGCTCAGGGCTTCCTGGTTTAAAAAACCATGTCCCTAGCTGAGACTGGAGGCAGGTGATTCAGCCTAGGCTTAGCAATGGTGCCAATGAAAACGTGTGGAGGCAGCCATTTTCTGGCACTTTTGTGCTCCCCTTGGGATGCCTTTCGCAGCTGCCGTGTGCCTGGAGCTCAGAGCTTGCTGGTTTAAAAAGCTCTACACCTAGGCGTAACCCTAACCCTAACCGTAACACTGGTCATTTAAATCAGCCTGGGTTTAGGAATTATCCCAAGGGAAAAGCTGTGGAGACAGCCATGTTGTGGCACTTTTGCGCTCCCCTTGGGATGCCTTTCACAGCTGCAGTGAGCTTGGAGCACAGGGCTTCCTGGTGTAAAAAACCACAACTTTAGCCCAAACTGGAGGCTTCTAAATCAGCCTTCGTTTCGGGACGTCCCCAAGGAAAAAGCTGTGGAGGCAGGCATGTTGAGGCACTTCTGCGCTCTTCTTGGGTAGTCCTTCGCAGCTGCTGTGTTCTTGGAACTCAGGGCTTTCTGGTTAAAAGAACACTAACCCTAGGCCTAACTCAAACCTTAAGCCTAGGAAGGAAAATCAGCCTATGATTCGGGATGGTCTCATGGAAATAGCAGTGGAGGCAGCCAAGTTGGGTCACTTTTGCGCTCCCCTTGGGATGCCTTTAACAGCTGCAGTGTGCCTGGAGCACAGGGCTTCCTGGTTTTAAAAGTCCTAGGCCTAAGCCTAACAGTAACCCTAGGAAGGTAAATCAGCCGGGTATTAGGGTTCTTCCTAAGGAAAAAGCTGTGAAAGCAGCCATGTTGAGGCACTTCTGCGCTCCCTTTGGGATGCCTTTGGCAGATGCAGTAAGCCTGGAACTCAGGGCTTCCTGGTTAAAAAAATCCTTGCCCTTGGCTGAGCCCTAACCCTAACCCTAGGCAGATATATCAGCCTAGGTATAGGGATGGTGCCAAGGAAAAAGCTGTGAAAGCTGCCATGTTGTTGCACTTTTGTACTCCCCTTGGGATGCCTTTCACAGCTGCCGTGTGCCTGGAGCTCAGGGCTTCCTGGTTTAAAAAACCATGTCCCTAGCTGAGACTGGAGGCAGGTGATTCAGCATAGGCTTAGCAATGGTGCCAATGAAAACGTGTGGAGGCAGCCATTTTCTGGCACTTTTGTGCTCCCCTTGGGATGCCTTTCGCAGCTGCCGTGTGCCTGGAGCTCAGAGCTTGCTGGTTTAAAAAGCTCTACACCTAGGCGTAACCCTAACCCTAACCGTAACACTGGTCATTTAAATCAGCCTGTGTTTAGGAATTATCCTAAGGGAAAAGCTGTGGAGACAGCCATGTTGTGGCACTTTTGCGCTCCCCTTGGGATGCCTTTCACAGCTGCAGTGTGCTTGGAGCACAGGGCTTCCTGGTGTAAAAAACCACAACTTTAGCCCAAACTGGAGGCTTCTAAATCAGCCTTCGTTTCGGGACGTCCCCAAGGAAAAAGCTGTGGAGGCAGGCATGTTGAGGCACTTCTGCGCTCTTCTTGGGTAGTCCTTCGCAGCTGCTGTGTTCTTGGAACTCAGGGCTTTCTGGTTAAAAGAACACTAACCCTAGGCCTAACTCAAACCTTAAGCCTAGGAAGGAAAATCAGCCTATGATTTGGGATGGTCTCATGGAAATAGCAGTGGAGGCAGCCAAGTTGTGTCACTTTTGCGCTCCCCTTGGGATGCCTTTAACAGCTGCAGTGTGCCTGGAGCACAGGGCTTCCTGGTTTTAAAAGTCCTAGGCTTAAGCCTAACAGTAACCCTAGGAAGGTAAATCAGCCGGGTATTAGGGTTCTTCCTAAGGAAAAAGCTGTGAAAGCAGCCATGTTGAGGCACTTCTGCGCTCCCTTTGGGATGCCTTTGGCAGATGCAGTAAGCCTGGAACTCAGGGCTTCCTGGTTAAAAAAATCCTAGCCCTTGGCTGAGCCCTAACCCTAACCCTAGGGAGATAAATCAGCCTAGGTATAGGGATGGTGCCAAGGAAAAAGCTGTGAAAGCTGCCATGTTGTTGCACTTTTGTACTCCCCTTGGGATGCCTTTCACAGCTGCCGTGTGCCTGGAGCTCAGGGCTTCCTGGTTTAAAAAACCATGTCCCTAGCTGAGACTGGAGGCAGGTGATTCAGCCTAGGCTTAGCAATGGTGCCAATGAAAACGTGTGGAGGCAGCCATTTTCTGGCACTTTTGTGCTCCCCTTGGGATGCCTTTCGCAGCTGCCGTGTGCCTGGAGCTCAGAGCTTGCTGGTTTAAAAAGCTCTACACCTAGGCGTAACCCTAACCCTAACCGTAACACTGGTCATTTAAATCAGCCTGGGTTTAGGAATTATCGTAAGGGAAAAGCTGTGGAGACAGCCATGTTGTGGCACTTTTGCGCTCCCCTTGGGATGCCTTTCACAGCTGCAGTGTGCTTGGAGCACAGGGCTTCCTGGTTTAAAAAACCACAACTTTAGCCCAAACTGGAGGCTTCTAAATCAGCCTTCGTTTCGGGACGTCCCCAAGGAAAAAGCTGTGGAGGCAGGCATGTTGAGGCACTTCTGCGCTCTTCTTGGGTAGTCCTTCGCAGCTGCTGTGTTCTTGGAACTCAGGGCTTTCTGGTTAAAAGAACACTAACCCTAGGCCTAACTCAAACCTTAAGCCTAGGAAGGAAAATCAGCCTATGATTCGGGATGGTCTCATGGAAATAGCAGTGGAGGCAGCCAAGTTGTGTCACTTTTGCGCTCCCCTTGGGATGCCTTTAACAGCTGCAGTGTGCCTGGAGCACAGGGCTTCCTGGTTTTAAAAGTCCTAGGCCTAAGCCTAACAGTAACCCTTGGAAGGTAAATCAGCCGGGTATTAGGGTTCTTCCTAAGGAAAAAGCTGTGAAAGCAGCCATGTTGAGGCACTTCTGCGCTCCCTTTGGGATGCCTTTGGCAGATGCAGTAAGCCTGGAACTCAGGGCTTCCTGGTTAAAAAAATCCTTGCCCTTGGCTGAGCCCTAACCCTAACCCTAGGCAGATAAATCAGCCTAGGTAGAGGGATGGTGCCAAGGAAAAAGCTGTGAAAGCTGCCATGTTGTTGCACTTTTGTACTCCCCTTGGGATGCCTTTCACAGCTGCCGTGTGCCTGGAGCTCAGGGCTTCCTGGTTTAAAAAACAATGTCCCTAGCTGAGACTGGAGGCAGGTGATTCAGCCTAGGCTTAGCAATGGTGCCAATGAAAACGTGTGGAGGCAGCCATTTTCTGGCACTTTTGTGCTCCCCTTGGGATGCCTTTCGCAGCTGCCGTGTGCCTGGAGCTCAGAGCTTGCTGGTTTAAAAAGCTCTACACCTAGGCGTAACCCTAACCCTAACCGTAACACTGGTCATTTAAATCAGCCTGGGTTTAGGAATTATCCCAAGGGAAAAGCTGTGGAGACAGCCATGTTGTGGCACTTTTGCGCTCCCCTTGGGATGCCTTTCACAGCTGCAGTGAGCTTGGAGCACAGGGCTTCCTGGTGTAAAAACCCACAACTTTAGCCCAAACTGGAGGCTTCTAAATCAGCCTTCGTTTCGGGACGTCCCCAAGGAAAAAGCTGTGGAGGCAGGCATGTTGAGGCACTTCTGCGCTCTTCTTGGGTAGTCCTTCGCAGCTGCTGTGTTCTTGGAACTCAGGGCTTTCTGGTTAAAAGAACACTAACCCTAGGCCTAACTCAAACCTTAAGCCTAGGAAGGAAAATCAGCCTATGATTCGGGATGGTCTCATGGAAATAGCAGTGGAGGCAGCCAAGTTGTGTCACTTTTGCGCTCCCCTTGGGATGCCTTTAACAGCTGCAGTGTGCCTGGAGCACAGGGCTTCCTGGTTTTAAAAGTCCTAGGCCTAAGCCTAACAGTAACCCTAGGAAGGTAAATCAGCCGGGTATTAGGGTTCTTCCTAAGGAAAAAGCTGTGAAAGCAGCCATGTTGAGGCACTTCTGCGCTCCCTTTGGGATGCCTTTGGCAGATGCAGTAAGCCTGGAACTCAGGGCTTCCTGGTTAAAAAATCCTTGCCCTTGGCTGAGCCCTAACCCTAACCCTAGGCAGATATATCAGCCTAGGTATAGGGATGGTGCCAAGGAAAAAGCTGTGAAAGCTGCCATGTTGTTGCACTTTTGTACTCCCCTTGGGATGCCTTTCACAGCTGCCGTGTGCCTGGAGCTCAGGGCTTCCTGGTTTAAAAAACCATGTCCCTAGCTGAGACTGGAGGCAGGTGATTCAGCCTAGGCTTAGCAATGGTGCCAATGAAAACGTGTGGAGGCAGCCATTTTCTGGCACTTTTGTGCTCCCCTTGGGATGCCTTTCGCAGCTGCCGTGTGCCTGGAGCTCAGAGCTTGCTGGTTTAAAAAGCTCTACACCTAGGCGTAACCCTAACCCTAACCGTAACACTGGTCATTTAAATCAGCCTGTGTTTAGGAATTATCCTAAGGGAAAAGCTGTGGAGACAGCCATGTTGTAGCACTTTTGCGCTCCCCTTGGGATGCCTTTCACAGCTGCAGTGTGCTTGGAGCACAGGGCTTCCTGGTGTAAAAAACCACAACTTTAGCCCAAACTGGAGGCTTCTAAATCAGCCTTCGTTTCGGGACGTCCCCAAGGAAAAAGCTGTGGAGGCAGGCATGTTGAGGCACTTCTGCGCTCTTCTTGGGTAGTCCTTCGCAGCTGCTGTGTTCTTGGAACTCAGGGCTTTCTGGTTAAAAGAACACTAACCCTAGGCCTAACTCAAACCTTAAGCCTAGGAAGGAAAATCAGCCTATGATTCGGGATGGTCTCATGGAAATAGCAGTGGAGGCAGCCAAGTTGGGTCACTTTTGCGCTCCCCTTGGGATGCCTTTAACAGCTGCAGTGTGCCTGGAGCACAGGGCTTCCTGGTTTTAAAAGTCCTAGGCCTAAGCCTAACAGTAACCCTAGGAAGGTAAATCAGCCGGGTATTAGGGTTCTTCCTAAGGAAAAAGCTGTGAAAGCAGCCATGTTGTGGCACTTCTGCGCTCCCTTTGGGATGCCTTTGGTAGATGCAGTAAGCCTGGAACTCAGGGCTTTCTGGTTAAAAAATCCTAGACCTAGGCTGAGCCCTAACCCTAACCCTAGGCAGATAAATCAGCCTAGGTATAGGGATTGTGCCAAGGAAAAAGCTGTGAAAGCTGCCATGTTGTTGCAGTTTTGTACTCCCCTTGGGATGCCTTTCACAGCTGCCGTGTGCCTGGAGCTCAGGGCTTCCTGGTTTAAAAAACCATGTCCCTAGCTGAGACTGGAGGCAGGTGATTCAGCATAGGCTTAGCAATGGTGCCAATGAAAACGTGTGGAGGCAGCCATTTTCTGGCACTTTTGTGCTCCCCTTGGGATGCCTTTCGCAGCTGCCGTGTGCCTGGAGCTCAGAGCTTGCTGGTTTAAAAAGCTCTACACCTAGGCGTAACCCTAACCCTAACCGTAACACTGGTCATTTAAATCAGCCTGGGTTTAGGAATTATCCCAAGGGAAAAGCTGTGGAGACAGCCATGTTGTGGCACTTTTGCGCTCCCCTTGGGATGCCTTTCACAGCTGCAGTGAGCTTGGAGCACAGGGCTTCCTGGTGTAAAAAACCACAACTTTAGCCCAAACTGGAGGCTTCTAAATCAGCCTTCGTTTCGGGACGTCCCCAAGGAAAAAGCTGTGGAGGCAGGCATGTTGAGGCACTTCTGCGCTCTTCTTGGGTAGTCCTTCGCAGCTGCTGTGTTCTTGGAACTCAGGGCTTTCTGGTTAAAAGAACACTAACCCTAGGCCTAACTCAAACCTTAAGCCTAGGAAGGAAAATCAGCCTATGATTCGGGATGGTCTCATGGAAATAGCAGTGGAGGCAGCCAAGTTGTGTCACTTTTGCGCTCCCCTTGGGATGCCTTTAACAGCTGCAGTGTGCCTGGAGCACAGGGCTTCCTGGTTTTAAAAGTCCTAGGCCTAAGCCTAACAGTAACCCTAGGAAGGTAAATCAGCCGGGTATTAGGGTTCTTCCTAAGGAAAAAGCTGTGAAAGCAGCCATGTTGAGGCACTTCTGCACTCCCTTTGGGATGCCTTTGGCAGATGCAGTAAGCCTGGAACTCAGGGCTTCCTGGTTAAAAAAATCCTTGCCCTTGGCTGAGCCCTAACCCTAACCCTAGGCAGATAAATCAGCCTAGGTATAGGGATGGTGCCAAGGAAAAAGCTGTGAAAGCTGCCATGTTGTTGCACTTTTGTACTCCCCTTGGGATGCCTTTCACAGCTGCCGTGTGCCTGGAGCTCAGGGCTTCCTGGTTTAAAAAACCATGTCCCTAGCTGAGACTGGAGGCAGGTGATTCAGCCTAGGCTTAGCAATGGTGCCAATGAAAACGTGTGGAGGCAGCCATTTTCTGGCACTTTTGTGCTCCCCTTGGGATGCCTTTCGCAGCTGCCGTGTGCCTGGAGCTCAGAGCTTGCTGGTTTAAAAAGCTCTACACCTAGGCGTAACCCTAACCCTAACCGTAACACTGGTCATTTAAATCAGCCTGTGTTTAGGAATTATCCTAAGGGAAAAGCTGTGGAGACAGCCATGTTGTGGCACTTTTGCGCTCCCCTTGGGATGCCTTTCACAGCTGCAGTGTGCTTGGAGCACAGGGCTTCCTGGTGTAAAAAACCACAACTTTAGCCCAAACTGGAGGCTTCTAAATCAGCCTTCGTTTCGGGACGTCCCCAAGGAAAAAGCTGTGGAGGCAGGCATGTTGAGGCACTTCTGCGCTCTTCTTGGGTAGTCCTTCGCAGCTGCTGTGTTCTTGGAACTCAGGGCTTTCTGGTTAAAAGAACACTAACCCTAGGCCTAACTCAAACCTTAAGCCTAGGAAGGAAAATCAGCCTATGATTCGGGATGGTCTCATGGAAATAGCAGTGGAGGCAGCCAAGTTGTGTCACTTTTGCGCTCCCCTTGGGATGCCTTTCACAGCTGCAGTGTGCCTGGAGCACAGGGCTTCCTGGTTTTAAAAGTCCTAGGCCTAAGCCTAACAGTAACCCTAGGAAGGTAAATCAGCCGGGTATTAGGGTTCTTCCTAAGGAAAAAGCTGTGAAAACAGCCATGTTGTGGCACTTCTGCGCTCCCTTTGGGATGCCTTTGGCAGATGCAGTAAGCCTGGAACTCAGGGCTTCCTGGTTAAAAAAATCCTAGCCCTAGGCTGAGCCCTAACCCTAACCCTAGGCAGATAAATCAGCCTAGGTATAGGGATTGTGCCAAGGAAAAAGCTGTGAAAGCTGCCATGTTGTTGCACTTTTGTACTCCCCTTGGGATGCCTTTCACAGCTGCCGTGTGCCTGGAGCTCAGGGCTTCCTGGTTTAAAAAACAATGTCCCTAGCTGAGACTGGAGGCAGGTGATTCAGCCTAGGCTTAGCAATGGTGCCAATGAAAACGTGTGGAGGCAGCCATTTTCTGGCACTTTTGTGCTCCCCTTGGGATGCCTTTCGCAGCTGCCGTGTGCCTGGAGCTCAGAGCTTGCTGGTTTAAAAAGCTCTACACCTAGGCGTAACCCTAACCCTAACCGTAACACTGGTCATTTAAATCAGCCTGGGTTTAGGAATTATCCCAAGGGAAAAGCTGTGGAGACAGCCATGTTGTGGCACTTTTGCGCTCCCCTTGGGATGCCTTTCACAGCTGCAGTGAGCTTGGAGCACAGGGCTTCCTGGTGTAAAAAACCACAACTTTAGCCCAAACTGGAGGCTTCTAAATCAGCCTTCGTTTCGGGACGTCCCCAAGGAAAAAGCTGTGGAGGCAGGCATGTTGAGGCACTTCTGCGCTCTTCTTGGGTAGTCCTTCGCAGCTGCTGTCTTCTTGGAACTCAGGGCTTTCTGGTTAAAAGAACACTAACCCTAGGCCTAACTCAAACCTTAAGCCTAGGAAGGAAAATCAGCCTATGATTCGGGATGGTCTCATGGAAATAGCAGTGGAGGCAGCCAAGTTGTGTCACTTTTGCGCTCCCCTTGGGCTGCCTTTAACAGCTGCAGTGTGCCTGGAGCACAGGGCTTCCTGGTTTTAAAAGTCCTAGGCCTAAGCCTAACAGTAACCCTAGGAAGGTAAATCAGCCGGGTATTAGGGTTCTTCCTAAGGAAAAAGCTGTGAAAGCAGCCATGTTGAGGCACTTCTGCGCTCCCTTTGGGATGCCTTTGGCAGATGCAGTAAGCCTGGAACTCAGGGCTTCCTGGTTAAAAAAATCCTAGCCCTTGGCTGAGCCCTAACCCTAACCCTAGGCAGATAAATCAGCCTAGGTATAGGGATGGTGCCAAGGAAAAAGCTGTGAAAGCTGCCATGTTGTTGCACTTTTGTACTCCCCTTGGGATGCCTTTCACAGCTGCCGTGTGCCTGGAGCTCAGGGCTTCCTGGTTTAAAAAACCATGTCCCTAGCTGAGACTGGAGGCAGGTGATTCAGCCTAGGCTTAGCAATGGTGCCAATGAAAACGTGTGGAGGCAGCCATTTTCTGGCACTTTTGTGCTCCCCTTGGGATGCCTTTCGCAGCTGCCGTGTGCCTGGAGCTCAGAGCTTGCTGGTTTAAAAAGCTCTACACCTAGGCGTAACCCTAACCCTAACCGTAACACTGGTCATTTAAATCAGCCTGGGTTTAGGAATTATCCCAAGGGAAAAGCTGTGGAGACAGCCATGTTGTGGCACTTTTGCGCTCCCCTTGGGATGCCTTTCACAGCTGCAGTGTGCTTGGAGCACAGGGCTTCCTGGTGTAAAAAACCACAACTTTACCCCAAACTGGAGGCTTCTAAATCAGCCTTCGTTTCGGGACGTCCCCAAGGAAAAAGCTGTGGAGGCAGGCATGTTGAGGCACTTCTGCGCTCTTCTTGGGTAGTCCTTCGCAGCTGCTGTGTTCTTGGAACTCAGGGCTTTCTGGTTAAAAGAACACTAACCCTAGGCCTAACTCAAACCTTAAGCCTAGGAAGGAAAATCAGCCTATGATTCGGGATGGTCTCATGGAAATAGCAGTGGAGGCAGCCAAGTTGTGTCACTTTTGCGCTCCCCTTGGGATGCCTTTCACAGCTGCAGTGTGCCTGGAGCACAGGGCTTCCTGGTTTTAAAAGTCCTAGGCCTAAGCCTAACAGTAACCCTAGGAAGGTAAATCAGCCGGGTATTAGGGTTCTTCCTAAGGAAAAAGCTGTGAAAGCAGCCATGTTGTGGCACTTCTGCGCTCCCTTTGGGATGCCTTTGGCAGATGCAGTAAGCCTGGAACTCAGGGCTTCCTGGTTAAAAAATCCTAGCCCTAGGCTGAGCCCTAACCCTAACCCTAGGCAGATAAATCAGCCTAGGTATAGGGATTGTGCCAAGGAAAAAGCTGTGAAAGCTGCCATGTTGTTGCACTTTTGTACTCCCCTTGCGATGCCTTTCACAGCTGCCGTGTGCCTGGAGCTCAGGGCTTCCTGGTTTAAAAAACAATGTCCCTAGCTGAGACTGGAGGCAGGTGATTCAGCCTAGGCTTAGCAATGGTGCCAATGAAAACGTGTGGAGGCAGCCATTTTCTGGCACTTTTGTGCTCCCCTTGGGATGCCTTTCGCAGCTGCCGTGTGCCTGGAGGTCAGAGCTTGCTGGTTTAAAAAGCTGTACACCTAGGCGTAACCCTAACCCTAACCGTAACACTGGTCATTTAAATCAGCCTGGGTTTAGGAATTATCCCAAGGGAAAAGCTGTGGAGACAGCCATGTTGTGGCACTTTTGCGCTCCCCTTGGGATGCCTTTCACAGCTGCAGTGAGCTTGGAGCACAGGGCTTCCTGGTGTAAAAAACCACAACTTTAGCCCAAACTGGAGGCTTCTAAATCAGCCTTCGTTTCGGGACGTCCCCAAGGAAAAAGCTGTGGAGGCAGGCATGTTGAGGCACTTCTGCGCTCTTCTTGGGTAGTCCTTCGCAGCTGCTGTGTTCTTGGAACTCAGGGCTTTCTGGTTAAAAGAACACTAACCCTAGGCCTAACTCAAACCTTAAGCCTAGGAAGGAAAATCAGCCTATGATTCGGGATGGTCTCATGGAAATAGCAGTGGAGGCAGCCAAGTTGTGTCACTTTTGCGCTCCCCTTGGGATGCCTTTAACAGCTGCAGTGTGCCTGGAGCACAGGGCTTCCTGGTTTTAAAAGTCCTAGGCCTAAGCCTAACAGTAACCCTAGGAAGGTAAATCAGCCGGGTATTAGGGTTCTTCCTAAGGAAAAAGCTGTGAAAGCAGCCATGTTGTGGCACTTCTGCGCTCCCTTTGGGATGCCTTTGGCAGATGCAGTAAGCCTGGAACTCAGGGCTTCCTGGTTAAAAAAATCCTAGCCCTAGGCTGAGCCCTAACCCTAACCCTAGGCAGATATATCAGCCTAGGTATAGGGATGGTGCCAAGGAAAAAGCTGTGAAAGCTGCCATGTTGTTGCACTTTTGTACTCCCCTTGGGATGCCTTTCACAGCTGCCGTGTGCCTGGAGCTCAGGGCTTCCTGGTTTAAAAAACCATGTCCCTAGCTGAGACTGGAGGCAGGTGATTCAGCCTAGGCTTAGCAATGGTGCCAATGAAAACGTGTGGAGGCAGCCATTTTCTGGCACTTTTGTGCTCCCCTTGGGATGCCTTTCGCAGCTGCCGTGTGCCTGGAGCTCAGAGCTTGCTGGTTTAAAAAGCTCTACACCTAGGCGTAACCCTAACCCTAACCGTAACACTGGTCATTTAAATCAGCCTGTGTTTAGGAATTATCCTAAGGGAAAAGCTGTGGAGACAGCCATGTTGTGGCACTTTTGCGCTCCCCTTGGGATGCCTTTCACAGCTGCAGTGAGCTTGGAGCACAGGGCTTCCTGGTGTAAAAAACCACAACTTTAGCCCAAACTGGAGGCTTCTAAATCAGCCTTCGTTTCGGGACGTCCCCAAGGAAAAAGCTGTGGAGGCAGGCATGTTGAGGCACTTCTGCGCTCTTCTTGGGTAGTCCTTCGCAGCTGCTGTGTTCTTGGAACTCAGGGCTTTCTGGTTAAAAGAACACTAACCCTAGGCCTAACTCAAACCTTAAGCCTAGGAAGGAAAATCAGCCTATGATTCGGGATGGTCTCATGGAAATAGCAGTGGAGGCAGCCAAGTTGGGTCACTTTTGCGCTCCCCTTGGGATGCCTTTAACAGCTGCAGTGTGCCTGGAGCACAGGGCTTCCTGGTTTTAAAAGTCCTAGGCCTAAGCCTAACAGTAACCCTAGGAAGGTAAATCAGCCGGGTATTAGGGTTCTTCCTAAGGAAAAAGCTGTGAAAGCAGCCATGTTGAGGCACTTCTGCGCTCCCTTTGGGATGCCTTTGGCAGATGCAGTAAGCCTGGAACTCAGGGCTTCCTGCTTAAAAAAATCCTAGCCCTAGGCTGAGCCCTAACCCTAACCCTAGGCAGATAAATCAGCCTAGGTATAGGGATGGTGCCAAGGAAAAAGCTGTGAAAGCTGCCATGTTGTTGCACTTTTGTACTCCCCTTGGGATGCCTTTCACAGCTGCCGTGTGCCTGGAGCTCAGGGCTTCCTGGTTTAAAAAACCATGTCCCTAGCTGAGACTGGAGGCAGGTGATTCAGCCTAGGCTTAGCAATGGTGCCAATGAAAACGTGTGGAGGCAGCCATTTTCTGGCACTTTTGTGCTCCCCCTGGCATGCCTTTCGCAGCTGCCGTGTGCCTGGAGCTCAGAGCTTGCTGGTTTAAAAAGCTCTACACCTAGGCGTAACCCTAACCCTAACCGTAACACTGGTCATTTAAAGCAGCCTGGGTTTAGGAATTATCCTAAGGGAAAAGCTGTGGAGACAGCCATGTTGTGGCACTTTTGCGCTCCCCTTGGGATGCCTTTCACAGCTGCAGTGTGCTTGGAGCACAGGGCTTCCTGGTGTAAAAAACCACAACTTTAGCCCAAACTGGAGGCTTCTAAATCAGCCTTCGTTTCGGGACGTCCCCAAGGAAAAAGCTGTGGAGGCAGGCATGTTGAGGCACTTCTGCGCTCTTCTTGGGTAGTCCTTCGCAGCTGCTGTGTTCTTGGAACTCAGGGCTTTCTGGTTAAAAGAACACTAACCCTAGGCCTAACTCAAACCTTAAGCCTAGGAAGGAAAATCAGCCTATGATTCGGGATGGTCTCATGGAAATAGCAGTGGAGGCAGCCAAGTTGTGTCACTTTTGCGCTCCCCTTGGGATGCCTTTCACAGCTGCAGTGTGCCTGGAGCACAGGGCTTCCTGGTTTTAAAAGTCCTAGGCCTAAGCCTAACAGTAACCCTAGGAAGGTAAATCAGCCGGGTATTAGGGTTCTTCCTAAGGAAAAAGCTGTGAAAGCAGCCATGTTGTGGCACTTCTGCGCTCCCTTTGGGATGCCTTTGGCAGATGCAGTAAGCCTGGAACTCAGGGCTTCCTGGTTAAAAAATCCTAGCCCTAGGCTGAGCCCTAACCCTAACCCTAGGCAGATAAATCAGCCTAGGTATAGGGATTGTGCCAAGGAAAAAGCTGTGAAAGCTGCCATGTTGTTGCACTTTTGTACTCCCCTTGGGATGCCTTTCACAGGTGCCGTGTGCCTGGAGCTCAGGGCTTCCTGGTTTAAAAAACCATGTCCCTAGCTGAGACTGGAGGCAGGTGATTCAGCCTAGGCTTAGCAATGGTGCCAATGAAAACGTGTGGAGGCAGCCATTTTCTGGCACTTTTGTGCTCCCCTTGGGATGCCTTTCGCAGCTGCCGTGTGCCTGGAGCTCAGAGCTTGCTGGTTTAAAAAGCTCTACACCTAGGCGTAACCCTAACCCTAACCGTAACACTGGTCATTTAAAGCAGCCTGGGTTTAGGAATTATCCTAAGGGAAAAGCTGTGGAGACAGCCATGTTGTGGCACTTTTGCGCTCCCCTTGGGATGCCTTTCACAGCTGCAGTGTGCTTGGAGCACAGGGCTTCCTGGTGTAAAAAACCACAACTTTAGCCCAAACTGGAGGCTTCTAAATCAGCCTTCGTTTCGGGACGTCCCCAAGGAAAAAGCTGTGGAGGCAGGCATGTTGAGGCACTTCTGCGCTCTTCTTGGGTAGTCCTTCGCAGCTGCTGTGTTCTTGGAACTCAGGGCTTTCTGGTTAAAAGAACACTAACCCTAGGCCTAACTCAAACCTTAAGCCTAGGAAGGAAAATCAGCCTATGATTCGGGATGGTCTCATGGAAATAGCAGTGGAGGCAGCCAAGTTGTGTCACTTTTGCGCTCCCCTTGGGATGCCTTTCACAGCTGCAGTGTGCCTGGAGCACAGGGCTTCCTGGTTTTAAAAGTCCTAGGCCTAAGCCTAACAGTAACCCTAGGAAGGTAAATCAGCCGGGTATTAGGGTTCTTCCTAAGGAAAAAGCTGTGAAAACAGCCATGTTGTGGCACTTCTGCGCTCCCTTTGGGATGCCTTTGGCAGATGCAGTAAGCCTGGAACTCAGGGCTTCCTGGTTAAAAAAATCCTAGCCCTAGGCTGAGCCCTAACCCTAACCCTAGGCAGATAAATCAGCCTAGGTATAGGGATTGTGCCAAGGAAAAAGCTGTGAAAGCTGCCATGTTGTTGCACTTTTGTACTCCCCTTGGGATGCCTTTCACAGCTGCCGTGTGCCTGGAGCTCAGGGCTTCCTGGTTTAAAAAACAATGTCCCTAGCTGAGACTGGAGGCAGGTGATTCAGCCTAGGCTTAGCAATGGTGCCAATGAAAACGTGTGGAGGCAGCCATTTTCTGGCACTTTTGTGCTCCCCTTGGGATGCCTTTCGCAGCTGCCGTGTGCCTGGAGCTCAGAGCTTGCTGGTTTAAAAAGCTCTACACCTAGGCGTAACCCTAACCCTAACCGTAACACTGGTCATTTAAATCAGCCTGGGTTTAGGAATTATCCCAAGGGAAAAGCTGTGGAGACAGCCATGTTGTGGCACTTTTGCGCTCCCCTTGGGATGCCTTTCACAGCTGCAGTGAGCTTGGAGCACAGGGCTTCCTGGTGTAAAAAACCACAACTTTAGCCCAAACTGGAGGCTTCTAAATCAGCCTTCGTTTCGGGACGTCCCCAAGGAAAAAGCTGTGGAGGCAGGCATGTTGAGGCACTTCTGCGCTCTTCTTGGGTAGTCCTTCGCAGCTGCTGTCTTCTTGGAACTCAGGGCTTTCTGGTTAAAAGAACACTAACCCTAGGCCTAACTCAAACCTTAAGCCTAGGAAGGAAAATCAGCCTATGATTCGGGATGGTCTCATGGAAATAGCAGTGGAGGCAGCCAAGTTGTGTCACTTTTGCGCTCCCCTTGGGATGCCTTTCACAGCTGCAGTGTGCCTGGAGCACAGGGCTTCCTGGTTTTAAAAGTCCTAGGCCTAAGCCTAACAGTAACCCTAGGAAGGTAAATCAGCCGGGTATTAGGGTTCTTCCTAAGGAAAAAGCTGTGAAAGCAGCCATGTTGTGGCACTTCTGCGCTCCCTTTGGGATGCCTTTGGCAGATGCAGTAAGCCTGGAACTCAGGGCTTCCTGGTTAAAAAATCCTAGCCCTAGGCTGAGCCCTAACCCTAACCCTAGGCAGATAAATCAGCCTAGGTATAGGGATTGTGCCAAGGAAAAAGCTGTGAAAGCTGCCATGTTGTTGCACTTTTGTACTCCCCTTGGGATGCCTTTCACAGGTGCCGTGTGCCTGGAGCTCAGGGCTTCCTGGTTTAAAAAACCATGTCCCTAGCTGAGACTGGAGGCAGGTGATTCAGCCTAGGCTTAGCAATGGTGCCAATGAAAACGTGTGGAGGCAGCCATTTTCTGGCACTTTTGTGCTCCCCTTGGGATGCCTTTCGCAGCTGCCGTGTGCCTGGAGCTCAGAGCTTGCTGGTTTAAAAAGCTCTACACCTAGGCGTAACCCTAACCCTAACCGTAACACTGGTCATTTAAAGCAGCCTGGGTTTAGGAATTATCCTAAGGGAAAAGCTGTGGAGACAGCCATGTTGTGGCACTTTTGCGCTCCCCTTGGGATGCCTTTCACAGCTGCAGTGTGCTTGGAGCACAGGGCTTCCTGGTGTAAAAAACCACAACTTTAGCCCAAACTGGAGGCTTCTAAATCAGCCTTCGTTTCGGGACGTCCCCAAGGAAAAAGCTGTGGAGGCAGGCATGTTGAGGCACTTCTGCGCTCTTCTTGGGTAGTCCTTCGCAGCTGCTGTGTTCTTGGAACTCAGGGCTTTCTGGTTAAAAGAACACTAACCCTAGGCCTAACTCAAACCTTAAGCCTAGGAAGGAAAATCAGCCTATGATTCGGGATGGTCTCATGGAAATAGCAGTGGAGGCAGCCAAGTTGTGTCACTTTTGCGCTCCCCTTGGGATGCCTTTCACAGCTGCAGTGTGCCTGGAGCACAGGGCTTCCTGGTTTTAAAAGTCCTAGGCCTAAGCCTAACAGTAACCCTAGGAAGGTAAATCAGCCGGGTATTAGGGTTCTTCCTAAGGAAAAAGCTGTGAAAACAGCCATGTTGTGGCACTTCTGCGCTCCCTTTGGGATGCCTTTGGCAGATGCAGTAAGCCTGGAACTCAGGGCTTCCTGGTTAAAAAAATCCTAGCCCTAGGCTGAGCCCTAACCCTAACCCTAGGCAGATAAATCAGCCTAGGTATAGGGATTGTGCCAAGGAAAAAGCTGTGAAAGCTGCCATGTTGTTGCACTTTTGTACTCCCCTTGGGATGCCTTTCACAGCTGCCGTGTGCCTGGAGCTCAGGGCTTCCTGGTTTAAAAAACAATGTCCCTAGCTGAGACTGGAGGCAGGTGATTCAGCCTAGGCTTAGCAATGGTGCCAATGAAAACGTGTGGAGGCAGCCATTTTCTGGCACTTTTGTGCTCCCCTTGGGATGCCTTTCGCAGCTGCCGTGTGCCTGGAGCTCAGAGCTTGCTGGTTTAAAAAGCTCTACACCTAGGCGTAACCCTAACCCTAACCGTAACACTGGTCATTTAAATCAGCCTGGGTTTAGGAATTATCCCAAGGGAAAAGCTGTGGAGACAGCCATGTTGTGGCACTTTTGCGCTCCCCTTGGGATGCCTTTCACAGCTGCAGTGAGCTTGGAGCACAGGGCTTCCTGGTGTAAAAAACCACAACTTTAGCCCAAACTGGAGGCTTCTAAATCAGCCTTCGTTTCGGGACGTCCCCAAGGAAAAAGCTGTGGAGGCAGGCATGTTGAGGCACTTCTGCGCTCTTCTTGGGTAGTCCTTCGCAGCTGCTGTCTTCTTGGAACTCAGGGCTTTCTGGTTAAAAGAACACTAACCCTAGGCCTAACTCAAACCTTAAGCCTAGGAAGGAAAATCAGCCTATGATTCGGGATGGTCTCATGGAAATAGCAGTGGAGGCAGCCAAGTTGTGTCACTTTTGCGCTCCCCTTGGGCTGCCTTTAACAGCTGCAGTGTGCCTGGAGCACAGGGCTTCCTGGTTTTAAAAGTCCTAGGCCTAAGCCTAACAGTAACCCTAGGAAGGTAAATCAGCCGGGTATTAGGGTTCTTCCTAAGGAAAAAGCTGTGAAAGCAGCCATGTTGAGGCACTTCTGCGCTCCCTTTGGGATGCCTTTGGCAGATGCAGTAAGCCTGGAACTCAGGGCTTCCTGGTTAAAAAAATCCTAGCCCTTGGCTGAGCCCTAACCCTAACCCTAGGCAGATAAATCAGCCTAGGTATAGGGATGGTGCCAAGGAAAAAGCTGTGAAAGCTGCCATGTTGTTGCACTTTTGTACTCCCCTTGGGATGCCTTTCACAGCTGCCGTGTGCCTGGAGCTCAGGGCTTCCTGGTTTAAAAAACCATGTCCCTAGCTGAGACTGGAGGCAGGTGATTCAGCCTAGGCTTAGCAATGGTGCCAATGAAAACGTGTGGAGGCAGCCATTTTCTGGCACTTTTGTGCTCCCCTTGGGATGCCTTTCGCAGCTGCCGTGTGCCTGGAGCTCAGAGCTTGCTGGTTTAAAAAGCTCTACACCTAGGCGTAACCCTAACCCTAACCGTAACACTGGTCATTTAAATCAGCCTGGGTTTAGGAATTATCCCAAGGGAAAAGCTGTGGAGACAGCCATGTTGTGGCACTTTTGCGCTCCCCTTGGGATGCCTTTCACAGCTGCAGTGTGCTTGGAGCACAGGGCTTCCTGGTGTAAAAAACCACAACTTTACCCCAAACTGGAGGCTTCTAAATCAGCCTTCGTTTCGGGACGTCCCCAAGGAAAAAGCTGTGGAGGCAGGCATGTTGAGGCACTTCTGCGCTCTTCTTGGGTAGTCCTTCGCAGCTGCTGTGTTCTTGGAACTCAGGGCTTTCTGGTTAAAAGAACACTAACCCTAGGCCTAACTCAAACCTTAAGCCTAGGAAGGAAAATCAGCCTATGATTCGGGATGGTCTCATGGAAATAGCAGTGGAGGCAGCCAAGTTGTGTCACTTTTGCGCTCCCCTTGGGATGCCTTTCACAGCTGCAGTGTGCCTGGAGCACAGGGCTTCCTGGTTTTAAAAGTCCTAGGCCTAAGCCTAACAGTAACCCTAGGAAGGTAAATCAGCCGGGTATTAGGGTTCTTCCTAAGGAAAAAGCTGTGAAAGCAGCCATGTTGTGGCACTTCTGCGCTCCCTTTGGGATGCCTTTGGCAGATGCAGTAAGCCTGGAACTCAGGGCTTCCTGGTTAAAAAATCCTAGCCCTAGGCTGAGCCCTAACCCTAACCCTAGGCAGATAAATCAGCCTAGGTATAGGGATTGTGCCAAGGAAAAAGCTGTGAAAGCTGCCATGTTGTTGCACTTTTGTACTCCCCTTGGGATGCCTTTCACAGCTGCCGTGTGCCTGGAGCTCAGGGCTTCCTGGTTTAAAAAACAATGTCCCTAGCTGAGACTGGAGGCAGGTGATTCAGCCTAGGCTTAGCAATGGTGCCAATGAAAACGTGTGGAGGCAGCCATTTTCTGGCACTTTTGTGCTCCCCTTGGGATGCCTTTCGCAGCTGCCGTGTGCCTGGAGGTCAGAGCTTGCTGGTTTAAAAAGCTGTACACCTAGGCGTAACCCTAACCCTAACCGTAACACTGGTCATTTAAATCAGCCTGGGTTTAGGAATTATCCCAAGGGAAAAGCTGTGGAGACAGCCATGTTGTGGCACTTTTGCGCTCCCCTTGGGATGCCTTTCACAGCTGCAGTGAGCTTGGAGCACAGGGCTTCCTGGTGTAAAAAACCACAACTTTAGCCCAAACTGGAGGCTTCTAAATCAGCCTTCGTTTCGGGACGTCCCCAAGGAAAAAGCTGTGGAGGCAGGCATGTTGAGGCACTTCTGCGCTCTTCTTGGGTAGTCCTTCGCAGCTGCTGTGTTCTTGGAACTCAGGGCTTTCTGGTTAAAAGAACACTAACCGTAGGCCTAACTCAAACCTTAAGCCTAGGAAGGAAAATCAGCCTATGATTCGGGATGGTCTCATGGAAATAGCAGTGGAGGCAGCCAAGTTGTGTCACTTTTGCGCTCCCCTTGGGATGCCTTTAACAGCTGCAGTGTGCCTGGAGCACAGGGCTTCCTGGTTTTAAAAGTCCTAGGCCTAAGCCTAACAGTAACCCTAGGAAGGTAAATCAGCCGGGTATTAGGGTTCTTCCTAAGGAAAAAGCTGTGAAAGCAGCCATGTTGTGGCACTTCTGCGCTCCCTTTGGGATGCCTTTGGCAGATGCAGTAAGCCTGGAACTCAGGGCTTCCTGGTTAAAAAAATCCTAGCCCTAGGCTGAGCCCTAACCCTAACCCTAGGCAGATATATCAGCCTAGGTATAGGGATGGTGCCAAGGAAAAAGCTGTGAAAGCTGCCATGTTGTTGCACTTTTGTACTCCCCTTGGGATGCCTTTCACAGCTGCCGTGTGCCTGGAGCTCAGGGCTTCCTGGTTTAAAAAACCATGTCCCTAGCTGAGACTGGAGGCAGGTGATTCAGCCTAGGCTTAGCAATGGTGCCAATGAAAACGTGTGGAGGCAGCCATTTTCTGGCACTTTTGTGCTCCCCTTGGGATGCCTTTCGCAGCTGCCGTGTGCCTGGAGCTCAGAGCTTGCTGGTTTAAAAAGCTCTACACCTAGGCGTAACCCTAACCCTAACCGTAACACTGGTCATTTAAATCAGCCTGGGTTTAGGAATTATCCTAAGGGAAAAGCTGTGGAGACAGCCATGTTGTGGCACTTTTGCGCTCCCCTTGGGATGCCTTTCACAGCTGCAGTGAGCTTGGAGCACAGGGCTTCCTGGTGTAAAAAACCACAACTTTAGCCCAAACTGGAGGCTTCTAAATCAGCCTTCGTTTCGGGACGTCCCCAAGGAAAAAGCTGTGGAGGCAGGCATGTTGAGGCACTTCTGCGCTCTTCTTGGGTAGTCCTTCGCAGCTGCTGTGTTCTTGGAACTCAGGGCTTTCTGGTTAAAAGAACACTAACCCTAGGCCTAACTCAAACCTTAAGCCTAGGAAGGAAAATCAGCCTATGATTCGGGATGGTCTCATGGAAATAGCAGTGGAGGCAGCCAAGTTGGGTCACTTTTGCGCTCCCCTTGGGATGCCTTTAACAGCTGCAGTGTGCCTGGAGCACAGGGCTTCCTGGTTTTAAAAGTCCTAGGCCTAAGCCTAACAGTAACCCTAGGAAGGTAAATCAGCCGGGTATTAGGGTTCTTCCTAAGGAAAAAGCTGTGAAAGCAGCCATGTTGAGGCACTTCTGCGCTCCCTTTGGGATGCCTTTGGCAGATGCAGTAAGCCTGGAACTCAGGGCTTCCTGCTTAAAAAAATCCTAGCCCTAGGCTGAGCCCTAACCCTAACCCTAGGCAGATAAATCAGCCTAGGTATAGGGATGGTGCCAAGGAAAAAGCTGTGAAAGCTGCCATGTTGTTGCACTTTTGTACTCCCCTTGGGATGCCTTTCACAGCTGCCGTGTGCCTGGAGCTCAGGGCTTCCTGGTTTAAAAAACCATGTCCCTAGCTGAGACTGGAGGCAGGTGATTCAGCCTAGGCTTAGCAATGGTGCCAATGAAAACGTGTGGAGGCAGCCATTTTCTGGCACTTTTGTGCTCCCCCTGGCATGCCTTTCGCAGCTGCCGTGTGCCTGGAGCTCAGAGCTTGCTGGTTTAAAAAGCTCTACACCTAGGCGTAACCCTAACCCTAACCGTAACACTGGTCATTTAAAGCAGCCTGGGTTTAGGAATTATCCCAAGGGAAAAGCTGTGGAGACAGCCATGTTGTGGCACTTTTGCGCTCCCCTTGGGATGCCTTTCACAGCTGCAGTGTGCTTGGAGCACAGGGCTTCCTGGTGTAAAAAACCACAACTTTACCCCAAACTGGAGGCTTCTAAATCAGCCTTCGTTTCGGGACGTCCCCAAGGAAAAAGCTGTGGAGGCAGGCATGTTGAGGCACTTCTGCGCTCTTCTTGGGTAGTCCTTCGCAGCTGCTGTGTTCTTGGAACTCAGGGCTTTCTGGTTAAAAGAACACTAACCCTAGGCCTAACTCAAACCTTAAGCCTAGGAAGGAAAATCAGCCTATGATTCGGGATGGTCTCATGGAAATAGCAGTGGAGGCAGCCAAGTTGTGTCACTTTTGCGCTCCCCTTGGGATGCCTTTCACAGCTGCAGTGTGCCTGGAGCACAGGGCTTCCTGGTTTTAAAAGTCCTAGGCCTAAGCCTAACAGTAACCCTAGGAAGGTAAATCAGCCGGGTATTAGGGTTCTTCCTAAGGAAAAAGCTGTGAAAGCAGCCATGTTGTGGCACTTCTGCGCTCCCTTTGGGATGCCTTTGGCAGATGCAGTAAGCCTGGAACTCAGGGCTTCCTGGTTAAAAAATCCTAGCCCTAGGCTGAGCCCTAACCCTAACCCTAGGCAGATAAATCAGCCTAGGTATAGGGATTGTGCCAAGGAAAAAGCTGTGAAAGCTGCCATGTTGTTGCACTTTTGTACTCCCCTTGCGATGCCTTTCACAGCTGCCGTGTGCCTGGAGCTCAGGGCTTCCTGGTTTAAAAAACAATGTCCCTAGCTGAGACTGGAGGCAGGTGATTCAGCCTAGGCTTAGCAATGGTGCCAATGAAAACGTGTGGAGGCAGCCATTTTCTGGCACTTTTGTGCTCCCCTTGGGATGCCTTTCGCAGCTGCCGTGTGCCTGGAGCTCAGAGCTTGCTGGTTTAAAAAGCTCTACACCTAGGCGTAACCCTAACCCTAACCGTAACACTGGTCATTTAAAGCAGCCTGGGTTTAGGAATTATCCTAAGGGAAAAGCTGTGGAGACAGCCATGTTGTGGCACTTTTGCGCTCCCCTTGGGATGCCTTTCACAGCTGCAGTGTGCTTGGAGCACAGGGCTTCCTGGTGTAAAAAACCACAACTTTACCCCAAACTGGAGGCTTCTAAATCAGCCTTCGTTTCGGGACGTCCCCAAGGAAAAAGCTGTGGAGGCAGGCATGTTGAGGCACTTCTGCGCTCTTCTTGGGTAGTCCTTCGCAGCTGCTGTGTTCTTGGAACTCAGGGCTTTCTGGTTAAAAGAACACTAACCCTAGGCCTAACTCAAACCTTAAGCCTAGGAAGGAAAATCAGCCTATGATTCGGGATGGTCTCATGGAAATAGCAGTGGAGGCAGCCAAGTTGTGTCACTTTTGCGCTCCCCTTGGGATGCCTTTCACAGCTGCAGTGTGCCTGGAGCACAGGGCTTCCTGGTTTTAAAAGTCCTAGGCCTAAGCCTAACAGTAACCCTAGGAAGGTAAATCAGCCGGGTATTAGGGTTCTTCCTAAGGAAAAAGCTGTGAAAGCAGCCATGTTGTGGCACTTCTGCGCTCCCTTTGGGATGCCTTTGGCAGATGCAGTAAGCCTGGAACTCAGGGCTTCCTGGTTAAAAAATCCTAGCCCTAGGCTGAGCCCTAACCCTAACCCTAGGCAGATAAATCAGCCTAGGTATAGGGATTGTGCCAAGGAAAAAGCTGTGAAAGCTGCCATGTTGTTGCACTTTTGTACTCCCCTTGGGATGCCTTTCACAGGTGCCGTGTGCCTGGAGCTCAGGGCTTCCTGGTTTAAAAAACAATGTCCCTAGCTGAGACTGGAGGCAGGTGATTCAGCCTAGGCTTAGCAATGGTGCCAATGAAAACGTGTGGAGGCAGCCATTTTCTGGCACTTTTGTGCTCCCCTTGGGATGCCTTTCGCAGCTGCCGTGTGCCTGGAGCTCAGAGCTTGCTGGTTTAAAAAGCTCTACACCTAGGCGTAACCCTAACCCTAACCGTAACACTGGTCATTTAAATCAGCCTGGGTTTAGGAATTATCCCAAGGGAAAAGCTGTGGAGACAGCCATGTTGTGGCACTTTTGCGCTCCCCTTGGGATGCCTTTCACAGCTGCAGTGAGCTTGGAGCACAGGGCTTCCTGGTGTAAAAAACCACAACTTTAGCCCAAACTGGAGGCTTCTAAATCAGCCTTCGTTTCGGGACGTCCCCAAGGAAAAAGCTGTGGAGGCAGGCATGATGAGGCACTTCTGCGCTCTTCTTGGGTAGTCCTTCGCAGCTGCTGTCTTCTTGGAACTCAGGGCTTTCTGGTTAAAAGAACACTAACCCTAGGCCTAACTCAAACCTTAAGCCTAGGAAGGAAAATCAGCCTATGATTCGGGATGGTCTCATGGAAATAGCAGTGGAGGCAGCCAAGTTGTGTCACTTTTGCGCTCCCCTTGGGATGCCTTTAACAGCTGCAGTGTGCCTGGAGCACAGGGCTTCCTGGTTTTAAAAGTCCTAGGCCTAAGCCTAACAGTAACCCTAGGAAGGTAAATCAGCCGGGTATTAGGGTTCTTCCTAAGGAAAAAGCTGTGAAAGCAGCCATGTTGAGGCACTTCTGCGCTCCCTTTGGGATGCCTTTGGCAGATGCAGTAAGCCTGGAACTCAGGGCTTCCTGGTTAAAAAAATCCTTGCCCTTGGCTGAGCCCTAACCCTAACCCTAGGCAGATATATCAGCCTAGGTATAGGGATGGTGCCAAGGAAAAAGCTGTGAAAGCTGCCATGTTGTTGCACTTTTGTACTCCCCTTGGGATGCCTTTCACAGCTGCCGTGTGCCTGGAGCTCAGGGCTTCCTGGTTTAAAAAACCATGTCCCTAGCTGAGACTGGAGGCAGGTGATTCAGCCTAGGCTTAGCAATGGTGCCAATGAAAACGTGTGGAGGCAGCCATTTTCTGGCACTTTTGTGCTCCCCTTGGGATGCCTTTCGCAGCTGCCGTGTGCCTGGAGCTCAGAGCTTGCTGGTTTAAAAAGCTCTACACCTAGGCGTAACCCTAACCCTAACCGTAACACTGGTCATTTAAAGCAGCCTGGGTTTAGAAATTATCCTAAGGGAAAAGCTGTGGAGACAGCCATGTTGTGGCACTTTTGCGCTCCCCTTGGGATGCCTTTCACAGCTGCAGTGTGCTTGGAGCACAGGGCTTCCTGGTGTAAAAAACCACAACTTTAGCCCAAACTGGAGGCTTCTAAATCAGCCTTCGTTTCGGGACGTCCCCAAGGAAAAAGCTGTGCAGGCAGGCATGTTGAGGCACTTCTGCGCTCTTCTTGGGTAGTCCTTCGCAGCTGCTGTGTTCTTGGAACTCAGGGCTTTCTGGTTAAAAGAACACTAACCCTAGGCCTAACTCAAACCTTAAGCCTAGGAAGGAAAATCAGCCTATGATTCGGGATGGTCTCATGGAAATAGCAGTGGAGGCAGCCAAGTTGTGTCACTTTTGCGCTCCCCTTGGGATGCCTTTAACAGCTGTAGTGTGCCTGGAGCACAGGGCTTCCTGGTTTTAAAAGTCCTAGGCCTAAGCCTAACAGTAACCCTAGGAAGGTAAATCAGCCGGGTATTAGGGTTCTTCCTAAGGAAAAAGCTGTGAAAGCAGCCATGTTGTGGCACTTCTGCGCTCCCTTTGGGATGCCTTTGGCAGATGCAGTAAGCCTGGAACTCAGGGCTTCCTGGTTAAAAAAATCCTTGCCCTTGGCTGAGCCCTAACCCTAACCCTAGGCAGATAAATCAGCCTAGGTATAGGGATGGTGCCAAGGAAAAAGCTGTGAAAGCTGCCATGTTGTTGCACTTTTGTACTCCCCTTGGGATGCCTTTCACAGCTGCCGTGTGCCTGGAGCTCAGGGCTTCCTGGTTTAAAAAACAATGTCCCTAGCTGAGACTGGAGGCAGGTGATTCAGCCTAGGCTTAGCAATGGTGCCAATGAAAACGTGTGGAGGCAGCCATTTTCTGGCACTTTTGTGCTCCCCTTGGGATGCCTTTCGCAGCTGCCGTGTGCCTGGAGCTCAGAGCTTGCTGGTTTAAAAAGCTCTACACCTAGGCGTAACCCTAACCCTAACCGTAACACTGGTCATTTAAATCAGCCTGGGTTTAGGAATTATCCCAAGGGAAAAGCTGTGGAGACAGCCATGTTGTGGCACTTTTGCGCTCCCCTTGGGATGCCTTTCACAGCTGCAGTGAGCTTGGAGCACAGGGCTTCCTGGTGTAAAATACCACAACTTTAGCCCAAACTGGAGGCTTCTAAATCAGCCTTCGTTTCGGGACGTCCCCAAGGAAAAAGCTGTGGAGGCAGGCATGTTGAGGCACTTCTGCGCTCTTCTTGGGTAGTCCTTCGCAGCTGCTGTGTTCTTGGAACTCAGGGCTTTCTGGTTAAAAGAACACTAACCCTAGGCCTAACTCAAACCTTAAGCCTAGGAAGGAAAATCAGCCTATGATACGGGATGGTCTCATGGAAATAGCAGTGGAGGCAGCCAAGTTGTGTCACTTTTGCGCTCCCCTTGGGATGCCTTTCACAGCTGCAGTGTGCCTGGAGCACAGGGCTTCCTGGTTTTAAAAGTCCTAGGCCTAAGCCTAACAGTAACCCTAGGAAGGTAAATCAGCCGGGTATTAGGGTTCTTCCTAAGGAAAAAGCTGTGAAAGCAGCCATGTTGTGGCACTTCTGCGCTCCCTTTGGGATGCCTTTGGCAGATGCAGTAAGCCTGGAACTCAGGGCTTCCTGTTTAAAAAAATCCTTGCCCTTGGCTGAGCCCTAATCCTAACCCTAGGCAGATAAATCAGCCTAGGTATAGGGATGGTGCCAAGGAAAAAGCTGTGAAAGCTGCCATGTTGTTGCACTTTTGTACTCCCCTTGGGATGCCTTTCACAGCTGCCGTGTGCCTGGAGCTCAGGGCTTCCTGGTTTAAAAAACAATGTCCCTAGCTGAGACTGGAGGCAGGTGATTCAGCCTAGGCTTAGCAATGGTGCCAATGAAAACGTGTGGAGGCAGCCATTTTCTGGCACTTTTGTGCTCCCCTTGGGATGCATTTCGCAGCTGCCGTGTGCCTGGAGCTCAGAGCTTGCTGGTTTAAAAAGCTCTACACCTAGGCGTAACCCTAACCCTAACCGTAACACTGGTCATTTAAATCAGCCTGGGTTTAGGAATTATCCCAAGGGAAAAGCTGTGGAGACAGCCATGTTGTGGCACTTTTGCGCTCCCCTTGGGATGCCTTTCACAGCTGCAGTGTGCTTGGAGCACAGGGCTTCCTGGTGTAAAAAACCACAACTTTAGCCCAAACTGGAGGCTTCTAAATCAGCCTTCGTTTCGGGACGTCCCCAAGGAAAAAGCTGTGGAGGCAGGCATGTTGAGGCACTTCTGCGCTCTTCTTGGGTAGTCCTTCGCAGCTGCTGTGTTCTTGGAACTCAGGGCTTTCTGGTTAAAAGAACACTAACCCTAGGCCTAACTCAAACCTTAAGCCTAGGAAGGAAAATCAGCCTATGATTCGGGATGGTCTCATGGAAATAGCAGTGGAGGCAGCCAAGTTGTGTCACTTTTGCGCTCCCCTTGGGATGCCTTTCACAGCTGCAGTGTGCCTGGAGCACAGGGCTTCCTGGTTTTAAAAGTCCTAGGCCTAAGCCTAACAGTAACCCTAGGAAGGTAAATCAGCCGGGTATTAGGGTTCTTCCTAAGGAAAAAGCTGTGAAAGCAGCCATGTTGTGGCACTTCTGCGCTCCCTTTGGGATGCCTTTGGCAGATGCAGTAAGCCTGGAACTCAGGGCTTCCTGGTTAAAAAATCCTAGCCCTAGGCTGAGCCCTAACCCTAACCCTAGGCAGATAAATCAGCCTAGGTAGAGGGATTGTGCCAAGGAAAAAGCTGTGAAAGCTGCCATGTTGTTGCACTTTTGTACTCCCCTTGGGATGCCTTTCACAGCTGCCGTGTGCCTGGAGCTCAGGGCTTCCTGGTTTAAAAAACAATGTCCCTAGCTGAGACTGGAGGCAGGTGATTCAGCCTAGGCTTAGCAATGGTGCCAATGAAAACGTGTGGAGGCAGCCATTTTCTGGCACTTTTGTGCTCCCCTTGGGATGCATTTCGCAGCTGCCGTGTGCCTGGAGCTCAGAGCTTGCTGGTTTAAAAAGCTCTACACCTAGGTGTAACCCTAACCCTAACCGTAACACTGGTCATTTAAATCAGCCTGGGTTTAGGAATTATCCCAAGGGAAAAGCTGTGGAGACAGCCATGTTGTGGCACTTTTGCGCTCCCCTTGGGATGCCTTTCACAGCTGCAGTGTGCTTGGAGCACAGGGCTTCCTGGTGTAAAATACCACAACTTTAGCCCAAACTGGAGGCTTCTAAATCAGCCTTCGTTTCGGGACGTCCCCAAGGAAAAAGCTGTGGAGGCAGGCATGTTGAGGCACTTCTGCGCTCTTCTTGGGTAGTCCTTCGCAGCTGCTGTGTTCTTGGAACTCAGGGCTTTCTGGTTAAAAGAACACTAACCCTAGGCCTAACTCAAACCTTAAGCCTAGGAAGGAAAATCAGCCTATGATTCGGGATGGTCTCATGGAAATAGCAGTGGAGGCAGCCAAGTTGTGTCACTTTTGCGCTCCCCTTGGGATGCCTTTCACAGCTGCAGTGTGCCTGGAGCACAGGGCTTCCTGGTTTTAAAAGTCCTAGGCCTAAGCCTAACAGTAACCCTAGGAAGGTAAATCAGCCGGGTATTAGGGTTCTTCCTAAGGAAAAAGCTGTGAAAGCAGCCATGTTGTGGCACTTCTGCGCTCCCTTTGGGATGCCTTTGGCAGATGCAGTAAGCCTGGAACTCAGGGCTTCCTGTTTAAAAAAATCCTTGCTCTTGGCTGAGCCCTAACCCTAACCCTAGGCAGATAAATCAGCCTAGGTATAGGGATGGTGCCAAGGAAAAAGCTGTGAAAGCTGCCATGTTGTTGCACTTTTGTACTCCCCTTGGGATGCCTTTCACAGCTGCCGTGTGCCTGGAGCTCAGGGCTTCCTGGTTTAAAAAACCATGTCCCTAGCTGAGACTGGAGGCAGGTGATTCAGCCTAGGCTTAGCAATGGTGCCAATGAAAACGTGTGGAGGCAGCCATTTTCTGGCACTTTTGTGCTCCCCTTGGGATGCATTTCGCAGCTGCCGTGTGCCTGGAGCTCAGAGCTTGCTGGTTTAAAAAGCTCTACACCTAGGCGTAACCCTAACCCTAACCGTAACACTGGTCATTTAAATCAGCCTGGGTTTAGGAATTATCCCAAGGGAAAAGCTGTGGAGACAGCCATGTTGTGGCACTTTTGCGCTCCCCTTGGGATGCCTTTCACAGCTGCAGTGTGCTTGGAGCACAGGGCTTCCTGGTGTAAAAAACCACAACTTTAGCCCAAACTGGAGGCTTCTAAATCAGCCTTCGTTTCGGGACGTCCCCAAGGAAAAAGCTGTGGAGGCAGGCATGTTGAGGCACTTCTGCGCTCTTCTTGGGTAGTCCTTCGCAGCTGCTGTGTTCTTGGAACTCAGGGCTTTCTGGTTAAAAGAACACTAACCCTAGGCCTAACTCAAACCTTAAGCCTAGGAAGGAAAATCAGCCTATGATTCGGGATGGTCTCATGGAAATAGCAGTGGAGGCAGCCAAGTTGTGTCACTTTTGCGCTCCCCTTGGGATGCCTTTAACAGCTGCAGTGTGCCTGGAGCACAGGGCTTCCTGGTTTTAAAAGTCCTAGGCCTAAGCCTAACAGTAACCCTAGGAAGGTAAATCAGCCGGGTATTAGGGTTCTTCCTAAGGAAAAAGCTGTGAAAGCAGCCATGTTGTGGCACTTCTGCGCTCCCTTTGGGATGCCTTTGGCAGATGCAGTAAGCCTGGAACTCAGGGCTTCCTGCTTAAAAAAATCCTAGCCCTAGGCTGAGCCCTAACCCTAACCCTAGGCAGATAAATCAGCCTAGGTATAGGGATGGTGCGAAGGAAAAAGCTGTGAAAGCTGCCATGTTGTTGTACTTTTGTACTCCCCTTGGGATGCCTTTCACAGCTGCCGTGTGCCTGGAGCTCAGGGCTTCCTGGTTTAAAAAGCCATGTCCCTAGCTGAGACTGGAGGCAGGTGATTCAGCCTAGGCTTAGAAATGGCGCCAATGAAAACGTGTGGAGGCAGCCATTTTCTGGCACTTTTGTGCTCCCCTTGGGATGCCTTTCGCAGCTGCCGTGTGCCTGGAGCTCAGAGCTTGCTGGTTTAAAAAGCTCTACACCTAGGCGTAACCCTAACCCTAACCGTAACACTGGTCATTTAAATCAGCCTGGGTTTAGGAATTATCCCAAGGGAAAAGCTGTGGAGACAGCCATGTTGTGGCACTTTTGCGCTCCCCTTGGGATGCCTTTCACAGCTGCAGTGTGCTTGGAGCACAGGGCTTCCTGGTGTAAAATACCACAACTTTAGCCCAAACTGGAGGCTTCTAAATCAGCCTTCGTTTCGGGACGTCCCCAAGGAAAAAGCTGTGGAGGCAGGCATGTTGAGGCACTTCTGCGCTCTTCTTGGGTAGTCCTTCGCAGCTGCTGTGTTCTTGGAACTCAGGGCTTTCTGGTTAAAAGAACACTAACCCTAGGCCTAACTCAAACCTTAAGCCTAGGAAGGAAAATCAGCCTATGATTCGGGATGGTCTCATGGAAATAGCAGTGGAGGCAGCCAAGTTGTGTCACTTTTGCGCTCCCCTTGGGATGCCTTTAACAGCTGCAGTGTGCCTGGAGCACAGGGCTTCCTGGTTTTAAAAGTCCTAGGCCTAAGCCTAACAGTAACCCTAGGAAGGTAAATCAGCCGGGTATTAGGGTTCTTCCTAAGGAAAAAGCTGTGAAAGCAGCCATGTTGTGGCACTTCTGCGCTCCCTTTGGGATGCCTTTGGCAGATGCAGTAAGCCTGGAACTCAGGGCTTCCTGGTTAAAAAAATCCTAGCCCTAGGCTGAGCCCTAACCCTAACCCTAGGCAGATAAATCAGCCTAGGTATAGGGATGGTGCCAAGGAAAAAGCTGTGAAAGCTGCCATGTTGTTGCACTTTTGTACTCCCCTTGGGATGCCTTTCACAGGTGCCGTGTGCCTGGAGCTCAGGGCTTCCTGGTTTAAAAAACAATGTCCCTAGCTGAGACTGGAGGCAGGTGATTCAGCCTAGGCTTAGCAATGGTGCCAATGAAAACGTGTGGAGGCAGCCATTTTCTGGCACTTTTGTGCTCCCCTTGGGATGCCTTTCGCAGCTGCCGTGTGCCTGGAGCTCAGAGCTTGCTGGTTTAAAAAGCTCTACACCTAGGCGTAACCCTAACCCTAACCGTAACACTGGTCATTTAAATCAGCCTGGGTTTAGGAATTATCCCAAGGGAAAAGCTGTGGAGACAGCCATGTTGTGGCACTTTTGCGCTCCCCTTGGGATGCCTTTCACAACTGCAGTGTGCTTGGAGCAGAGGGCTTCCTGGTTTAAAAACCACAACTTTAGCCCAAACTGGAGGCTTCTAAATCAGCCTTCGTTTCGGGACGTCCCCAAGGAAAAAGCTGTGGAGGCAGGCATGTTGAGGCACTTCTGCGCTCTTCTTGGGTAGTCCTTCGCAGCTGCTGTGTTCTTGGAACTCAGGGCTTTCTGGTTAAAAGAACACTAACCCTAGGCCTAACTCAAACCTTAAGCCTAGGAAGGAAAATCAGCCTATGATACGGGATGGTCTCATGGAAATAGCAGTGGAGGCAGCCAAGTTGTGTCACTTTTGCGCTCCCCTTGGGATGCCTTTAACAGCTGCAGTGTGCCTGGAGCACAGGGCTTCCTGGTTTTAAAAGTCCTAGGCCTAAGCCTAACAGTAACCCTAGGAAGGTAAATCAGCCGGGTATTAGGGTTCTTCCTAAGGAAAAAGCTGTGAAAGCAGCCATGTTGTGGCACTTCTGCGCTCCCTTTGGGATGCCTTTGGCAGATGCAGTAAGCCTGGAACTCAGGGCTTCCTGGTTAAAAAAATCCTAGCCCTAGGCTGAGCCCTAACCCTAACCCTAGGCAGATAAATCAGCCTAGGTATAGGGATGGTGCCAAGGAAAAAGCTGTGAAAGCTGCCATGTTGTTGCACTTTTGTACTCCCCTTGGGATGCCTTTCACAGCTGCCGTGTGCCTGGAGCTCAGGGCTTCCTGGTTTAAAAAACCATGTCCCTAGCTGAGACTGGAGGCAGGTGATTCAGCCTAGGCTTAGAAATGGCGCCAATGAAAACGTGTGGAGGCAGCCACTTTCTGGCACTTTTGTGCTCCCCTTGGGATGCCTTTCACAGCTGCCGTGTGCCTGGAGCTCAGAGCTTGCTGGTTTAAAAAGCTCTACACCTAGGCGTAACCCTAACCCTAACCGTAACACAGGTCATTTAAATCAGCCTGGGTTTAGGAATTATCCCAAGGGAAAAGCCGTGGAGACAGCCATGTTGTGGCACTTTTGCGCTCCCCTTGGGATGCCTTTCACAGCTGCAGTGTGCTTGGAGCACAGGGCTTCCTGGTTTAAAAAACCATGTCCCTAGGTGAGACTGGAGGCAGGTGATTCAGCCTAGGCTTAGCAATGGTGCCAATGAAAACGTGTGGAGGCAGCCATTTTCTGGCACTTTTGTGCTCCCCTTGGGATGCCTTTCGCAGCTGCCGTGTGCCTGGAGCTCAGAGCTTGCTGGTTTTAAAAGCTCTACACCTAGGCGTAACCCTAACCCTAACCGTAACACTGGTCATTTAAATCAGCCTGGGTTTAGGAATTATCCCAAGGGAAAAGCTGTGGAGACAGCCATGTTGTGGCACTTTTGCGCTCCCCTTGGGATGCCTTTCACAGCTGCAGTGTGCTTGGAGCACAGGGCTTCCTGGTGTAAAAAACCACAACTTTAGCCCAAACTGGAGGCTTCTAAATCAGCCTTCGTTTCGGGACGTCCCCAAGGAAAAAGCTGTGGAGGCAGGCATGTTGAGGCACTTCTGCGCTCTTCTTGGGTAGTCCTTCGCAGGTGCTGTGTTCTTGGAACTCAGGGCTTTCTGGTTAAAAGAACACTAACCCTAGGCCTAACTCAAACCTTAAGCCTAGGAAGGAAAATCAGCCTATGATTCGGGATGGTCTCATGGAAATAGCAGTGGAGGCAGCCAAGTTGGGTCACTTTTGCGCTCCCCTTGGGATGCCTTTCACAGCTGCAGTGTGCCTGGAGCACAGGGCTTCCTGGTTTTAAAAGTCCTACGCCTAAGCCTAACAGTAACCCTAGGAAGGTAAATCAGCCGGGTATTAGGGTTCTTCCTAAGGAAAAAGCTGTGAAAGCAGCCATGTTGTGGCACTTCTGCGCTCCCTTTGGGATGCCTTTGGCAGATGCAGTAAGCCTGGAACTCAGGGCTTCCTGCTTAAAAAAATCCTAGCCCTAGGCTGAGCCCTAACCCTAACCCTAGGCAGATAAATCAGCCTAGGTATAGGGATGGTGCCAAGGAAAAAGCTGTGAAAGCTGCCATGTTGTTGCACTTTTGTACTCCCCTTGGGATGCCTTTCACAGCTGCTGTGTGCCTGGAGCTCAGGGCTTCCTGGTTTAAAAAACCATGTCCCTAGCTGAGACTGGAGGCAGGTGATTCAGCCTAGGCTTAGCAATGGTGCCAATGAAAACGTGTGGAGGCAGCCATTTTCTGGCACTTTTGTGCTCCCCTTGGGATGCCTTTCGCAGCTGCCGTGTGCCTGGAGCTCAGAGCTTGCTGGTTTAAAAAGCTCTACACCTAGGCGTAACCCTAACCCTAACCGTAACACTGGTCATTTAAATCAGCCTGGGTTTTGGAATTATCCCAAGGGAAAAGCTGTGGAGACAGCCATGTTGTGGCACTTTTGCGCTCCCCTTGGGATGCCTTTCACAACTGCAGTGTGCTTGGAGCACAGGGCTTCCTGGTTTAAAAAACCACAACTTTAGCCCACACTGGAGGCTTCTAAATCAGCCTTCGTTTCGGGACATCCCCAAGGAAAAAGCTGTGGAGGCAGGCATGTTGAGGCACTTCTGCGCTCTTCTTGGGTAGTCCTTCGCAGCTGCTGTGTTCTTGGAACTCAGGGCTTTCTGGTTAAAAGAACACTAACCCTAGGCCTAACTCAAACCTTAAGCCTAGGAAGGAAAATCAGCCTATGATTCGGGATGGTCTCATGGAAATAGCAGTGGAGGCAGCCAAGTTGTGTCACTTTTGCGCTCCCCTTGGGATGCCTTTAACAGCTGCAGTGTGCCTGGAGCACAGGGCTTCCTGGTTTTAAAAGTCCTACGCCTAAGCCTAACAGTAACCCTAGGAAGGTAAATCAGCCGGGTATTAGGGTTCTTCCTAAGGAAAAAGCTGTGAAAGCAGCCATGTTATGGACCTTCTGCGCTCCGTTTGGGATGCCTTTGGCAGATGCAGTAAGCCTGGAACTCAGGGCTTCCTGGTTAAAAAATCCTAGCCCTAGGCTGAGCCCTAACCCTAACCCTAGGCAGATAAATCAGCCTAGGTATAGGGATGGTGCCAAGGAAAAAGCTGTGAAAGCTGCCATGTTGTTGCACTTTTGTACTCCCCTTGGGATGCCTTTCACAGCTGCCGTGTGCCTGGAGCTCAGGGCTTCCTGGTTTAAAAAACAATGTCCCTAGCTGAGACTGGAGGCAGGTGATTCAGCCTAGGCTTAGCAATGGTGCCAATGAAAACGTGTGGAGGCAGCCATTTTCTGGCACTTTTGTGCTCCCCTTGGGATGCCTTTCGCAGCTGCCATGTGCCTGGAGCTCAGAGCTTGCTGGTTTAAAAAGCTCTACACCTAGGCGTAACCCTAACCCTAACCGTAACACTGGTCATTTAAATCAGCCTGGGTTTAGGAATTATCCCAAGGGAAAAGCTGTGGAGACAGCCATGTTGTGGCACTTTTGCGCTCCCCTTGGGATGCCTTTCACAGCTGCAGTGTGCTTGGAGCACAGGGCTTCCTGGTTTAAAAAACCACAACTTTAGCCCAAACTGGAGGCTTCTAAATCAGCCTTCGTTTCGGGACATCCCCAAGGAAAAAGCTGTGGAGGCAGGCATGTTGAGGCACTTCTGCGCTCTTCTTGGGTAGTCCTTCACAGCTGCTGTGTTCTTGGAACTCAGGGCTTTCTGGTTAAAAGAACACTAACCCTAGGCCTAACTCAAACCTTAAGCCTAGGAAGGAAAATCAGCCTATGATTCGGGATGGTCTCATGGAAATAGCAGTGGAGGCAGCCAAGTTGTGTCACTTTTGCGCTCCCCTTGGGATGCCTTTCACAGCTGCAGTGTGCCTGGAGCACAGGGCTTCCTGGTTTTAAAAGTCCTAGGCCTAAGCCTAACAGTAACCCTAGGAAGGTAAATCAGCCGGGTATTAGGGTTCTTCCTAAGGAAAAAGCTGTGAAAGCAGCCATGTTGTGGCACTTCTGCGCTCCCTTTGGGATGCCTTTGGCAGATGCAGTAAGCCTGGAACTCAGGGCTTCCTGGTTAAAAAAATCCTAGCCCTAGGCTGAGCCCTAACCCTAACCCTAGGCAGATAAATCAGCCTAGGTATAGGGATGGTGCCAAGGAAAAAGCTGTGAAAGCTGCCATGTTGTTGCACTTTTGTACTCCCCTTGGGATGCCTTTCACAGCTGCCGTGTGCCTGGAGCTCAGGGCTTCCTGGTTTAAAAAACCATGTCCCTAGCTGAGACTGGAGGCAGGTGATTCAGCCTAGGCTTAGAAATGGCGCCAATGAAAACGTGTGGAGGCAGCCACTTTCTGGCACTTTTGTGCTCCCCTTGGGATGCCTTTCACAGCTGCCGTGTGCCTGGAGCTCAGAGCTTGCTGGTTTAAAAAGCTCTACACCTAGGCGTAACCCTAACCCTAACCGTAACACAGGTCATTTAAATCAGCCTGGGTTTAGGAATTATCCCAAGGGAAAAGCCGTGGAGACAGCCATGTTGTGGCACTTTTGCGCTCCCCTTGGGATGCCTTTCACAGCTGCAGTGTGCTTGGAGCACAGGGCTTCCTGGTTTAAAAAACCATGTCCCTAGGTGAGACTGGAGGCAGGTGATTCAGCCTAGGCTTAGCAATGGTGCCAATGAAAACGTGTGGAGGCAGCCATTTTCTGGCACTTTTGTGCTCCCCTTGGGATGCCTTTCGCAGCTGCCGTGTGCCTGGAGCTCAGAGCTTGCTGGTTTTAAAAGCTCTACACCTAGGCGTAACCCTAACCCTAACCGTAACACTGGTCATTTAAATCAGCCTGGGTTTAGGAATTATCCCAAGGGAAAAGCTGTGGAGACAGCCATGTTGTGGCACTTTTGCGCTCCCCTTGGGATGCCTTTCACAGCTGCAGTGTGCTTGGAGCACAGGGCTTCCTGGTGTAAAAAACCACAACTTTAGCCCAAACTGGAGGCTTCTAAATCAGCCTTCGTTTCGGGACGTCCCCAAGGAAAAAGCTGTGGAGGCAGGCATGTTGAGGCACTTCTGCGCTCTTCTTGGGTAGTCCTTCGCAGGTGCTGTGTTCTTGGAACTCAGGGCTTTCTGGTTAAAAGAACACTAACCCTAGGCCTAACTCAAACCTTAAGCCTAGGAAGGAAAATCAGCCTATGATTCGGGATGGTCTCATGGAAATAGCAGTGGAGGCAGCCAAGTTGGGTCACTTTTGCGCTCCCCTTGGGATGCCTTTCACAGCTGCAGTGTGCCTGGAGCACAGGGCTTCCTGGTTTTAAAAGTCCTACGCCTAAGCCTAACAGTAACCCTAGGAAGGTAAATCAGCCGGGTATTAGGGTTCTTCCTAAGGAAAAAGCTGTGAAAGCAGCCATGTTGTGGCACTTCTGCGCTCCCTTTGGGATGCCTTTGGCAGATGCAGTAAGCCTGGAACTCAGGGCTTCCTGCTTAAAAAAATCCTAGCCCTAGGCTGAGCCCTAACCCTAACCCTAGGCAGATAAATCAGCCTAGGTATAGGGATGGTGCCAAGGAAAAAGCTGTGAAAGCTGCCATGTTGTTGCACTTTTGTACTCCCCTTGGGATGCCTTTCACAGCTGCTGTGTGCCTGGAGCTCAGGGCTTCCTGGTTTAAAAAACCATGTCCCTAGCTGAGACTGGAGGCAGGTGATTCAGCCTAGGCTTAGCAATGGTGCCAATGAAAACGTGTGGAGGCAGCCATTTTCTGGCACTTTTGTGCTCCCCTTGGGATGCCTTTCGCAGCTGCCGTGTGCCTGGAGCTCAGAGCTTGCTGGTTTAAAAAGCTCTACACCTAGGCGTAACCCTAACCCTAACCGTAACACTGGTCATTTAAATCAGCCTGGGTTTTGGAATTATCCCAAGGGAAAAGCTGTGGAGACAGCCATGTTGTGGCACTTTTGCGCTCCCCTTGGGATGCCTTTCACAACTGCAGTGTGCTTGGAGCACAGGGCTTCCTGGTTTAAAAAACCACAACTTTAGCCCACACTGGAGGCTTCTAAATCAGCCTTCGTTTCGGGACATCCCCAAGGAAAAAGCTGTGGAGGCAGGCATGTTGAGGCACTTCTGCGCTCTTCTTGGGTAGTCCTTCGCAGCTGCTGTGTTCTTGGAACTCAGGGCTTTCTGGTTAAAAGAACACTAACCCTAGGCCTAACTCAAACCTTAAGCCTAGGAAGGAAAATCAGCCTATGATTCGGGATGGTCTCATGGAAATAGCAGTGGAGGCAGCCAAGTTGTGTCACTTTTGCGCTCCCCTTGGGATGCCTTTAACAGCTGCAGTGTGCCTGGAGCACAGGGCTTCCTGGTTTTAAAAGTCCTAGGCCTAAGCCTAACAGTAACCCTAGGAAGGTAAATCAGCCGGGTATTAGGGTTCTTCCTAAGGAAAAAGCTGTGAAAGCAGCCATGTTATGGACCTTCTGCGCTCCGTTTGGGATGCCTTTGGCAGATGCAGTAAGCCTGGAACTCAGGGCTTCCTGGTTAAAAAATCCTAGCCCTAGGCTGAGCCCTAACCCTAACCCTAGGCAGATAAATCAGCCTAGGTATAGGGATGGTGCCAAGGAAAAAGCTGTGAAAGCTGCCATGTTGTTGCACTTTTGTACTCCCCTTGGGATGCCTTTCACAGCTGCCGTGTGCCTGGAGCTCAGGGCTTCCTGGTTTAAAAAACAATGTCCCTAGCTGAGACTGGAGGCAGGTGATTCAGCCTAGGCTTAGCAATGGTGCCAATGAAAACGTGTGGAGGCAGCCATTTTCTGGCACTTTTGTGCTCCCCTTGGGATGCCTTTCGCAGCTGCCATGTGCCTGGAGCTCAGAGCTTGCTGGTTTAAAAAGCTCTACACCTAGGCGTAACCCTAACCCTAACCGTAACACTGGTCATTTAAATCAGCCTGGGTTTAGGAATTATCCCAAGGGAAAAGCTGTGGAGACAGCCATGTTGTGGCACTTTTGCGCTCCCCTTGGGATGCCTTTCACAGCTGCAGTGTGCTTGGAGCACAGGGCTTCCTGGTTTAAAAAACCACAACTTTAGCCCAAACTGGAGGCTTCTAAATCAGCCTTCGTTTCGGGACATCCCCAAGGAAAAAGCTGTGGAGGCAGGCATGTTGAGGCACTTCTGCGCTCTTCTTGGGTAGTCCTTCACAGCTGCTGTGTTCTTGGAACTCAGGGCTTTCTGGTTAAAAGAACACTAACCCTAGGCCTAACTCAAACCTTAAGCCTAGGAAGGAAAATCAGCCTATGATTCGGGATGGTCTCATGGAAATAGCAGTGGAGGCAGCCAAGTTGTGTCACTTTTGCGCTCCCCTTGGGATGCCTTTCACAGCTGCAGTGTGCCTGGAGCACAGGGCTTCCTGGTTTTAAAAGTCCTAGGCCTAAGCCTAACAGTAACCCTAGGAAGGTAAATCAGCCGGGTATTAGGGTTCTTCCTAAGGAAAAAGCTGTGAAAGCAGCCATGTTGTGGCACTTCACCGCTCCCTTTGGGATGCCTTTGGCAGATGCAGTAAGCCTGGAACTCAGGGCTTCCTGGTTAAAAAAATCCTAGCCCTAGGCTGAGCCCTAACCCTAACCCTAGGCAGATAAATCAGCCTAGGTACAGGGATGGTGCCAAGGAAAAAGCTGTGAAAGCTGCCATGTTGTTGCACTTTTGTACTCCCCTTGGGATGCCTTTCACAGCTGCCGTGTGCCTGGAGCTCAGGGCTTCCTGGTTTAAAAAACCATGTCCCTAGCTGAGACTGGAGGCAGGTGATTCAGCCTAGGCTTAGCAATGGCGCCAATGAAAACGTGTGGAGGCAGCCATTTTCTGGCACTTTTGTGCTCCCCTTGGGATGCCTTTCACAGCTGCCGTGTGCCTGGAGCTCAGAGCTTGCTGGTTTAAAAAGCTCTACACCTAGGCGTAACCCTAACCCTAACCGTAACACTGGTCATTTAAATCAGCCTGGGTTTAGGAATTATCCCAAGGGAAAAGCTGTGGAGACAGCCATGTTGTGGCACTTTTGCGCTCCCCTTGGGATGCCTTTCACAGCTGCAGTGTGCTTGGAGCACAGGGCTTCCTGGTTTAAAAAACCATGTCCCTAGCTGAGACTGGAGGCAGGTGATTCAGCCTAGGCTTAGCAATGGTGCCAATGAAAACGTGTGGAGGCAGCCATTTTCTGGCACTTTTGTGCTCCCCTTGGGATGCCTTTCGCAGCTGCCGTGTGCCTGGAGCTCAGAGCTTGCTGGTTTTAAAAGCTCTACACCTAGGCGTAACCCTAACCCTAACCGTAACACTGGTCATTTAAATCAGCCTGGGTTTAGGAATTATCCCAAGGGAAAAGCTGTGGAGACAGCCATGTTGTGGCACTTTTGCGCTCCCCTTGGGATGCCTTTCACTGCTGCAGTGTGCTTGGAGCACAGGGCTTCCTGGTTTAAAAAACCACAACTTTAGCCCAAACTGGAGGCTTCTAAATCAGCCTTCGTTTCGGGACATCCCCAAGGAAAAAGCTGTGGAGGCAGGCATGTTGAGGCACTTCTGCGCTCTTCTTGGGTAGTCCTTCGCAGATGCTGTGTTCTTGGAACTCAGGGCTTTCTGGTTAAAAGAACACTAACCCTAGGCCTAACTCAAACCTTAAGCCTAGGAAGGAAAATCAGCCTATGATTCGGGATGGTCTCATGGAAATAGCAGTGGAGGCAGCCAAGTTGTGTCACTTTTGCGCTCCCCTTGGGATGCCTTTAACAGCTGCAGTGTGCCTGGAGCACAGGGCTTCCTGGTTTTAAAAGTCCTAGGCCTAAGCCTAACAGTAACCCTAGGAAGGTAAATCAGCCGGGTATTAGGGTTCTTCCTAAGGAAAAAGCTGTGAAAGCAGCCATGTTGTGGCACTTCACCGCTCCCTTTGGGATGCCTTTGGCAGATGCAGTAAGCCTGGAACTCAGGGCTTCCTGCTTAAAAAAATCCTAGCCCTAGGCTGAGCCCTAACCCTAACCCTAGGCAGATAAATCAGCCTAGGTACAGGGATGGTGCCAAGGAAAAAGCTGTGAAAGCTGCCATGTTGTTGCACTTTTGTACTCCCCTTGGGATGCCTTTCACAGCTGCCGTGTGCCTGGAGCTCAGGGCTTCCTGGTTTAAAAAACCATGTCCCTAGCTGAGACTGGAGGCAGGTGATTCAGCCTAGGCTTAGCAATGGTGCCAATGAAAACGTGTGGAGGCAGCCATTTTCTGGCACTTTTGTGCTCCCCTTGGGATGCCTTTCGCAGCTGCCGTGTGCCTGGAGCTCAGAGCTTGCTGGTTTAAAAAGTTCTACACCTAGGCGTAACCCTAACCCTAACCGTAACACTGGTCATTTAAATCAGCCTGGGTTTAGGAATTATCCCAAGGGAAAAGCTGTGGAGACAGTCATGTTGTGGCACTTTTGCGCTCCCCTTGGGATGCCTTTCACAGCTGCAGTGTGCTTGGAGCACAGGGCTTCCTGGTGTAAAAAACCACAACTTTAGCCCAAACTGGAGGCTTCTAAATCAGCCTTCGTTTCGGGACGTCCCCAGGGAAAAAGCTGTGGAGGCAGGCATGTTGAGGCACTTCTGCGCTCTTCTTGGGTAGTCCTTCGCAGCTGCTGTGTTCTTGGAATGTGTGATCTCAGCACCTCAGGATGGAGGTGCAGAGAGGCCGAGACCACCCTTTGGGGGCTCGGGAATCCTGGAATGTTGCCAGAAGTTTCTGGTGGCAGGATTTTGATCCTACACAGGAGATGAGACCTGTATGAGGACTGGGAGGATTCCACTTGGTGAATGGTGAAGGGATAAGTTAGTTAAAGTGTAAAACACAGGGTTTAGGATTTTGGTACGGGGGTGTCTAAAGAAGTAAGATGGAGGAATTGGGGCGTGTCCTGTCCCTCTTCTTCTTCTTCTTGGCCTCCATCTTCTGTGGTGGTGGTGGCACTTTGGGATTGGTCATTACTAGAAGTGCACAGGTTAATAAGAGCAGAAAGTATTGGAGAAAAATGATAAATATTGTACACGTAACTTCGGGTATAAAGATAAGTGACCGCCCGGGTGCTTCGGGAGTGTGCCCATGGCTGACTTGCTGTGCAGACCTCTGTCGGGCTGAAAGAAAATCTTTTAGATAAACAATTAATAAACACCAAGACCGAGACAAGATCAGAAGTCTCTCCTCGTCCTTTGAAGCGTCGGCTCTCCAAGGCCATCCCTGGGCTTTTCCAGGCCACCAGAACAGCAACACAGAAAACCTTACATTGGAACTCAGGGCTTTCTGGTTAAAAGAACACTAACCCTAGGCCTAACTCAAACCTTAAGCCTAGGAAGGAAAATCAGCCTATGATTCGGGATGGTCTCATGGAAATAGCAGTGGAGGCAGCCAAGTTGTGTCACTTTTGCGCTCCACTTGGGATGCCTTTCACAGCTGCAGTGTGCCTGGAGCACAGGGCTTCCTGGTTTTAAAAGTCCTAGGCCTAAGCCTAAGAGTAACCCTAGGAAGGTAAATCAGCCGGGTATTAGGGTTCTTCCTAAGGAAAAAGCTGTGAAAGCAGCCATGTTGTGGCACTTCTGCGCTCCCTTTGGGATGCCTTTGGCAGATGCAGTAAGCCTGGAACTCAGGGCTTCCTGCTTAAAAAAATCCTTGCCCTAGGCTGAGCCCTAAACCTAACCCTAGGCAGATAAATTAGCCTAGGTATAGGGATGGTGCCAAGGAAAAAGCTGTGAAAGCTGCCATGTTGTTGCACTTTTGTACTCCCCTTGGGATGCCTTTCACAGGTGCCGTGTGCCTGGAGCTCAGGGCTTCCTGGTTTAAAAAACAATGTCCCTAGCTGAGACTGGAGGCAGGTGATTCAGCCTAGGCTTAGCAATGGTGCCAATGAAAACGTGTGGAGGCAGCCATTTTCTGGCACTTTTGTGCTCCCCTTGGGATGCCTTTCGCAGCTGCCGTGTGCCTGGAGCTCAGAGCTTGCTGGTTTAAAAAGCTCTGCACCTAGGCGTAACCCTAACCCTAACCGTAACACTGGTCATTTAAATCAGCCTGGGTTTAGGAATTATCCCAAGGGAAAAGCTGTGGAGACAGCCATGTTGTGGCACTTTTGCGCTCCCCTTGGGATGCCTTTCACAGCTGCAGTGTGCTTGGAGCACAGGGCTTCCTGGTTTAAAAAACCACAACTTTAGCCCAAACTGGAGGCTTCTAAATCAGCCTTCGTTTCGGGACGTCCCCAAGGAAAAAGCTGTGGAGGCAGGCATGTTGAGGCACTTCTGCGCTCTTCTTGGGTAGTCCTTCGCAGCTGCTGTGTTCTTGGAACTCAGGGCTTTCTGGTTAAAAGAACACTAACCCTAGGCCTAACTCAAACCTTAAGCCTAGGAAGGAAAATCAGCCTATGATTCGGGATGGTCTCATGGAAATAGCAGTGGAGGCAGCCAAGTTGTGTCACTTTTGCGCTCCCCTTGGGATGCCTTTAACAGCTGCAGTGTGCCTGGAGCACAGGGCTTCCTGGTTTTAAAAGTCCTAGGCCTAAGCCTAACAGTAACCCTAGGAAGGTAAATCAGCCGGGTATTAGGGTTCTTCCTAAGGAAAAAGCTGTGAAAGCAGCCATGTTGTGGCACTTCTGCGCTCCCTTTGGGATGCCTTTGGCAGATGCAGTAAGCCTGGAACTAAGGGCTTCCTGGTTAAAAAATCCTTGCCCGTTGGCTGAGCCCTAACCCTAACCCTAGGCAGATAAATCAGCCTAGGTATAGGGATGGTGCCAAGGAAAAAGCTGTGAAAGCTGCCATGTTGTTGCACTTTTGTACTCCCCTTGGGATGCCTTTCACAGCTGCCGTGTGCCTGGAGCTCAGGGCTTCCTGGTTTAAAAAACCATGTCCCTTGCTGAGACTGGAGGCAGGTGATTCAGCCTAGGCTTAGCAATGGTGCCAATGAAAACGTGTGGAGGCAGCCATTTTCTGGCACTTTTGTGCTCCCCTTGGGATGCCTTTCGCAGCTGCCGTGTGCCTGGAGCTCAGAGCTTGCTGGTTTAAAAAGCTCTACACCTAGGCGTAACCCTAACCCTAACCGTAACACTGGTCATTTAAATCAGCCTGGGTTTAGGAATTATCCCAAGGGAAAAGCTGTGGAGACAGCCATGTTGTGGCACTTTTGCGCTCCCCTTGGGATGCCTTTCACAGCTGCAGTGAGCTTGGAGCACAGGGCTTCCTGGTGCAAAATACCACAACTTTAGCCCAAACTGGAGGCTTCTAAATCAGCCTTCGTTTCGGGACGTCCCCAAGGAAAAAGCTGTGGAGGCAGGCATGTTGAGGCACTTCTGCGCTCTTCTTGGGTAGTCCTTCGCAGCTGCTGTGTTCTTGGAACTCAGGGCTTTCTGGTTAAAAGAACACTAACCCTAGGCCTAACTCAAACCTTAAGCCTAGGAAGGAAAATCAGCCTATGATTCGGGATGGTCTCATGGAAATAGCAGTGGAGGCAGCCAAGTTGTGTCACTTTTGCGCTCCCCTTGGGATTCCTTTAACAGCTGCAGTGTGCCTGGAGCACAGGGCTTCCTGGTTTTAAAAGTCCTAGGCCTAAGCCTAACAGTAACCCTAGGAAGGTAAATCAGCCAGGTATTAGGGTTCTTCCTAAGGAAAAAGCTGTGAAAGCAGCCATGTTGTGGCACTTCTGCGCTCCCTTTGGGATGCCTTTGGCAGATGCAGTAAGCCTGGAACTCAGGGCTTCCTGGTTAAAAAAATCCTAGCCCTAGGCTGAGCCCTAACCCTAACCCTAGGCAGATAAATCAGCCTAGGTAGAGGGATGGTGCCAAGGAAAAAGCTGTGAAAGCTGCCATGTTGTTGCACTTTTGTACTCCCCTTGGGATGCCTTTCACAGGTGCCGTGTGCCTGGAGCTCAGGGCTTCCTGGTTTAAAAAACCATGTCCCTAGCTGAGACTGGAGGCAGGTGATTCAGCCTAGGCTTAGCAATGGTGCCAATGAAAACGTGTGGAGGCAGCCATTTTCTGGCACTTTTGTGCTCCCCTTGGGATGCCTTTCGCAGCTGCCGTGTGCCTGGAGCTCAGAGCTTGCTGGTTTAAAAAGCTCTACACCTAGGCGTAACCCTAACCCTAACCGTAACACTGGTCATTTAAATCAGCCTGGGTTTAGGAATTATCCCAAGGGAAAAGCTGTGGAGACAGCCATGTTGTGGCACTTCTGCGCTCCCCTTGGGATGCCTTTCACAACTGCAGTGTGCTTGGAGCACAGGGCTTCTGTTGGGTTTTCAGGCTGTTGCTGTTTAGGTGGCCTGGAAAGGCCCAGGGATGGCCTTGGAGAGCCGACGCTTCAAAGAACGAGGAGAGACTTCTGATCTTGTCTCGGTCTCGGTGTTTATTAATTGTTTATCTAAAAGATTTTCTTTCAGCCCGACAGAGGTCTGCACAGCAAGTCAGCCATGGGCACACTCCGAAGCCCCCGGGCGGTCACTTATCTTTATACCCTAAGTTACGTGTACAATATTTATCATTTTTCTCCAATACTTTCTACTCTTATTAACCTGTGCACTTCTAGTAACAACCAATCCCCAAGTGCCACCACCACCACAGAAGATGGAGGCCAAGAAGAAGAAGAAGAAGGACAGGACACGCCCCAATTCCTCCATCTTACTTCTCTAGACCCCCCTGTACCAAAATCCTAAACCCTGTGTTTCACACTTTAACTAACTTATCCCTTCACCATTCACCCAGTGAATTCCTCCTATCCTCATACAGGTCTCATCTCCTGTGTAGGATCAAAATCCTGCCACCAGACACTTCTGGCAACATTCCAGGATTCCCGAGCCCCCCAAGGGTGGTCTCGGCCTCTCTGCACCTCCATCCTGAGGTGCTGAGATCCCACATCTCCCCCTTCTGTTTGCACCAGGAAGACCTCTTTTACTATCTGATTCATAGCGTGTTTTAAACATGCAAATATGCATGGGACGACAAGTATGAGGAATAGGAGAATTATTAAAACATAGAATCCTACTCTTAAAATTCCTCTCCATATGGGAGAGATGTCAAAGAAGTCTACCCTTAAAATTCCTCTCCAAATGGGAGAGATGTCAAAGAATTCTACCATACATTTTGCTTTGGCTGACAGATAGGTAAATTACCCCCATTGCTTATTTCAATGAATGAAAGAATGATGCGTATAAGCATCATGAAACTCATGGCTTCACTTCTGTGTGACATCATTGCTTTGCTTTTCATTCAGGACCTTAACAGAGAATCCCCCCAAAGTCCTTAGTTTCTTCTTATTTCTCTTCCGAGTCGTCTTGGCAATCTGAGTCTCGACCCCTGTTTGAGTACTCGTCTCTTTTTTTTTTTCTTGGATCTTTGTTCTGGGATCCGCATTTTCATGTTCTCGCACTCGAAATGGTTTCACGTGTCGTGCCGACACCCACGTCTCGATCTGTGGAGATACAAGCGAAACCCTTGCCCCCCACTAGGTGGCGCTGTCACCGGCCTCCCCAGCTCGGATGACAGCATGAGCTCTACCGCCCCTGTCCTGTCGATTGCCGTGTTCGTGATCTCATTTGAGACCGTGTCTGCTTGGCTTTTAATTCAGCTGAAAATGGAGCTTGAACACCAGAACGTCTCCCTTGAAGGGAAGGGACTGGGACTCCGAGGGTTGTACCAGAAGCATCAAGTCTGAAGAGAGTGTGGAGCCGCTGGGACATAGGATACCGAGCACGGCCCCTCCTCACCCGAGACGTCACTCTCTCCCCCTCGTTCCACCTCCGAATCTCCTCCCCTCGGTCTGTCCCGACTCTGTCTCCTCTCCCTCTGACGTTGTGTCCCTGGCTCCTCCCGCCGGTGTGTACAGCCCGCCCCCCGCCGGCACCCGGGCCCGCCCCGCAATTCGACCCGACTTCGCTCCCGGGTTTTTGCGAGTTTTGCCCGCCGCGCGCGTCTCCGCTACTCTGCCGGCCGGAGCGGCCGCCACCCCCCGGCGCCGCGCTGATAAAAGCCGCGTCTGCACTCATGTCTCCCTTTTCTGTCTCTTCACCCGCGCTCCCCGCCAGCTCCGTCGCTGCCGCGCCGTGCCCCCCGCGAGGAAGCGCCTCCCCCCCCGATCCCTTCTCTTCCCCCTGCACCCCCCCTCCGATCCTGACTCCCTTGTATTCTCCGGAGTTTTAGGACGCTTTAGGAGCTTCTTGGGGTTTCTGGGTTTTGGGACCGGGGGCTTTAATATTATTTCCTGCTCTCTTTTCTCGAGAGCCCTTTCCCCTGGCTTCTTGAGGCCAGAACTAATTAAAATTTTTTCTTTTTTTTTTCTCCTGGAGCTTTGCTCCCCACCCTCCTTCTGAGGGTGCCGGCAACTTTTCGTTGCTCTCCCAGTCTTTTCGACTGTGCCGAGATGATGCCTTTCTGGCATCAATCTTGCCGACGAGAGCAGCTTTAACGCTGTCTCGTCCTTCTTTGTTGCTAAAAAATATAAGTGCCTATTAATTTCCTGCCAAAACCCCACTTCGAATAGCAGGCATGTTTCGGCCAGTGGGTAATTAAGCCTTGCCCACAACAACAGCTGTTTTAATTCTTTTCTTGGGATCCCTTCTGTATATGCTTGAGCCACGCCTTGTAAGGCGGACAAAATTTCCCGTTGTTTTTTGGGAGAGTGTGCAATTATGTTCTTATTTTTTGACCTTCTCACCGAATCTGTCGTCAGAGCTGTCCGAAGGCTCCTGTCTCTGTCCAGCAGGTCACAGGAGAAGGATCCAGAGGCGCCTTCTGGTTCCGATCCGGGCTGCTCTGCGAACTGCCTTCGGCAGAAGCTGAGAGATGGAATTCTCAGTGACTGCTGGTTTTTTTTTTTTGCAGACTCTTCTGGCTGTTTTTTTTTTCTTTTCTTTTCTTTTCTTCTTTCTTATTTTCCTTTTTTTTTTTTTTTTTTTTCTCAGGCTTCTCTCCTCAGGAGCTGTTCTCTCGGCTCTTCAGCTCTTCAGCTCTTCAGCTCTTCAGCTCTTCAGCTCTTCAGGGCTGATCCCCCCCCGAAAGGGTTGGTGGGGGGTGCCCACGCAGCGAACGCCACTTGTTAGTTTTCTGTGTTTTTTTTGCTGTTTAGGTGGCCTGGAAAGGCCCAGGGATGGCCTTGGAGAGCCGACGCTTCAAAGAACGAGGAGAGACTTCTGATCTTGTCTCGGTCTCGGTGTTTATTAATTGTTTATCTAAAAGATTTTCTTTCAGCCCGACAGAGGTCTGCACAGCAAGTCAGCCATGGGCACACTCCCGAAGCCCCCGGGCGGTCACTTATCTTTATACCCTAAGTTACGTGTACAATATTTATCATTTTTCTCCAATACTTTCTACTCTTATTAACCTGTGCACTTCTAGTAACAACCAATCCCCAAGTGCCACCACCACCACAGAAGATGGAGGCCAAGAAGAAGAAGAAGAAGGACAGGACACGCCCCAATTCCTCCATCTTACTTCTCTAGACCCCCCTGTACCAAAATCCTAAACCCTGTGTTTCACACTTTAACTAACTTATCCCTTCACCATTCACCCAGTGAATTCCTCCTATCCTCATACAGGTCTCATCTCCTGTGTAGGATCAAAATCCTGCCACCAGACACTTCTGGCAACATTCCAGGATTCCCGAGCCCCCCAAGGGTGGTCTCGGCCTCTCTGCACCTCCATCCTGAGGTGCTGAGATCCCACAGGCTTCCTGGTTTAAAAACCACAACTTTAGCCGAAACTGGAGGCTTCTAAATCAGCCTTCGTTTCGGGACGTCCCCAAGGAAAAAGCTGTGGAGGCAGGCATGTTGTGGCACTTCTGCGCTCTTCTTGGGCAGTCCTTCGCAGCGGATGTGTTCTTGGAACTCAGGGCTTTTTGGTTAGAGGAACAATAACTCTAGGCCGACCTCAAACCTTAAGCCTAGGAAGGAAAATCAGCCTATGATTCAGGATGGTCTCATGGAAATAGCAGTGGAGGCAGCCAAGTAGTGTCACTTTTGCGCTCCCCTAGGGATGCCTTTAACAGCTGCAATGTGCCTGGAGCACAGGGCTTCCTGGTTTTAAAAGTCCTAGGCCTAAGCCTAACAGTAACCCTAGGAAGGTAAATCAGCCGGGTATTAGGGTTCTTCCTAAGGAAAAAGCTGTGAAAGCAGCCATGTTGTGGCACTTCTGCGCTCCCTTTGGGATGCCTTTGGCAGATGCAGTAAGCCTGGAACTCAGGGCTTCCTGGTTAAAAAACAATGTCCCTAGCTGAGACTGGAGGCAGGTGATTCAGCCTAGGCTTAGCAATGGTGCCAATGAAAACGTGTGGAGGCAGCCATTTTCTGGCCCTTTTGTGCTCCCCTTGGGATGCCTTTCGCAGCTGCCGTGTGCCTGGAGCTCAGAGCTTGCTGGTTTAAAAAGCTCTACACCTAGGCGTAACCCTAACCCTAACCGTAACACTGGTCATTTAAATCAGCCTGGGTTTAGGAATTATCCCAAGGGAAAAGCTGTGGAGACAGCCATGTTGTGGCACTTTTGCGCTCCCCTTGGGATGCCTTTCACAGCTGCAGTGTGCTTGGAGCACAGGGCTTCCTGGTTTAAAAAACCACAACTTTAGCCCAAACTGGAGGCTTCTAAATCAGCCTTCGTTTCGGGACGTCCCCAAGGAAAAAGCTGTGGAGGCAGGCATGTTGAGGCACTTCTGCGCTCTTCTTGGGTAGTCCTTCGCAGCTGCTGTGTTCTTGGAACTCAGGGCTTTCTGGTTAAAAGAACACTAACCCTAGGCCTAACTCAAACCTTAAGCCTAGGAAGGAAAATCAGCCTATGATTCGGGATGGTCTCATGGAAATAGCAGTGGAGGCAGCCAAGTTGTGTCACTTTTGCGCTCCCCTTGGGATGCCTTTCACAGCTGCAGTGTGCCTGGAGCACAGGGCTTCCTGGTTTTAAAAGTCCTAGGCCTAAGCCTAAGAGTAACCCTAGGAAGGTAAATCAGCCGGGTATTAGGGTTCTTCCTAAGGAAAAAGCTGTGAAAGCAGCCATGTTGTGGCACTTCTGCGCTCCCTTTGGGATGCCTTTGGCAGATGCAGTAAGCCTGGAACTCAGGGCTTCCTGCTTAAAAAAATCCTAGCCCTAGGCTGAGCCCTAACCCTAACCCTAGGCAGATAAATCAGCCTAGGTATAGGGATGGTGCCAAGGAAAAAGCTGTGAAAGCTGCCATGTTGTTGCACTTTTGTACTCCCCTTGGGATGCCTTTCACAGCTGCTGTGTGCCTGGAGCTCAGGGCTTCCTGGTTTAAAAAACCATGTCCCTAGCTGAGACTGGAGGCAGGTGATTCAGCCTAGGCTTAGCAATGGTGCCAATGAAAACGTGTGGAGGCAGCCATTTTCTGGCACTTTTGTGCTCCCCTTGGGATGCCTTTCGCAGCTGCCGTGTGCCTGGAGCTCAGAGCTTGCTGGTTTAAAAAGCTCTACACCTAGGCGTAACCCTAACCCTAACCGTAACACTGGTCATTTAAATCAGCCAGGGTTTTGGAATTATCCCAAGGGAAAAGCTGTGGAGACAGCCATGTTGTGGCACTTTTGCGCTCCCCTTGGGATGCCTTTCACAACTGCAGTGTGCTTGGAGCACAGGGCTTCCTGGTTTAAAAAACCACAACTTTAGCCCACACTGGAGGCTTCTAAATCAGCCTTCGTTTCGGGACATCCCCAAGGAAAAAGCTGTGGAGGCAGGCATGTTGAGGCACTTCTGCGCTCTTCTTGGGTAGTCCTTCGCAGCTGCTGTGTTCTTGGAACTCAGGGCTTTCTGGTTAAAAGAACACTAACCCTAGGCCTAACTCAAACCTTAAGCCTAGGAAGGAAAATCAGCCTATGATACGGGATGGTCTCATGGAAATAGCAGTGGAGGCAGCCAAGTTGTGTCACTTTTGCGCTCCCCTTGGGATGCCTTTAACAGCTGCAGTGTGCCTTGAGCACAGGGCTTCCTGGTTTTAAAAGTCCTAGGCCTAAGCCTAAGAGTAACCCTAGGAAGGTAAATCAGCCGGGTATTAGGGTTCTTCCTAAGGAAAAAGCTGTGAAAGCAGCCATGTTGTGGCACTTCTGCGCTCCCTTTGGGATGTCTTTGGCAGATGCAGTAAGCCTGGAACTCAGGGCTTCCTGGTTAAAAAAATCCTAGCCCTAGGCTGAGCCCTAACCCTAACCCTAGGCAGATAAATCAGCCTAAGTACAGGGATGGTGCCAAGGAAAAAGCTGTGAAAGCTGCCATGTTGTTGCACTTTTGTACTCCCCTTGGGATGCCTTTCACAGCTGCCGTGTGCCTGGAGCTCAGGGCTTCCTGGTTTAAAAAACCATGTCCCTAGCTGAGACTGGAGGCAGGTGATTCAGCCTAGGCTTAGCAATGGTGCCAATGAAAACGTGTGGAGGCAGCCATTTTCTGGCACTTTTGTGCTCCCCTTGGGATGCCTTTCGCAGCTGCCATGTGCCTGGAGCTCAGAGCTTGCTGGTTTAAAAAGCTCTACACCTAGGCGTAACCCTAACCCTAACCGTAACACTGGTCATTTAAATCAGCCTGGGTTTAGGAATTATCCCAAGGGAAAAGCTGTGGAGACAGCCATGTTGTGGCACTTTTGCGCTCCCCTTGGGATGCCTTTCACAGCTGCAGTGTGCTTGGAGCACAGGGCTTCCTGGTTTAAAAAACCACAACTTTAGCCCAAACTGGAGGCTTCTAAATCAGCCTTCGTTTCGGGACATCCCCAAGGAAAAAGCTGTGGATGCAGGCATGTTGAGGCACTTCTGCGCTCTTCTTGGGTAGTCCTTCGCAGCTGCTGTGTTCTTGGAACTCAGGGCTTTCTGGTTAAAAGAACACTAACCCTAGGCCTAACTCAAACCTTAAGCCTAGGAAGGAAAATCAGCCTATGATTCGGGATGGTCTCATGGAAATAGCAGTGGAGGCAGCCAAGTTGTGTCACTTTTGCGCTCCCCTTGGGATGCCTTAAACAGCTGCAGTGTGCCTGGAGCACAGGGCTTCCTGGTTTTAAAAGTCCTAGGCCTAAGCCTAACAGTAACCCTAGGAAGGTAAATCAGCCGGGTATTAGGGTTCTTCCTAAGGAAAAAGCTGTGAAAGCAGCCATGTTGTGGCACTTCTGCGCTCCCTTTGGGATGCCTTTGGCAGATGCAGTAAGCCTGGAACTCAGGGCTTCCTGCTTAAAAAAATCCTAGCCCTAGGCTGAGCCCTAACCCTAACCCTAGGCAGATAAATCAGCCTAGGTATAGGGATGGTGCCAAGGAAAAAGCTGTGAAAGCTGCCATGTTGTTGCACTTTTGTACTCCCCTTGGGATGCCTTTCACAGCTGCCGTGTGCCTGGAGCTCAGGGCTTCCTGGTTTAAAAAACCATGTCCCTAGCTGAGACTGGAGGCAGGTGATTCAGCCTAGGCTTAGCAATGGTGCCAATGAAAACGTGTGGAGGCAGCCATTTTCTGGCACTTTTGTGCTCCCCTTGGGATGCCTTTCACAGCTGCCGTGTGCCTGGAGCTCAGAGCTTGCTGGTTTAAAAAGCTCTACACCTAGGCGTAACCCTAACCCTAACCGTAACACTGGTCATTTAAATCAGCCTGGGTTTAGGAATTATCCCAAGGGAAAAGCTGTGGAGACAGCCATGTTGTGGCAGTTTTGCGCTCCCCTTGGGATGCCTTTCACAGCTGCAGTGTGCTTGGAGCACAGGGCTTCCTGGTTTAAAAAACCATGTCCCTAGCTGAGACTGGAGGCAGGTGATTCAGCCTAGGCTTAGCAATGGTGCCAATGAAAACGTGTGGAGGCAGCCATTTTCTGGCACTTTTGTGCTCCCCTTGGGATGCCTTTCGCAGCTGCCGTGTGCCTGGAGCTCAGAGCTTGCTGGTTTTAAAAGCTCTACACCTAGGCGTAACCCTAACCCTAACCGTAACACTGGTCATTTAAATCAGCCTGGGTTTAGGAATTATCCCAAGGGAAAAGCTGTGGAGACAGCCATGTTGTGGCACTTTTGCGCTCCCCTTGGGATGCCTTTCACAGCTGCAGTGTGCTTGGAGCACAGGGCTTCCTGGTTTAAAAAACCACAACTTTAGCCCAAACTGGAGGCTTCTAAATCAGCCTTCGTTTCGGGACATCCCCAAGGAAAAAGCTGTGGAGGCAGGCATGTTGAGGCACTTCTGCGCTCTTCTTGGGTAGTCCTTCACAGCTGCTGTGTTCTTGGAACTCAGGGCTTTCTGGTTAAAAGAACACTAACCCTAGGCCTAACTCAAACCTTAAGCCTAGGAAGGAAAATCAGCCTATGATTCGGGATGATCTCATGGAAATAGCAGTGGAGGCAGCCAAGTTGTGTCACTTTTGCGCTCCCCTTGGGATGCCTTTCACAGCTGCAGTGTGCCTGGAGCACAGGGCTTCCTGGTTTTAAAAGTCCTAGGCCTAAGCCTAACAGTAACCCTAGGAAGGTAAATCAGCCGGGTATTAGGGTTCTTCCTAAGGAAAAAGCTGTGAAAGCAGCCATGTTGTGGCACTTCACCGCTCCCTTTGGGATGCCTTTGGCAGATGCAGTAAGCCTGGAACTCAGGGCTTCCTGGTTAAAAAAATCCTAGCCCTAGGCTGAGCCCTAACCCTAACCCTAGGCAGATAAATCAGCCTAGGTACAGGGATGGTGCCAAGGAAAAAGCTGTGAAAGCTGCCATGTTGTTGCACTTTTGTACTCCCCTTGGGATGCCTTTCACAGCTGCCGTGTGCCTGGAGCTCAGGGCTTCCTGGTTTAAAAAACCATGTCCCTAGCTGAGACTGGAGGCAGGTGATTCAGCCTAGGCTTAGCAATGGCGCCAATGAAAACGTGTGGAGGCAGCCATTTTCTGGCACTTTTGTGCTCCCCTTGGGATGCCTTTCACAGCTGCCGTGTGCCTGGAGCTCAGAGCTTGCTGGTTTAAAAAGCTCTACACCTAGGCGTAACCCTAACCCTAACCGTAACACTGGTCATTTAAATCAGCCTGGGTTTAGGAATTATCCCAAGGGAAAAGCTGTGGAGACAGCCATGTTGTGGCACTTTTGCGCTCCCCTTGGGATGCCTTTCACAGCTGCAGTGTGCTTGGAGCACAGGGCTTCCTGGTTTAAAAAACCATGTCCCTAGCTGAGACTGGAGGCAGGTGATTCAGCCTAGGCTTAGCAATGGTGCCAATGAAAACGTGTGGAGGCAGCCATTTTCTGGCACTTTTGTGCTCCCCTTGGGATGCCTTTCGCAGCTGCCGTGTGCCTGGAGCTCAGAGCTTGCTGGTTTTAAAAGCTCTACACCTAGGCGTAACCCTAACCCTAACCGTAACACTGGTCATTTAAATCAGCCTGGGTTTAGGAATTATCCCAAGGGAAAAGCTGTGGAGACAGCCATGTTGTGGCACTTTTGCGCTCCCCTTGGGATGCCTTTCACTGCTGCAGTGTGCTTGGAGCACAGGGCTTCCTGGTTTAAAAAACCACAACTTTAGCCCAAACTGGAGGCTTCTAAATCAGCCTTCGTTTCGGGACATCCCCAAGGAAAAAGCTGTGGAGGCAGGCATGTTGAGGCACTTCTGCGCTCTTCTTGGGTAGTCCTTCGCAGATGCTGTGTTCTTGGAACTCAGGGCTTTCTGGTTAAAAGAACACTAACCCTAGGCCTAACTCAAACCTTAAGCCTAGGAAGGAAAATCAGCCTATGATTCGGGATGGTCTCATGGAAATAGCAGTGGAGGCAGCCAAGTTGTGTCACTTTTGCGCTCCCCTTGGGATGCCTTTAACAGCTGCAGTGTGCCTGGAGCACAGGGCTTCCTGGTTTTAAAAGTCCTAGGCCTAAGCCTAACAGTAACCCTAGGAAGGTAAATCAGCCGGGTATTAGGGTTCTTCCTAAGGAAAAAGCTGTGAAAGCAGCCATGTTGTGGCACTTCACCGCTCCCTTTGGGATGCCTTTGGCAGATGCAGTAAGCCTGGAACTCAGGGCTTCCTGCTTAAAAAAATCCTAGCCCTAGGCTGAGCCCTAACCCTAACCCTAGGCAGATAAATCAGCCTAGGTACAGGGATGGTGCCAAGGAAAAAGCTGTGAAAGCTGCCATGTTGTTGCACTTTTGTACTCCCCTTGGGATGCCTTTCACAGCTGCCGTGTGCCTGGAGCTCAGGGCTTCCTGGTTTAAAAAACCATGTCCCTAGCTGAGACTGGAGGCAGGTGATTCAGCCTAGGCTTAGCAATGGTGCCAATGAAAACGTGTGGAGGCAGCCATTTTCTGGCACTTTTGTGCTCCCCTTGGGATGCCTTTCGCAGCTGCCGTGTGCCTGGAGCTCAGAGCTTGCTGGTTTAAAAAGTTCTACACCTAGGCGTAACCCTAACCCTAACCGTAACACTGGTCATTTAAATCAGCCTGGGTTTAGGAATTATCCCAAGGGAAAAGCTGTGGAGACAGTCATGTTGTGGCACTTTTGCGCTCCCCTTGGGATGCCTTTCACAGCTGCAGTGTGCTTGGAGCACAGGGCTTCCTGGTGTAAAAAACCACAACTTTAGCCCAAACTGGAGGCTTCTAAATCAGCCTTCGTTTCGGGACGTCCCCAGGGAAAAAGCTGTGGAGGCAGGCATGTTGAGGCACTTCTGCGCTCTTCTTGGGTAGTCCTTCGCAGCTGCTGTGTTCTTGGAATGTGTGATCTCAGCACCTCAGGATGGAGGTGCAGAGAGGCCGAAACCACCCTTTGGGGGCTCGGGAATCCTGGAATGTTGCCAGAAGTTTCTGGTGGCAGGATTTTGATCCTACACAGGAGATGAGACCTGTATGAGGACTGGGAGGATTCCACTTGGTGAATGGTGAAGGGATAAGTTAGTTAAAGTGTAAAACACAGGGTTTAGGATTTTGGTACGGGGGTGTCTAAAGAAGTAAGATGGAGGAATTGGGGCGTGTCCTGTCCCTCTTCTTCTTCTTCTTGGCCTCCATCTTCTGTGGTGGTGGTGGCACTTTGGGATTGGTCATTACTAGAAGTGCACAGGTTAATAAGAGCAGAAAGTATTGGAGAAAAATGATAAATATTGTACACGTAACTTCGGGTATAAAGATAAGTGACCGCCCGGGTGCTTCGGGAGTGTGCCCATGGCTGACTTGCTGTGCAGACCTCTGTCGGGCTGAAAGAAAATCTTTTAGATAAACAATTAATAAACACCAAGACCGAGACAAGATCAGAAGTCTCTCCTCGTCCTTTGAAGCGTCGGCTCTCCAAGGCCATCCCTGGGCTTTTCCAGGCCACCAGAACAGCAACACAGAAAACCTTACATTGGAACTCAGGGCTTTCTGGTTAAAAGAACACTAACCCTAGGCCTAACTCAAACCTTAAGCCTAGGAAGGAAAATCAGCCTATGATTCGGGATGGTCTCATGGAAATAGCAGTGGAGGCAGCCAAGTTGTGTCACTTTTGCGCTCCACTTGGGATGCCTTTCACAGCTGCAGTGTGCCTGGAGCACAGGGCTTCCTGGTTTTAAAAGTCCTAGGCCTAAGCCTAAGAGTAACCCTAGGAAGGTAAATCAGCCGGGTATTAGGGTTCTTCCTAAGGAAAAAGCTGTGAAAGCAGCCATGTTGTGGCACTTCTGCGCTCCCTTTGGGATGCCTTTGGCAGATGCAGTAAGCCTGGAACTCAGGGCTTCCTGCTTAAAAAAATCCTTGCCCTAGGCTGAGCCCTAAACCTAACCCTAGGCAGATAAATTAGCCTAGGTATAGGGATGGTGCCAAGGAAAAAGCTGTGAAAGCTGCCATGTTGTTGCACTTTTGTACTCCCCTTGGGATGCCTTTCACAGGTGCCGTGTGCCTGGAGCTCAGGGCTTCCTGGTTTAAAAAACAATGTCCCTAGCTGAGACTGGAGGCAGGTGATTCAGCCTAGGCTTAGCAATGGTGCCAATGAAAACGTGTGGAGGCAGCCATTTTCTGGCACTTTTGTGCTCCCCTTGGGATGCCTTTCGCAGCTGCCGTGTGCCTGGAGCTCAGAGCTTGCTGGTTTAAAAAGCTCTGCACCTAGGCGTAACCCTAACCCTAACCGTAACACTGGTCATTTAAATCAGCCTGGGTTTAGGAATTATCCCAAGGGAAAAGCTGTGGAGACAGCCATGTTGTGGCACTTTTGCGCTCCCCTTGGGATGCCTTTCACAGCTGCAGTGTGCTTGGAGCACAGGGCTTCCTGGTTTAAAAAACCACAACTTTAGCCCAAACTGGAGGCTTCTAAATCAGCCTTCGTTTCGGGACGTCCCCAAGGAAAAAGCTGTGGAGGCAGGCATGTTGAGGCACTTCTGCGCTCTTCTTGGGTAGTCCTTCGCAGCTGCTGTGTTCTTGGAACTCAGGGCTTTCTGGTTAAAAGAACACTAACCCTAGGCCTAACTCAAACCTTAAGCCTAGGAAGGAAAATCAGCCTATGATTCGGGATGGTCTCATGGAAATAGCAGTGGAGGCAGCCAAGTTGTGTCACTTTTGCGCTCCCCTTGGGATGCCTTTCACAGCTGCAGTGTGCCTGGAGCACAGGGCTTCCTGGTTTTAAAAGTCCTAGGCCTAAGCCTAAGAGTAACCCTAGGAAGGTAAATCAGCCGGGTATTAGGGTTCTTCCTAAGGAAAAAGCTGTGAAAGCAGCCATGTTGTGGCACTTCTGCGCTCCCTTTGGGATGCCTTTGGCAGATGCAGTAAGCCTGGAACTCAGGGCTTCCTGCTTAAAAAAATCCTAGCCCTAGGCTGAGCCCTAACCCTAACCCTAGGCAGATAAATCAGCCTAGGTATAGGGATGGTGCCAAGGAAAAAGCTGTGAAAGCTGCCATGTTGTTGCACTTTTGTACTCCCCTTGGGATGCCTTTCACAGCTGCCGTGTGCCTGGAGCTCAGGGCTTCCTGGTTTAAAAAACCATGTCCCTAGCTGAGACTGGAGGCAGGTGATTCAGCCTAGGCTTAGCAATGGTGCCAATGAAAACGTGTGGAGGCAGCCATTTTCTGGCACTTTTGTGCTCCCCTTGGGATGCCTTTCACAGCTGCCGTGTGCCTGGAGCTCAGAGCTTGCTGGTTTAAAAAGATCTACACCTAGGCGTAACCCTAACCCTAACCGTAACACTGGTCATTTAAATCAGCCTGGGTTTAGGAATTATCCCAAGGGAAAAGCTGTGGAGACAGCCATGTTGTGGCAGTTTTGCGCTCCCCTTGGGATGCCTTTCACAGCTGCAGTGTGCTTGGAGCACAGGGCTTCCTGGTTTAAAAAACCATGTCCCTAGCTGAGACTGGAGGCAGGTGATTCAGCCTAGGCTTAGCAATGGTGCCAATGAAAACGTGTGGAGGCAGCCATTTTCTGGCACTTTTGTGCTCCCCTTGGGATGCCTTTCGCAGCTGCCGTGTGCCTGGAGCTCAGAGCTTGCTGGTTTTAAAAGCTCTACACCTAGGCGTAACCCTAACCCTAACCGTAACACTGGTCATTTAAATCAGCCTGGGTTTAGGAATTATCCCAAGGGAAAAGCTGTGGAGACAGCCATGTTGTGGCACTTTTGCGCTCCCCTTGGGATGCCTTTCACAGCTGCAGTGTGCTTGGAGCACAGGGCTTCCTGGTTTAAAAAACCACAACTTTAGCCCAAACTGGAGGCTTCTAAATCAGCCTTCGTTTCGGGACATCCCCAAGGAAAAAGCTGTGGAGGCAGGCATGTTGAGGCACTTCTGCGCTCTTCTTGGGTAGTCCTTCACAGCTGCTGTGTTCTTGGAACTCAGGGCTTTCTGGTTAAAAGAACACTAACCCTAGGCCTAACTCAAACCTTAAGCCTAGGAAGGAAAATCAGCCTATGATTCGGGATGATCTCATGGAAATAGCAGTGGAGGCAGCCAAGTTGTGTCACTTTTGCGCTCCCCTTGGGATGCCTTTCACAGCTGCAGTGTGCCTGGAGCACAGGGCTTCCTGGTTTTAAAAGTCCTAGGCCTAAGCCTAACAGTAACCCTAGGAAGGTAAATCAGCCGGGTATTAGGGTTCTTCCTAAGGAAAAAGCTGTGAAAGCAGCCATGTTGTGGCACTTCACCGCTCCCTTTGGGATGCCTTTGGCAGATGCAGTAAGCCTGGAACTCAGGGCTTCCTGGTTAAAAAAATCCTAGCCCTAGGCTGAGCCCTAACCCTAACCCTAGGCAGATAAATCAGCCTAGGTACAGGGATGGTGCCAAGGAAAAAGCTGTGAAAGCTGCCATGTTGTTGCACTTTTGTACTCCCCTTGGGATGCCTTTCACAGCTGCCGTGTGCCTGGAGCTCAGGGCTTCCTGGTTTAAAAAACCATGTCCCTAGCTGAGACTGGAGGCAGGTGATTCAGCCTAGGCTTAGCAATGGCGCCAATGAAAACGTGTGGAGGCAGCCATTTTCTGGCACTTTTGTGCTCCCCTTGGGATGCCTTTCACAGCTGCCGTGTGCCTGGAGCTCAGAGCTTGCTGGTTTAAAAAGCTCTACACCTAGGCGTAACCCTAACCCTAACCGTAACACTGGTCATTTAAATCAGCCTGGGTTTAGGAATTATCCCAAGGGAAAAGCTGTGGAGACAGCCATGTTGTGGCACTTTTGCGCTCCCCTTGGGATGCCTTTCACAGCTGCAGTGTGCTTGGAGCACAGGGCTTCCTGGTTTAAAAAACCATGTCCCTAGCTGAGACTGGAGGCAGGTGATTCAGCCTAGGCTTAGCAATGGTGCCAATGAAAACGTGTGGAGGCAGCCATTTTCTGGCACTTTTGTGCTCCCCTTGGGATGCCTTTCGCAGCTGCCGTGTGCCTGGAGCTCAGAGCTTGCTGGTTTTAAAAGCTCTACACCTAGGCGTAACCCTAACCCTAACCGTAACACTGGTCATTTAAATCAGCCTGGGTTTAGGAATTATCCCAAGGGAAAAGCTGTGGAGACAGCCATGTTGTGGCACTTTTGCGCTCCCCTTGGGATGCCTTTCACTGCTGCAGTGTGCTTGGAGCACAGGGCTTCCTGGTTTAAAAAACCACAACTTTAGCCCAAACTGGAGGCTTCTAAATCAGCCTTCGTTTCGGGACATCCCCAAGGAAAAAGCTGTGGAGGCAGGCATGTTGAGGCACTTCTGCGCTCTTCTTGGGTAGTCCTTCGCAGATGCTGTGTTCTTGGAACTCAGGGCTTTCTGGTTAAAAGAACACTAACCCTAGGCCTAACTCAAACCTTAAGCCTAGGAAGGAAAATCAGCCTATGATTCGGGATGGTCTCATGGAAATAGCAGTGGAGGCAGCCAAGTTGTGTCACTTTTGCGCTCCCCTTGGGATGCCTTTAACAGCTGCAGTGTGCCTGGAGCACAGGGCTTCCTGGTTTTAAAAGTCCTAGGCCTAAGCCTAACAGTAACCCTAGGAAGGTAAATCAGCCGGGTATTAGGGTTCTTCCTAAGGAAAAAGCTGTGAAAGCAGCCATGTTGTGGCACTTCACCGCTCCCTTTGGGATGCCTTTGGCAGATGCAGTAAGCCTGGAACTCAGGGCTTCCTGCTTAAAAAAATCCTAGCCCTAGGCTGAGCCCTAACCCTAACCCTAGGCAGATAAATCAGCCTAGGTACAGGGATGGTGCCAAGGAAAAAGCTGTGAAAGCTGCCATGTTGTTGCACTTTTGTACTCCCCTTGGGATGCCTTTCACAGCTGCCGTGTGCCTGGAGCTCAGGGCTTCCTGGTTTAAAAAACCATGTCCCTAGCTGAGACTGGAGGCAGGTGATTCAGCCTAGGCTTAGCAATGGTGCCAATGAAAACGTGTGGAGGCAGCCATTTTCTGGCACTTTTGTGCTCCCCTTGGGATGCCTTTCGCAGCTGCCGTGTGCCTGGAGCTCAGAGCTTGCTGGTTTAAAAAGTTCTACACCTAGGCGTAACCCTAACCCTAACCGTAACACTGGTCATTTAAATCAGCCTGGGTTTAGGAATTATCCCAAGGGAAAAGCTGTGGAGACAGTCATGTTGTGGCACTTTTGCGCTCCCCTTGGGATGCCTTTCACAGCTGCAGTGTGCTTGGAGCACAGGGCTTCCTGGTGTAAAAAACCACAACTTTAGCCCAAACTGGAGGCTTCTAAATCAGCCTTCGTTTCGGGACGTCCCCAGGGAAAAAGCTGTGGAGGCAGGCATGTTGAGGCACTTCTGCGCTCTTCTTGGGTAGTCCTTCGCAGCTGCTGTGTTCTTGGAATGTGTGATCTCAGCACCTCAGGATGGAGGTGCAGAGAGGCCGAGACCACCCTTTGGGGGCTCGGGAATCCTGGAATGTTGCCAGAAGTTTCTGGTGGCAGGATTTTGATCCTACACAGGAGATGAGACCTGTATGAGGACTGGGAGGATTCCACTTGGTGAATGGTGAAGGGATAAGTTAGTTAAAGTGTAAAACACAGGGTTTAGGATTTTGGTACGGGGGTGTCTAAAGAAGTAAGATGGAGGAATTGGGGCGTGTCCTGTCCCTCTTCTTCTTCTTCTTGGCCTCCATCTTCTGTGGTGGTGGTGGCACTTTGGGATTGGTCATTACTAGAAGTGCACAGGTTAATAAGAGCAGAAAGTATTGGAGAAAAATGATAAATATTGTACACGTAACTTCGGGTATAAAGATAAGTGACCGCCCGGGTGCTTCGGGAGTGTGCCCATGGCTGACTTGCTGTGCAGACCTCTGTCGGGCTGAAAGAAAATCTTTTAGATAAACAATTAATAAACACCAAGACCGAGACAAGATCAGAAGTCTCTCCTCGTCCTTTGAAGCGTCGGCTCTCCAAGGCCATCCCTGGGCTTTTCCAGGCCACCAGAACAGCAACACAGAAAACCTTACATTGGAACTCAGGGCTTTCTGGTTAAAAGAACACTAACCCTAGGCCTAACTCAAACCTTAAGCCTAGGAAGGAAAATCAGCCTATGATTCGGGATGGTCTCATGGAAATAGCAGTGGAGGCAGCCAAGTTGTGTCACTTTTGCGCTCCACTTGGGATGCCTTTCACAGCTGCAGTGTGCCTGGAGCACAGGGCTTCCTGGTTTTAAAAGTCCTAGGCCTAAGCCTAAGAGTAACCCTAGGAAGGTAAATCAGCCGGGTATTAGGGTTCTTCCTAAGGAAAAAGCTGTGAAAGCAGCCATGTTGTGGCACTTCTGCGCTCCCTTTGGGATGCCTTTGGCAGATGCAGTAAGCCTGGAACTCAGGGCTTCCTGCTTAAAAAAATCCTTGCCCTAGGCTGAGCCCTAAACCTAACCCTAGGCAGATAAATCAGCCTAGGTATAGGGATGGTGCCAAGGAAAAAGCTGTGAAAGCTGCCATGTTGTTGCACTTTTGTACTCCCCTTGGGATGCCTTTCACAGGTGCCGTGTGCCTGGAGCTCAGGGCTTCCTGGTTTAAAAAACAATGTCCCTAGCTGAGACTGGAGGCAGGTGATTCAGCCTAGGCTTAGCAATGGTGCCAATGAAAACGTGTGGAGGCAGCCATTTTCTGGCACTTTTGTGCTCCCCTTGGGATGCCTTTCGCAGCTGCCGTGTGCCTGGAGCTCAGAGCTTGCTGGTTTAAAAAGCTCTGCACCTAGGCGTAACCCTAACCCTAACCGTAACACTGGTCATTTAAATCAGCCTGGGTTTAGGAATTATCCCAAGGGAAAAGCTGTGGAGACAGCCATGTTGTGGCACTTTTGCGCTCCCCTTGGGATGCCTTTCACAGCTGCAGTGTGCTTGGAGCACAGGGCTTCCTGGTTTAAAAAACCACAACTTTAGCCCAAACTGGAGGCTTCTAAATCAGCCTTCGTTTCGGGACGTCCCCAAGGAAAAAGCTGTGGAGGCAGGCATGTTGAGGCACTTCTGCGCTCTTCTTGGGTAGTCCTTCGCAGGTGCTGTGTTCTTGGAACTCAGGGCTTTCTGGTTAAAAGAACACTAACCCTAGGCCTAACTCAAACCTTAAGCCTAGGAAGGAAAATCAGCCTATGATTCGGGATGGTCTCATGGAAATAGCAGTGGAGGCAGCCAAGTTGTGTCACTTTTGCGCTCCCCTTGGGATGCCTTTCACAGCTGCAGTGTGCCTGGAGCACAGGGCTTCCTGGTTTTAAAAGTCCTAGGCCTAAGCCTAACAGTAACCCTAGGAAGGTAAATCAGCCGGGTATTAGGGTTCTTCCTAAGGAAAAAGCTGTGAAAGCAGCCATGTTGTGGCACTTCTGCGCTCCCTTTGGGATGCCTTTGGCAGATGCAGTAAGCCTGGAACTCAGGGCTTCCTGGTTAAAAAATCCTTGCCCGTTGGCTGAGCCCTAACCCTAACCCTAGGCAGATAAATCAGCCTAGGTATAGGGATGGTGCCAAGGAAAAAGCTGTGAAAGCTGCCATGTTGTTGCACTTTTGTACTCCCCTTGGGATGCCTTTCACAGCTGCCGTGTGCCTGGAGCTCAGGGCTTCCTGGTTTAAAAAACCATGTCCCTTGCTGAGACTGGAGGCAGGTGATTCAGCCTAGGCTTAGCAATGGTGCCAATGAAAACGTGTGGAGGCAGCCATTTTCTGGCACTTTTGTGCTCCCCTTGGGATGCCTTTCGCAGCTGCCGTGTGCCTGGAGCTCAGAGCTTGCTGGTTTAAAAAGCTCTACACCTAGGCGTAACCCTAACCCTAACCGTAACACTGGTCATTTAAATCAGCCTGGGTTTAGGAATTATCCCAAGGGAAAAGCTGTGGAGACAGCCATGTTGTGGCACTTTTGCGCTCCCCTTGGGATGCCTTTCACAGCTGCAGTGAGCTTGGAGCACAGGGCTTCCTGGTGCAAAATACCACAACTTTAGCCCAAACTGGAGGCTTCTAAATCAGCCTTCGTTTCGGGACGTCCCCAAGGAAAAAGCTGTGGAGGCAGGCATGTTGAGGCACTTCTGCGCTCTTCTTGGGTAGTCCTTCGCAGCTGCTGTGTTCTTGGAACTCAGGGCTTTCTGGTTAAAAGAACACTAACCCTAGGCCTAACTCAAACCTTAAGCCTAGGAAGGAAAATCAGCCTATGATTCGGGATGGTCTCATGGAAATAGCAGTGGAGGCAGCCAAGTTGTGTCACTTTTGCGCTCCCCTTGGGATGCCTTTAACAGCTGCAGTGTGCCTGGAGCACAGGGCTTCCTGGTTTTAAAAGTCCTAGGCCTAAGCCTAACAGTAACCCTAGGAAGGTAAATCAGCCAGGTATTAGGGTTCTTCCTAAGGAAAAAGCTGTGAAAGCAGCCATGTTGTGGCACTTCTGCGCTCCCTTTGGGATGCCTTTGGCAGATGCAGTAAGCCTGGAACTCAGGGCTTCCTGGTTAAAAAAATCCTAGCCCTAGGCTGAGCCCTAACCCTAACCCTAGGCAGATAAATCAGCCTAGGTAGAGGGATGGTGCCAAGGAAAAAGCTGTGAAAGCTGCCATGTTGTTGCACTTTTGTACTCCCCTTGGGATGCCTTTCACAGGTGCCGTGTGCCTGGAGCTCAGGGCTTCCTGGTTTAAAAAACCATGTCCCTAGCTGAGACTGGAGGCAGGTGATTCAGCCTAGGCTTAGCAATGGTGCCAATGAAAACGTGTGGAGGCAGCCATTTTCTGGCACTTTTGTGCTCCCCTTGGGATGCCTTTCGCAGCTGCCGTGTGCCTGGAGCTCAGAGCTTGCTGGTTTAAAAAGCTCTACACCTAGGCGTAACCCTAACCCTAACCGTAACACTGGTCATTTAAATCAGCCTGGGTTTAGGAATTATCCCAAGGGAAAAGCTGTGGAGACAGCCATGTTGTGGCACTTTTGCGCTCCCCTTGGGATGCCTTTCACAGCTGCAGTGTGCTTGGAGCACAGGGCTTCTGTTGGGTTTTCAGGCTGTTGCTGTTTAGGTGGCCTGGAAAGGCCCAGGGATGGCCTTGGAGAGCCGACGCTTCAAAGAACGAGGAGAGACTTCTGATCTTGTCTCGGTCTCGGTGTTTATTAATTGTTTATCTAAAAGATTTTCTTTCAGCCCGACAGAGGTCTGCACAGCAAGTCAGCCATGGGCACACTCCGAAGCCCCCGGGCGGTCACTTATCTTTATACCCTAAGTTACGTGTACAATATTTATCATTTTTCTCCAATACTTTCTACTCTTATTAACCTGTGCACTTCTAGTAACAACCAATCCCCAAGTGCCACCACCACCACAGAAGATGGAGGCCAAGAAGAAGAAGAAGAAGGACAGGACACGCCCCAATTCCTCCATCTTACTTCTCTAGACCCCCCTGTACCAAAATCCTAAACCCTGTGTTTCACACTTTAACTAACTTATCCCTTCACCATTCACCCAGTGAATTCCTCCTATCCTCATACAGGTCTCATCTCCTGTGTAGGATCAAAATCCTGCCACCAGACACTTCTGGCAACATTCCAGGATTCCCGAGCCCCCCAAGGGTGGTCTCGGCCTCTCTGCACCTCCATCCTGAGGTGCTGAGATCCCACATCTCCCCCTTCTGTTTGCACCAGGAAGACCTCTTTTACTATCTGATTCATAGCGTGTTTTAAACATGCAAATATGCATGGGACGACAGGTATGAGGAATAGGAGAATTATTAAAACATAGAATCCTACTCTTAAAATTCCTCTCCATATGGGAGAGATGTCAAAGAAGTCTACCCTTAAAATTCCTCTCCAAATGGGAGAGATGTCAAAGAATTCTACCATACATTTTGCTTTGGCTGACAGATAGGTAAATTACCCCCATTGCTTATTTCAATGAATGAAAGAATGATGCGTATAAGCATCATGAAACTCATGGCTTCACTTCTGTGTGACATCATTGCTTTGCTTTTCATTCAGGACCTTAACAGAGAATCCCCCCAAAGTCCTTAGTTTCTTCTTATTTCTCTTCCGAGTCGTCTTGGCAATCTGAGTCTCGACCCCTGTTTGAGTACTCGTCTCTTTTTTTTTTTCTTGGATCTTTGTTCTGGGATCCGCATTTTCATGTTCTCGCACTCGAAATGGTTTCACGTGTCGTGCCGACACCCACGTCTCGATCTGTGGAGATACAAGCGAAACCCTTGCCCCCCACTAGGTGGCGCTGTCACCGGCCTCCCCAGCTCGGATGACAGCATGAGCTCTACCGCCCCTGTCCTGTCGATTGCCGTGTTCGTGATCTCATTTGAGACCGTGTCTGCTTGGCTTTTAATTCAGCTGAAAATGGAGCTTGAACACCAGAACGTCTCCCTTGAAGGGAAGGGACTGGGACTCCGAGGGTTGTACCAGAAGCATCAAGTCTGAAGAGAGTGTGGAGCCGCTGGGACATAGGATACCGAGCACGGCCCCTCCTCACCCGAGACGTCACTCTCTCCCCCTCGTTCCACCTCCGAATCTCCTCCCCTCGGTCTGTCCCGACTCTGTCTCCTCTCCCTCTGACGTTGTGTCCCTGGCTCCTCCCGCCGGTGTGTACAGCCCGCCCCCCGCCGGCACCCGGGCCCGCCCCGCAATTCGACCCGACTTCGCTCCCGGGTTTTTGCGAGTTTTGCCCGCCGCGCGCGTCTCCGCTACTCTGCCGGCCGGAGCGGCCGCCACCCCCCGGCGCCGCGCTGATAAAAGCCGCGTCTGCACTCATGTCTCCCTTTTCTGTCTCTTCACCCGCGCTCCCCGCCAGCTCCGTCGCTGCCGCGCCGTGCCCCCCGCGAGGAAGCGCCTCCCCCCCCGATCCCTTCTCTTCCCCCTGCACCCCCCCTCCGATCCTGACTCCCTTGTATTCTCCGGAGTTTTAGGACGCTTTAGGAGCTTCTTGGGGTTTCTGGGTTTTGGGACCGGGGGCTTTAATATTATTTCCTGCTCTCTTTTCTCGAGAGCCCTTTCCCCTGGCTTCTTGAGGCCAGAACTAATTAAAATTTTTTCTTTTTTTTTTCTCCTGGAGCTTTGCTCCCCACCCTCCTTCTGAGGGTGCCGGCAACTTTTCGTTGCTCTCCCAGTCTTTTCGACTGTGCCGAGATGATGCCTTTCTGGCATCAATCTTGCCGACGAGAGCAGCTTTAACGCTGTCTCGTCCTTCTTTGTTGCTAAAAAATATAAGTGCCTATTAATTTCCTGCCAAAACCCCACTTCGAATAGCAGGCATGTTTCGGCCAGTGGGTAATTAAGCCTTGCCCACAACAACAGCTGTTTTAATTCTTTTCTTGGGATCCCTTCTGTATATGCTTGAGCCACGCCTTGTAAGGCGGACAAAATTTCCCGTTGTTTTTTGGGAGAGTGTGCAATTATGTTCTTATTTTTTGACCTTCTCACCGAATCTGTCGTCAGAGCTGTCCGAAGGCTCCTGTCTCTGTCCAGCAGGTCACAGGAGAAGGATCCAGAGGCGCCTTCTGGTTCCGATCCGGGCTGCTCTGCGAACTGCCTTCGGCAGAAGCTGAGAGATGGAATTCTCAGTGACTGCTGGTTTTTTTTTTTGCAGACTCTTCTGGCTGTTTTTTTTTTCTTTTCTTTTCTTTTCTTCTTTCTTATTTTCCTTTTTTTTTTTTTTTTTTTTCTCAGGCTTCTCTCCTCAGGAGCTGTTCTCTCGGCTCTTCAGCTCTTCAGCTCTTCAGCTCTTCAGCTCTTCAGCTCTTCAGGGCTGATCCCCCCCCGAAAGGGTTGGTGGGGGGTGCCCACGCAGCGAACGCCACTTGTTAGTTTTCTGTGTTTTTTTTGCTGTTTAGGTGGCCTGGAAAGGCCCAGGGATGGCCTTGGAGAGCCGACGCTTCAAAGAACGAGGAGAGACTTCTGATCTTGTCTCGGTCTCGGTGTTTATTAATTGTTTATCTAAAAGATTTTCTTTCAGCCCGACAGAGGTCTGCACAGCAAGTCAGCCATGGGCACACTCCGAAGCCCCCGGGCGGTCACTTATCTTTATACCCTAAGTTACGTGTACAATATTTATCATTTTTCTCCAATACTTTCTACTCTTATTAACCTGTGCACTTCTAGTAACAACCAATCCCCAAGTGCCACCACCACCACAGAAGATGGAGGCCAAGAAGAAGAAGAAGAAGGACAGGACACGCCCCAATTCCTCCATCTTACTTCTCTAGACCCCCCTGTACCAAAATCCTAAACCCTGTGTTTCACACTTTAACTAACTTATCCCTTCACCATTCACCCAGTGAATTCCTCCTATCCTCATACAGGTCTCATCTCCTGTGTAGGATCAAAATCCTGCCACCAGACACTTCTGGCAACATTCCAGGATTCCCGAGCCCCCCAAGGGTGGTCTCGGCCTCTCTGCACCTCCATCCTGAGGTGCTGAGATCCCACAGGCTTCCTGGTTTAAAAACCACAACTTTAGCCCAAACTGGAGGCTTCTAAATCAGCCTTCGTTTCGGGACGTCCCCAAGGAAAAAGCTGTGGAGGCAGGCATGTTGTGGCACTTCTGCGCTCTTCTTGGGCAGTCCTTCGCAGCGGATGTGTTCTTGGAACTCAGGGCTTTTTGGTTAGAGGAACAATAACTCTAGGCCGACCTCAAACCTTAAGCCTAGGAAGGAAAATCAGCCTATGATTCAGGATGGTCTCATGGAAATAGCAGTGGAGGCAGCCAAGTAGTGTCACTTTTGCGCTCCCCTTGGGATGCCTTTAACAGCTGCAATGTGCCTGGAGCACAGGGCTTCCTGGTTTTAAAAGTCCTAGGCCTAAGCCTAACAGTAACCCTAGGAAGGTAAATCAGCCGGGTATTAGGGTTCTTCCTAAGGAAAAAGCTGTGAAAGCAGCCATGTTGTGGCACTTCTGCGCTCCCTTTGGGATGCCTTTGGCAGATGCAGTAAGCCTGGAACTCAGGGCTTCCTGGTTTAAAAAACAATGTCCCTAGCTGAGACTGGAGGCAGGTGATTCAGCCTAGGCTTAGCAATGGTGCCAATGAAAACGTGTGGAGGCAGCCATTTTCTGGCCCTTTTGTGCTCCCCTTGGGATGCCTTTCGCAGCTGGCGTGTGCCTGGAGCTCAGAGCTTGCTGGTTTAAAAAGCTCTACACCTAGGCGTAACCCTAACCCTAACCGTAACACTGGTCATTTAAATCAGCCTGGGTTTAGGAATTATCCCAAGGGAAAAGCTGTGGAGACAGCCATGTTGTGGCACTTTTGCGCTCCCCTTGGGATGCCTTTCACAGCTGCAGTGTGCTTGGAGCACAGGGCTTCCTGGTTTAAAAAACCACAACTTTAGCCCAAACTGGAGGCTTCTAAATCAGCCTTCGTTTCGGGACGTCCCCAAGGAAAAAGCTGTGGAGGCAGGCATGTTGAGGCACTTCTGCGCTCTTCTTGGGTAGTCCTTCGCAGCTGCTGTGTTCTTGGAACTCAGGGCTTTCTGGTTAAAAGAACACTAACCCTAGGCCTAACTCAAACCTTAAGCCTAGGAAGGAAAATCAGCCTATGATTCGGGATGGTCTCATGGAAATAGCAGTGGAGGCAGCCAAGTTGTGTCACTTTTGCGCTCCCCTTGGGATGCCTTTCACAGCTGCAGTGTGCCTGGAGCACAGGGCTTCCTGGTTTTAAAAGTCCTAGGCCTAAGCCTAACAGTAACCCTAGGAAGGTAAATCAGCCGGGTATTAGGGTTCTTCCTAAGGAAAAAGCTGTGAAAGCAGCCATGTTGTGGCACTTCTGCGCTCCCTTTGGGATGCCTTTGGCAGATGCAGTAAGCCTGGAACTCAGGGCTTCCTGCTTAAAAAAATCCTAGCCCTAGGCTGAGCCCTAACCCTAACCCTAGGCAGATAAATCAGCCTAGGTATAGGGATGGTGCCAAGGAAAAAGCTGTGAAAGCTGCCATGTTGTTGCACTTTTGTACTCCCCTTGGGATGCCTTTCACAGCTGCTGTGTGCCTGGAGCTCAGGGCTTCCTGGTTTAAAAAACCATGTCCCTAGCTGAGACTGGAGGCAGGTGATTCAGCCTAGGCTTAGCAATGGTGCCAATGAAAACGTGTGGAGGCAGCCATTTTCTGGCACTTTTGTGCTCCCCTTGGGATGCCTTTCGCAGCTGCCGTGTGCCTGGAGCTCAGAGCTTGCTGGTTTAAAAAGCTCTACACCTAGGCGTAACCCTAACCCTAACCGTAACACTGGTCATTTAAATCAGCCTGGGTTTTGGAATTATCCCAAGGGAAAAGCTGTGGAGACAGCCATGTTGTGGCACTTTTGCGCTCCCCTTGGGATGCCTTTCACAACTGCAGTGTGCTTGGAGCACAGGGCTTCCTGGTTTAAAAAACCACAACTTTAGCCCACACTGGAGGCTTCTAAATCAGCCTTCGTTTCGGGACATCCCCAAGGAAAAAGCTGTGGAGGCAGGCATGTTGAGGCACTTCTGCGCTCTTCTTGGGTAGTCCTTCGCAGCTGCTGTGTTCTTGGAACTCAGGGCTTTCTGGTTAAAAGAACACTAACCCTAGGCCTAACTCAAACCTTAAGCCTAGGAAGGAAAATCAGCCTATGATACGGGATGGTCTCATGGAAATAGCAGTGGAGGCAGCCAAGTTGTGTCACTTTTGCGCTCCCCTTGGGATGCCTTTAACAGCTGCAGTGTGCCTGGAGCACAGGGCTTCCTGGTTTTAAAAGTCCTAGGCCTAAGCCTAAGAGTAACCCTAGGAAGGTAAATCAGCCGGGTATTAGGGTTCTTCCTAAGGAAAAAGCTGTGAAAGCAGCCATGTTGTGGCACTTCTGCGCTCCCTTTGGGATGTCTTTGGCAGATGCAGTAAGCCTGGAACTCAGGGCTTCCTGGTTAAAAAAATCCTAGCCCTAGGCTGAGCCCTAACCCTAACCCTAGGCAGATAAATCAGCCTAAGTACAGGGATGGTGCCAAGGAAAAAGCTGTGAAAGCTGCCATGTTGTTGCACTTTTGTACTCCCCTTGGGATGCCTTTCACAGCTGCCGTGTGCCTGGAGCTCAGGGCTTCCTGGTTTAAAAAACCATGTCCCTAGCTGAGACTGGAGGCAGGTGATTCAGCCTAGGCTTAGCAATGGTGCCAATGAAAACGTGTGGAGGCAGCCATTTTCTGGCACTTTTGTGCTCCCCTTGGGATGCCTTTCGCAGCTGCCATGTGCCTGGAGCTCAGAGCTTGCTGGTTTAAAAAGCTCTACACCTAGGCGTAACCCTAACCCTAACCGTAACACTGGTCATTTAAATCAGCCTGGGTTTAGGAATTATCCCAAGGGAAAAGCTGTGGAGACAGCCATGTTGTGGCACTTTTGCGCTCCCCTTGGGATGCCTTTCACAGCTGCAGTGTGCTTGGAGCACAGGGCTTCCTGGTTTAAAAAACCACAACTTTAGCCCAAACTGGAGGCTTCTAAATCAGCCTTCGTTTCGGGACATCCCCAAGGAAAAAGCTGTGGATGCAGGCATGTTGAGGCACTTCTGCGCTCTTCTTGGGTAGTCCTTCGCAGCTGCTGTGTTCTTGGAACTCAGGGCTTTCTGGTTAAAAGAACACTAACCCTAGGCCTAACTCAAACCTTAAGCCTAGGAAGGAAAATCAGCCTATGATTCGGGATGGTCTCATGGAAATAGCAGTGGAGGCAGCCAAGTTGTGTCACTTTTGCGCTCCCCTTGGGATGCCTTAAACAGCTGCAGTGTGCCTGGAGCACAGGGCTTCCTGGTTTTAAAAGTCCTAGGCCTAAGCCTAACAGTAACCCTAGGAAGGTAAATCAGCCGGGTATTAGGGTTCTTCCTAAGGAAAAAGCTGTGAAAGCAGCCATGTTGTGGCACTTCTGCGCTCCCTTTGGGATGCCTTTGGCAGATGCAGTAAGCCTGGAACTCAGGGCTTCCTGCTTAAAAAAATCCTAGCCCTAGGCTGAGCCCTAACCCTAACCCTAGGCAGATAAATCAGCCTAGGTATAGGGATGGTGCCAAGGAAAAAGCTGTGAAAGCTGCCATGTTGTTGCACTTTTGTACTCCCCTTGGGATGCCTTTCACAGCTGCCGTGTGCCTGGAGCTCAGGGCTTCCTGGTTTAAAAAACCATGTCCCTAGCTGAGACTGGAGGCAGGTGATTCAGCCTAGGCTTAGCAATGGTGCCAATGAAAACGTGTGGAGGCAGCCATTTTCTGGCACTTTTGTGCTCCCCTTGGGATGCCTTTCACAGCTGCCGTGTGCCTGGAGCTCAGAGCTTGCTGGTTTAAAAAGCTCTACACCTAGGCGTAACCCTAACCCTAACCGTAACACTGGTCATTTAAATCAGCCTGGGTTTAGGAATTATCCCAAGGGAAAAGCTGTGGAGACAGCCATGTTGTGGCACTTTTGCGCTCCCCTTGGGATGCCTTTCACAGCTGCAGTGTGCTTGGAGCACAGGGCTTCCTGGTTTAAAAAACCATGTCCCTAGCTGAGACTGGAGGCAGGTGATTCAGCCTAGGCTTAGCAATGGTGCCAATGAAAACGTGTGGAGGCAGCCATTTTCTGGCACTTTTGTGCTCCCCTTGGGATGCCTTTCGCAGCTGCCGTGTGCCTGGAGCTCAGAGCTTGCTGGTTTTAAAAGCTCTACACCTAGGCGTAACCCTAACCCTAACCGTAACACTGGTCATTTAAATCAGCCTGGGTTTAGGAATTATCCCAAGGGAAAAGCTGTGGAGACAGCCATGTTGTGGCACTTTTGCGCTCCCCTTGGGATGCCTTTCACAGCTGCAGTGTGCTTGGAGCACAGGGCTTCCTGGTTTAAAAAACCACAACTTTAGCCCAAACTGGAGGCTTCTAAATCAGCCTTCGTTTCGGGACATCCCCAAGGAAAAAGCTGTGGAGGCAGGCATGTTGAGGCACTTCTGCGCTCTTCTTGGGTAGTCCTTCGCAGCTGCTGTGTTCTTGGAACTCAGGGCTTTCTGGTTAAAAGAACACTAACCCTAGGCCTAACTCAAACCTTAAGCCTAGGAAGGAAAATCAGCCTATGATTCGGGATGATCTCATGGAAATAGCAGTGGAGGCAGCCAAGTTGTGTCACTTTTGCGCTCCCCTTGGGATGCCTTTCACAGCTGCAGTGTGCCTGGAGCACAGGGCTTCCTGGTTTTAAAAGTCCTAGGCCTAAGCCTAACAGTAACCCTAGGAAGGTAAATCAGCCGGGTATTAGGGTTCTTCCTAAGGAAAAAGCTGTGAAAGCAGCCATGTTGTGGCACTTCACCGCTCCCTTTGGGATGCCTTTGGCAGATGCAGTAAGCCTGGAACTCAGGGCTTCCTGCTTAAAAAAATCCTAGCCCTAGGCTGAGCCCTAACCCTAACCCTAGGCAGATAAATCAGCCTAGGTACAGGGATGGTGCCAAGGAAAAAGCTGTGAAAGCTGCCATGTTGTTGCACTTTTGTACTCCCCTTGGGATGCCTTTCACAGCTGCCGTGTGCCTGGAGCTCAGGGCTTCCTGGTTTAAAAAACCATGTCCCTAGCTGAGACTGGAGGCAGGTGATTCAGCCTAGGCTTAGCAATGGCGCCAATGAAAACGTGTGGAGGCAGCCATTTTCTGGCACTTTTGTGCTCCCCTTGGGATGCCTTTCACAGCTGCCGTGTGCCTGGAGCTCAGAGCTTGCTGGTTTAAAAAGCTCTACACCTAGGCGTAACCCTAACCCTAACCGTAACACTGGTCATTTAAATCAGCCTGGGTTTAGGAATTATCCCAAGGGAAAAGCTGTGGAGACAGCCATGTTGTGGCACTTTTGCGCTCCCCTTGGGATGCCTTTCACAGCTGCAGTGTGCTTGGAGCACAGGGCTTCCTGGTTTAAAAAACCATGTCCCTAGCTGAGACTGGAGGCAGGTGATTCAGCCTAGGCTTAGCAATGGTGCCAATGAAAACGTGTGGAGGCAGCCATTTTCTGGCACTTTTGTGCTCCCCTTGGGATGCCTTTCGCAGCTGCCGTGTGCCTGGAGCTCAGAGCTTGCTGGTTTTAAAAGCTCTACACCTAGGCGTAACCCTAACCCTAACCGTAACACTGGTCATTTAAATCAGCCTGGGTTTAGGAATTATCCCAAGGGAAAAGCTGTGGAGACAGCCATGTTGTGGCACTTTTGCGCTCCCCTTGGGATGCCTTTCACAGCTGCAGTGTGCTTGGAGCACAGGGCTTCCTGGTTTAAAAAACCACAACTTTAGCCCAAACTGGAGGCTTCTAAATCAGCCTTCGTTTCGGGACATCCCCAAGGAAAAAGCTGTGGAGGCAGGCATGTTGAGGCACTTCTGCGCTCTTCTTGGGTAGTCCTTCACAGCTGCTGTGTTCTTGGAACTCAGGGCTTTCTGGTTAAAAGAACACTAACCCTAGGCCTAACTCAAACCTTAAGCCTAGGAAGGAAAATCAGCCTATGATTCGGGATGATCTCATGGAAATAGCAGTGGAGGCAGCCAAGTTGTGTCACTTTTGCGCTCCCCTTGGGATGCCTTTCACAGCTGCAGTGTGCCTGGAGCACAGGGCTTCCTGGTTTTAAAAGTCCTAGGCCTAAGCCTAACAGTAACCCTAGGAAGGTAAATCAGCCGGGTATTAGGGTTCTTCCTAAGGAAAAAGCTGTGAAAGCAGCCATGTTGTGGCACTTCACCGCTCCCTTTGGGATGCCTTTGGCAGATGCAGTAAGCCTGGAACTCAGGGCTTCCTGGTTAAAAAAATCCTAGCCCTAGGCTGAGCCCTAACCCTAACCCTAGGCAGATAAATCAGCCTAGGTACAGGGATGGTGCCAAGGAAAAAGCTGTGAAAGCTGCCATGTTGTTGCACTTTTGTACTCCCCTTGGGATGCCTTTCACAGCTGCCGTGTGCCTGGAGCTCAGGGCTTCCTGGTTTAAAAAACCATGTCCCTAGCTGAGACTGGAGGCAGGTGATTCAGCCTAGGCTTAGCAATGGCGCCAATGAAAACGTGTGGAGGCAGCCATTTTCTGGCACTTTTGTGCTCCCCTTGGGATGCCTTTCACAGCTGCCGTGTGCCTGGAGCTCAGAGCTTGCTGGTTTAAAAAGCTCTACACCTAGGCGTAACCCTAACCCTAACCGTAACACTGGTCATTTAAATCAGACTGGGTTTAGGAATTATCCCAAGGGAAAAGCTGTGGAGACAGCCATGTTGTGGCACTTTTGCGCTCCCCTTGGGATGCCTTTCACAGCTGCAGTGTGCTTGGACACAGGGCTTCCTGGTTTAAAAAACCATGTCCCTAGCTGAGACTGGAGGCAGGTGATTCAGCCTAGGCTTAGCAATGGTGCCAATGAAAACGTGTGGAGGCAGCCATTTTCTGGCACTTTTGTGCTCCCCTTGGGATGCCTTTCGCAGCTGCCGTGTGCCTGGAGCTCAGAGCTTGCTGGTTTTAAAAGCTCTACACCTAGGCGTAACCCTAACCCTAACCGTAACACTGGTCATTTAAATCAGCCTGGGTTTAGGAATTATCCCAAGGGAAAAGCTGTGGAGACAGCCATGTTGTGGCACTTTTGCGCTCCCCTTGGGATGCCTTTCACTGCTGCAGTGTGCTTGGAGCACAGGGCTTCCTGGTTTAAAAAACCACAACTTTAGCCCAAACTGGAGGCTTCTAAATCAGCCTTCGTTTCGGGACATCCCCAAGGAAAAAGCTGTGGAGGCAGGCATGTTGAGGCACTTCTGCGCTCTTCTTGGGTAGTCCTTCGCAGATGCTGTGTTCTTGGAACTCAGGGCTTTCTGGTTAAAAGAACACTAACCCTAGGCCTAACTCAAACCTTAAGCCTAGGAAGGAAAATCAGCCTATGATTCGGGATGGTCTCATGGAAATAGCAGTGGAGGCAGCCAAGTTGTGTCACTTTTGCGCTCCCCTTGGGATGCCTTTAACAGCTGCAGTGTGCCTGGAGCACAGGGCTTCCTGGTTTTAAAAGTCCTAGGCCTAAGCCTAACAGTAACCCTAGGAAGGTAAATCAGCCGGGTATTAGGGTTCTTCCTAAGGAAAAAGCTGTGAAAGCAGCCATGTTGTGGCACTTCACCGCTCCCTTTGGGATGCCTTTGGCAGATGCAGTAAGCCTGGAACTCAGGGCTTCCTGCTTAAAAAAATCCTAGCCCTAGGCTGAGCCCTAACCCTAACCCTAGGCAGATAAATCAGCCTAGGTACAGGGATGGTGCCAAGGAAAAAGCTGTGAAAGCTGCCATGTTGTTGCACTTTTGTACTCCCCTTGGGATGCCTTTCACAGCTGCCGTGTGCCTGGAGCTCAGGGCTTCCTGGTTTAAAAAACCATGTCCCTAGCTGAGACTGGAGGCAGGTGATTCAGCCTAGGCTTAGCAATGGTGCCAATGAAAACGTGTGGAGGCAGCCATTTTCTGGCCCTTTTGTGCTCCCCTTGGGATGCCTTTCGCAGCTGCCGTGTGCCTGGAGCTCAGAGCTTGCTGGTTTAAAAAGTTCTACACCTAGGCGTAACCCTAACCCTAACCGTAACACTGGTCATTTAAATCAGCCTGGGTTTAGGAATTATCCCAAGGGAAAAGCTGTGGAGACAGTCATGTTGTGGCACTTTTGCGCTCCCCTTGGGATGCCTTTCACAGCTGCAGTGTGCTTGGAGCACAGGGCTTCCTGGTGTAAAAAACCACAACTTTAGCCCAAACTGGAGGCTTCTAAATCAGCCTTCGTTTCGGGACGTCCCCAGGGAAAAAGCTGTGGAGGCAGGCATGTTGAGGCACTTCTGCGCTCTTCTTGGGTAGTCCTTCGCAGCTGCTGTGTTCTTGGAATGTGTGATCTCAGCACCTCAGGATGGAGGTGCAGAGAGGCCGAGACCACCCTTTGGGGGCTCGGGAATCCTGGAATGTTGCCAGAAGTTTCTGGTGGCAGGATTTTGATCCTACACAGGAGATGAGACCTGTATGAGGACTGGGAGGATTCCACTTGGTGAATGGTGAAGGGATAAGTTAGTTAAAGTGTAAAACACAGGGTTTAGGATTTTGGTACGGGGGTGTCTAAAGAAGTAAGATGGAGGAATTGGGGCGTGTCCTGTCCCTCTTCTTCTTCTTCTTGGCCTCCATCTTCTGTGGTGGTGGTGGCACTTTGGGATTGGTCATTACTAGAAGTGCACAGGTTAATAAGAGCAGAAAGTATTGGAGAAAAATGATAAATATTGTACACGTAACTTCGGGTATAAAGATAAGTGACCGCCCGGGTGCTTCGGGAGTGTGCCCATGGCTGACTTGCTGTGCAGACCTCTGTCGGGCTGAAAGAAAATCTTTTAGATAAACAATTAATAAACACCAAGACCGAGACAAGATCAGAAGTCTCTCCTCGTCCTTTGAAGCGTCGGCTCTCCAAGGCCATCCCTGGGCTTTTCCAGGCCACCAGAACAGCAACACAGAAAACCTTACATTGGAACTCAGGGCTTTCTGGTTAAAAGAACACTAACCCTAGGCCTAACTCAAACCTTAAGCCTAGGAAGGAAAATCAGCCTATGATTCGGGATGGTCTCATGGAAATAGCAGTGGAGGCAGCCAAGTTGTGTCACTTTTGCGCTCCACTTGGGATGCCTTTCACAGCTGCAGTGTGCCTGGAGCACAGGGCTTCCTGGTTTTAAAAGTCCTAGGCCTAAGCCTAAGAGTAACCCTAGGAAGGTAAATCAGCCGGGTATTAGGGTTCTTCCTAAGGAAAAAGCTGTGAAAGCAGCCATGTTGTGGCACTTCTGCGCTCCCTTTGGGATGCCTTTGGCAGATGCAGTAAGCCTGGAACTCAGGGCTTCCTGCTTAAAAAAATCCTTGCCCTAGGCTGAGCCCTAAACCTAACCCTAGGCAGATAAATTAGCCTAGGTATAGGGATGGTGCCAAGGAAAAAGGTGTGAAAGCTGCCATGTTGTTGCACTTTTGTACTCCCCTTGGGATGCCTTTCACAGGTGCCGTGTGCCTGGAGCTCAGGGCTTCCTGGTTTAAAAAACAATGTCCCTAGCTGAGACTGGAGGCAGGTGATTCAGCCTAGGCTTAGCAATGGTGCCAATGAAAACGTGTGGAGGCAGCCATTTTCTGGCACTTTTGTGCTCCCCTTGGGATGCCTTTCGCAGCTGCCGTGTGCCTGGAGCTCAGAGCTTGCTGGTTTAAAAAGCTCTGCACCTAGGCATAACCCTAACCCTAACCGTAACACTGGTCATTTAAATCAGCCTGGGTTTAGGAATTATCCCAAGGGAAAAGCTGTGGAGACAGCCATGTTGTGGCACTTTTGCGCTCCCCTTGGGATGCCTTTCACAGCTGCAGTGTGCTTGGAGCACAGGGCTTCCTGGTTTAAAAAACCACAACTTTAGCCCAAACTGGAGGCTTCTAAATCAGCCTTCGTTTCGGGACGTCCCCAAGGAAAAAGCTGTGGAGGCAGGCATGTTGAGGCACTTCTGCGCTCTTCTTGGGTAGTCCTTCGCAGGTGCTGTGTTCTTGGAACTCAGGGCTTTCTGGTTAAAAGAACACTAACCCTAGGCCTAACTCAAACCTTAAGCCTAGGAAGGAAAATCAGCCTATGATTCGGGATGGTCTCATGGAAATAGCAGTGGAGGCAGCCAAGTTGTGTCACTTTTGCGCTCCCCTTGGGATGCCTTTCACAGCTGCAGTGTGCCTGGAGCACAGGGCTTCCTGGTTTTAAAAGTCCTAGGCCTAAGCCTAACAGTAACCCTAGGAAGGTAAATCAGCCGGGTATTAGGGTTCTTCCTAAGGAAAAAGCTGTGAAAGCAGCCATGTTGTGGCACTTCTGCGCTCCCTTTGGGATGCCTTTGGCAGATGCAGTAAGCCTGGAACTCAGGGCTTCCTGGTTAAAAAATCCTTGCCCGTTGGCTGAGCCCTAACCCTAACCCTAGGCAGATAAATCAGCCTAGGTATAGGGATGGTGCCAAGGAAAAAGCTGTGAAAGCTGCCATGTTGTTGCACTTTTGTACTCCCCTTGGGATGCCTTTCACAGCTGCCGTGTGCCTGGAGCTCAGGGCTTCCTGGTTTAAAAAACCATGTCCCTTGCTGAGACTGGAGGCAGGTGATTCAGCCTAGGCTTAGCAATGGTGCCAATGAAAACGTGTGGAGGCAGCCATTTTCTGGCACTTTTGTGCTCCCCTTGGGATGCCTTTCGCAGCTGCCGTGTGCCTGGAGCTCAGAGCTTGCTGGTTTAAAAAGCTCTACACCTAGGCGTAACCCTAACCCTAACCGTAACACTGGTCATTTAAATCAGCCTGGGTTTAGGAATTATCCCAAGGGAAAAGCTGTGGAGACAGCCATGTTGTGGCACTTTTGCGCTCCCCTTGGGATGCCTTTCACAGCTGCAGGGAGCTTGGAGCACAGGCCTTCCTGGTGCAAAATACCACAACTTTAGCCCAAACTGGAGGCTTCTAAATCAGCCTTCGTTTCGGGACGTCCCCAAGGAAAAAGCTGTGGAGGCAGGCATGTTGAGGCACTTCTGCGCTCTTCTTGGGTAGTCCTTCGCAGCTGCTGTGTTCTTGGAACTCAGGGCTTTCTGGTTAAAAGAACACTAACCCTAGGCCTAACTCAAACCTTAAGCCTAGGAAGGAAAATCAGCCTATGATTCGGGATGGTCTCATGGAAATAGCAGTGGAGGCAGCCAAGTTGTGTCACTTTTGCGCTCCCCTTGGGATGCCTTTAACAGCTGCAGTGTGCCTGGAGCACAGGGCTTCCTGGTTTTAAAAGTCCTAGGCCTAAGCCTAACAGTAACCCTAGGAAGGTAAATCAGCCAGGTATTAGGGTTCTTCCTAAGGAAAAAGCTGTGAAAGCAGCCATGTTGTGGCACTTCTGCGCTCCCTTTGGGATGCCTTTGGCAGATGCAGTAAGCCTGGAACTCAGGGCTTCCTGGTTAAAAAAATCCTAGCCCTAGGCTGAGCCCTAACCCTAACCCTAGGCAGATAAATCAGCCTAGGTAGAGGGATGGTGCCAAGGAAAAAGCTGTGAAAGCTGCCATGTTGTTGCACTTTTGTACTCCCCTTGGGATGCCTTTCACAGGTGCCGTGTGCCTGGAGCTCAGGGCTTCCTGGTTTAAAAAACCATGTCCCTAGCTGAGACTGGAGGCAGGTGATTCAGCCTAGGCTTAGCAATGGTGCCAATGAAAACGTGTGGAGGCAGCCATTTTCTGGCACTTTTGTGCTCCCCTTGGGATGCCTTTCGCAGCTGCCGTGTGCCTGGAGCTCAGAGCTTGCTGGTTTAAAAAGCTCTACACCTAGGCGTAACCCTAACCCTAACCGTAACACTGGTCATTTAAATCAGCCTGGGTTTAGGAATTATCCCAAGGGAAAAGCTGTGGAGACAGCCATGTTGTGGCACTTTTGCGCTCCCCTTGGGATGCCTTTCACAGCTGCAGTGTGCTTGGAGCACAGGGCTTCTGTTGGGTTTTCAGGCTGTTGCTGTTTAGGTGGCCTGGAAAGGCCCAGGGATGGCCTTGGAGAGCCGACGCTTCAAAGAACGAGGAGAGACTTCTGATCTTGTCTCGGTCTCGGTGTTTATTAATTGTTTATCTAAAAGATTTTCTTTCAGCCCGACAGAGGTCTGCACAGCAAGTCAGCCATGGGCACACTCCGAAGCCCCCGGGCGGTCACTTATCTTTATACCCTAAGTTACGTGTACAATATTTATCATTTTTCTCCAATACTTTCTACTCTTATTAACCTGTGCACTTCTAGTAACAACCAATCCCCAAGTGCCACCACCACCACAGAAGATGGAGGCCAAGAAGAAGAAGAAGAAGGACAGGACACGCCCCAATTCCTCCATCTTACTTCTCTAGACCCCCCTGTACCAAAATCCTAAACCCTGTGTTTCACACTTTAACTAACTTATCCCTTCACCATTCACCCAGTGAATTCCTCCTATCCTCATACAGGTCTCATCTCCTGTGTAGGATCAAAATCCTGCCACCAGACACTTCTGGCAACATTCCAGGATTCCCGAGCCCCCCAAGGGTGGTCTCGGCCTCTCTGCACCTCCATCCTGAGGTGCTGAGATCCCACATCTCCCCCTTCTGTTTGCACCAGGAAGACCTCTTTTACTATCTGATTCATAGCGTGTTTTAAACATGCAAATATGCATGGGACGACAAGTATGAGGAATAGGAGAATTATTAAAACATAGAATCCTACTCTTAAAATTCCTCTCCATATGGGAGAGATGTCAAAGAAGTCTACCCTTAAAATTCCTCTCCAAATGGGAGAGATGTCAAAGAATTCTACCATACATTTTGCTTTGGCTGACAGATAGGTAAATTACCCCCATTGCTTATTTCAATGAATGAAAGAATGATGCGTATAAGCATCATGAAACTCATGGCTTCACTTCTGTGTGACATCATTGCTTTGCTTTTCATTCAGGACCTTAACAGAGAATCCCCCCAAAGTCCTTAGTTTCTTCTTATTTCTCTTCCGAGTCGTCTTGGCAATCTGAGTCTCGACCCCTGTTTGAGTACTCGTCTCTTTTTTTTTTTCTTGGATCTTTGTTCTGGGATCCGCATTTTCATGTTCTCGCACTCGAAATGGTTTCACGTGTCGTGCCGACACCCACGTCTCGATCTGTGGAGATACAAGCGAAACCCTTGCCCCCCACTAGGTGGCGCTGTCACCGGCCTCCCCAGCTCGGATGACAGCATGAGCTCTACCGCCCCTGTCCTGTCGATTGCCGTGTTCGTGATCTCATTTGAGACCGTGTCTGCTTGGCTTTTAATTCAGCTGAAAATGGAGCTTGAACACCAGAACGTCTCCCTTGAAGGGAAGGGACTGGGACTCCGAGGGTTGTACCAGAAGCATCAAGTCTGAAGAGAGTGTGGAGCCGCTGGGACATAGGATACCGAGCACGGCCCCTCCTCACCCGAGACGTCACTCTCTCCCCCTCGTTCCACCTCCGAATCTCCTCCCCTCGGTCTGTCCCGACTCTGTCTCCTCTCCCTCTGACGTTGTGTCCCTGGCTCCTCCCGCCGGTGTGTACAGCCCGCCCCCCGCCGGCACCCGGGCCCGCCCCGCAATTCGACCCGACTTCGCTCCCGGGTTTTTGCGAGTTTTGCCCGCCGCGCGCGTCTCCGCTACTCTGCCGGCCGGAGCGGCCGCCACCCCCCGGCGCCGCGCTGATAAAAGCCGCGTCTGCACTCATGTCTCCCTTTTCTGTCTCTTCACCCGCGCTCCCCGCCAGCTCCGTCGCTGCCGCGCCGTGCCCCCCGCGAGGAAGCGCCTCCCCCCCCGATCCCTTCTCTTCCCCCTGCACCCCCCCTCCGATCCTGACTCCCTTGTATTCTCCGGAGTTTTAGGACGCTTTAGGAGCTTCTTGGGGTTTCTGGGTTTTGGGACCGGGGGCTTTAATATTATTTCCTGCTCTCTTTTCTCGAGAGCCCTTTCCCCTGGCTTCTTGAGGCCAGAACTAATTAAAATTTTTTCTTTTTTTTTTCTCCTGGAGCTTTGCTCCCCACCCTCCTTCTGAGGGTGCCGGCAACTTTTCGTTGCTCTCCCAGTCTTTTCGACTGTGCCGAGATGATGCCTTTCTGGCATCAATCTTGCCGACGAGAGCAGCTTTAACGCTGTCTCGTCCTTCTTTGTTGCTAAAAAATATAAGTGCCTATTAATTTCCTGCCAAAACCCCACTTCGAATAGCAGGCATGTTTCGGCCAGTGGGTAATTAAGCCTTGCCCACAACAACAGCTGTTTTAATTCTTTTCTTGGGATCCCTTCTGTATATGCTTGAGCCACGCCTTGTAAGGCGGACAAAATTTCCCGTTGTTTTTTGGGAGAGTGTGCAATTATGTTCTTATTTTTTGACCTTCTCACCGAATCTGTCGTCAGAGCTGTCCGAAGGCTCCTGTCTCTGTCCAGCAGGTCACAGGAGAAGGATCCAGAGGCGCCTTCTGGTTCCGATCCGGGCTGCTCTGCGAACTGCCTTCGGCAGAAGCTGAGAGATGGAATTCTCAGTGACTGCTGGTTTTTTTTTTTGCAGACTCTTCTGGCTGTTTTTTTTTTCTTTTCTTTTCTTTTCTTCTTTCTTCTTTTCCTTTTTTTTTTTTTTTTTTTTCTCAGGCTTCTCTCCTCAGGAGCTGTTCTCTCGGCTCTTCAGCTCTTCAGCTCTTCAGCTCTTCAGCTCTTCAGCTCTTCAGGGCTGATCCCCCCCCGAAAGGGTTGGTGGGGGGTGCCCACGCAGCGAACGCCACTTGTTAGTTTTCTGTGTTTTTTTTGCTGTTTAGGTGGCCTGGAAAGGCCCAGGGATGGCCTTGGAGAGCCGACGCTTCAAAGAACGAGGAGAGACTTCTGATCTTGTCTCGGTCTCGGTGTTTATTAATTGTTTATCTAAAAGATTTTCTTTCAGCCCGACAGAGGTCTGCACAGCAAGTCAGCCATGGGCACACTCCGAAGCCCCCGGGCGGTCACTTATCTTTATACCCTAAGTTACGTGTACAATATTTATCATTTTTCTCCAATACTTTCTACTCTTATTAACCTGTGCACTTCTAGTAACAACCAATCCCCAAGTGCCACCACCACCACAGAAGATGGAGGCCAAGAAGAAGAAGAAGAAGGACAGGACACGCCCCAATTCCTCCATCTTACTTCTCTAGACCCCCCTGTACCAAAATCCTAAACCCTGTGTTTCACACTTTAACTAACTTATCCCTTCACCATTCACCCAGTGAATTCCTCCTATCCTCATACAGGTCTCATCTCCTGTGTAGGATCAAAATCCTGCCACCAGACACTTCTGGCAACATTCCAGGATTCCCGAGCCCCCCAAGGGTGGTCTCGGCCTCTCTGCACCTCCATCCTGAGGTGCTGAGATCCCACAGGCTTCCTGGTTTAAAAACCACAACTTTAGCCGAAACTGGAGGCTTCTAAATCAGCCTTCGTTTCGGGACGTCCCCAAGGAAAAAGCTGTGGAGGCAGGCATGTTGTGGCACTTCTGCGCTCTTCTTGGGCAGTCCTTCGCAGCGGCTGTGTTCTTGGAACTCAGGGCTTTTTGGTTAGAGGAACAATAACTCTAGGCCGACCTCAAACCTTAAGCCTAGGAAGGAAAATCAGCCTATGATTCAGGATGGTCTCATGGAAATAGCAGTGGAGGCAGCCAAGTAGTGTCACTTTTGCGCTCCCCTTGGGATGCCTTTAACAGCTGCAATGTGCCTGGAGCACAGGGCTTCCTGGTTTTAAAAGTCCTAGGCCTAAGCCTAACAGTAACCCTAGGAAGGTAAATCAGCCGGGTATTAGGGTTCTTCCTAAGGAAAAAGCTGTGAAAGCAGCCATGTTGTGGCACTTCTGCGCTCCCTTTGGGATGCCTTTGGCAGAGGAAGTAAGCCTGGAACTCAGGGCTTCCTGGTTTAAAAAACAATGTCCCTAGCTGAGACTGGAGGCAGGTGATTCAGCCTAGGCTTAGCAATGGTGCCAATGAAAACGTGTGGAGGCAGCCATTTTCTGGCCCTTTTGTGCTCCCCTTGGGATGCCTTTCGCAGCTGGCGTGTGCCTGGAGCTCAGAGCTTGCTGGTTTAAAAAGCTCTACACCTAGGCGTAACCCTAACCCTAACCGTAACACTGGTCATTTAAATCAGCCTGGGTTTAGGAATTATCCCAAGGGAAAAGCTGTGGAGACAGCCATGTTGTGGCACTTTTGCGCTCCCCTTGGGATGCCTTTCACAGCTGCAGTGTGCTTGGAGCACAGGGCTTCCTGGTTTAAAAAACCACAACTTTAGCCCAAACTGGAGGCTTCTAAATCAGCCTTCGTTTCGGGACGTCCCCAAGGAAAAAGCTGTGGAGGCAGGCATGTTGAGGCACTTCTGCGCTCTTCTTGGGTAGTCCTTCGCAGCTGCTGTGTTCTTGGAACTCAGGGCTTTCTGGTTAAAAGAACACTAACCCTAGGCCTAACTCAAACCTTAAGCCTAGGAAGGAAAATCAGCCTATGATTCGGGATGGTCTCATGGAAATAGCAGTGGAGGCAGCCAAGTTGTGTCACTTTTGCGCTCCCCTTGGGATGCCTTTAACAGCTGCAGTGTGCCTGGAGCACAGGGCTTCCTGGTTTTAAAAGTCCTAGGCCTAAGCCTAACAGTAACCCTAGGAAGGTAAATCAGCCGGGTATTAGGGTTCTTCCTAAGGAACAAGCTGTGAAAGCAGCCATGTTGTGGCACTTCTGCGCTCCCTTTGGGATGCCTTTGGCAGATGCAGTAAGCCTGGAACTCAGGGCTTCCTGCTAAAAAAAATCCTAGCCCTAGGCTGAGCCCTAACCCTAACCCTAGGCAGATAAATCAGCCTAGGTATAGGGATGGTGCCAAGGAAAAAGCTGTGAATGCTGCCATGTTGTTGCACTTTTGTACTCCCCTTGGGATGCCTTTCACAGGTGCCGTGTGCCTGGAGCTCAGGGCTTCCTGGTTTAAAAAACCATGTCCCTAGCTGAGACTGGAGGCAGGTGATTCAGCCTAGGCTTAGCAATGGTGCCAATGAAAACGTGTGGAGGCAGCCATTTTCTGGCACTTTTGTGCTCCCCTTGGGATGCCTTTCGCAGCTGCCGTGTGCCTGGAGCTCAGAGCTTGCTGGTTTAAAAAGCTCTACACCTAGGCGTAACCCTAACCCTAACCGTAACACTGGTCATTTAAATCAGCCTGGGTTTAGGAATTATCCCAAGGGAAAAGCTGTGGAGACAGCCATGTTGTGGCACTTTTGCGCTCCCCTTGGGATGCCTTTCACAGCTGCAGTGTGCTTGGAGCACAGGGCTTCCTGGTTTAAAAACCACAACTTTAGCCCAAACTGGAGGCTTCTAAATCAGCCTTCGTTTCGGGACGTCCCCAAGGAAAAAGCTGTGGAGGCAGGCATGTTGAGGCACTTCTGCGCTCTTCTTGGGTAGTCCTTCGCAGCTGCTGTCTTCTTGGAACTCAGGGCTTTCTGGTTAAAAGAACACTAACCCTAGGCCTAACTCAAACCTTAAGCCTAGGAAGGAAAATCAGCCTATGATTCGGGATGGTCTCATGGAAATAGCAGTGGAGGCAGCCAAGTTGTGTCACTTTTGCGCTCCCCTTGGGATGCCTTTAACAGCTGCAGTGTGCCTGGAGCACAGGGCTTCCTGGTTTTAAAAGTCCTAGGCCTAAGCCTAACAGTAACCCTAGGAAGGTAAATCAGCCGGGTATTAGGGTTCTTCCTAAGGAACAAGCTGTGAAAGCAGCCATGTTGTGGCACTTCTGCGCTCCCTTTGGGATGCCTTTGGCAGATGCAGTAAGCCTGGAACTCAGGGCTTCCTGCTTAAAAAAATCCTAGCCCTAGGCTGAGCCCTAACCCTAACCCTAGGCAGATAAATCAGCCTAGGTATAGGGATGGTGCCAAGGAAAAAGCTGTGAATGCTGCCATGTTGTTGCACTTTTGTACTCCCCTTGGGATGCCTTTCACAGCTGCCGTGTGCCTGGAGCTCAGGGCTTCCTGGTTTAAAAAACCATGTCCCTAGCTGAGACTGGAGGCAGGTGATTCAGCCTAGGCTTAGCAATGGTGCCAATGAAAACGTGTGGAGGCAGCCATTTTCTGGCACTTTTGTGCTCCCCTTGGGATGCCTTTCGCAGCTGCCGTGTGCCTGGAGCTCAGAGCTTGCTGGTTTAAAAAGCTCTACACCTAGGCGTAACCCTAACCCTAACCGTAACACTGGTCATTTAAATCAGCCTGGGTTTAGGAATTATCCCAAGGGAAAAGCTGTGGAGACAGCCATGTTGTGGCACTTTTGCGCTCCCCTTGGGATGCCTTTCACAGCTGCAGTGTGCTTGGAGCACAGGGCTTCCTGGTTTAAAAACCACAACTTTAGCCCAAACTGGAGGCTTCTAAATCAGCCTTCGTTTCGGGACGTCCCCAAGGAAAAAGCTGTGGAGGCAGGCATGTTGAGGCACTTCTGCGCTCTTCTTGGGTAGTCCTTCGCAGCTGCTGTCTTCTTGGAACTCAGGGCTTTCTGGTTAAAAGAACACTAACCCTAGGCCTAACTCAAACCTTAAGCCTAGGAAGGAAAATCAGCCTATGATTCGGGATGGTCTCATGGAAATAGCAGTGGAGGCAGCCAAGTTGTGTCACTTTTGCGCTCCCCTTGGGATGCCTTTAACAGCTGCAGTGTGCCTGGAGCACAGGGCTTCCTGGTTTTAAAAGTCCTAGGCCTAAGCCTAACAGTAACCCTAGGAAGGTAAATCAGCCGGGTATTAGGGTTCTTCCTAAGGAAAAAGCTGTGAAAGCAGCCATGTTGTGGCACTTCTGCGCTCCCTTTGGGATGCCTTTGGCAGATGCAGTAAGCCTGGAACTCAGGGCTTCCTGCTTAAAAAAATCCTAGCCCTAGGCTGAGCCCTAACCCTAACCCTAGGCAGATAAATCAGCCTAGGTATAGGGATGGTGCCAAGGAAAAAGCTGTGAATGCTGCCATGTTGTTGCACTTTTGTACTCCCCTTGGGATGCCTTTCACAGGTGCCGTGTGCCTGGAGCTCAGGGCTTCCTGGTTTAAAAAACCATGTCCCTAGCTGAGACTGGAGGCAGGTGATTCAGCCTAGGCTTAGCAATGGTGCCAATGAAAACGTGTGGAGGCAGCCATTTTCTGGCACTTTTGTGCTCCCCTTGGGATGCCTTTCGCAGCTGCCGTGTGCCTGGAGCTCAGAGCTTGCTGGTTTAAAAAGCTCTACACCTAGGCGTAACCCTAACCCTAACCGTAACACTGGTCATTTAAATCAGCCTGGGTTTAGGAATTATCCCAAGGGAAAAGCTGTGGAGACAGCCATGTTGTGGCACTTTTGCGCTCCCCTTGGGATGCCTTTCACAGCTGCAGTGTGCTTGGAGCACAGGGCTTCCTGGTTTAAAAACCACAACTTTAGCCCAAACTGGAGGCTTCTAAATCAGCCTTCGTTTCGGGACGTCCCCAAGGAAAAAGCTGTGGAGGCAGGCATGTTGAGGCACTTCTGCGCTCTTCTTGGGTAGTCCTTCGCAGCTGCTGTGTTCTTGGAACTCAGGGCTTTCTGGTTAAAAGAACACTAACCCTAGGCCTAACTCAAACCTTAAGCCTAGGAAGGAAAATCAGCTTATGATTCGGGATGGTCTCATGGAAATAGCAGTGGAGGCAGCCAAGTTGTGTCACTTTTGCGCTCCCCTTGGGATGCCTTTAACAGCTGCAGTGTGCCTGGAGCACAGGGCTTCCTGGTTTTAAAAGTCCTAGGCCTAAGCCTAACAGTAACCCTAGGAAGGTAAATCAGCCGGGTATTAGGGTTCTTCCTAAGGAAAAAGCTGTGAAAGCAGCCATGTTGTGGCACTTCTGCGCTCCCTTTGGGATGCCTTTGGCAGATGCAGTAAGCCTGGAACTCAGGGCTTCCTGGTTAAAAAAATCCTAGCCCTAGGCTGAGCCCTAACCCTAACCCTAGGCAGATAAATCAGCCTAGGTATAGGGATGGTGCCAAGGAAAAAGCTGTGAAAGCTGCCATGTTGTTGCACTTTTGTACTCCCCTTGGGATGCCTTTCACAGCTGCCGTGTGCCTGGAGCTCAGGGCTTCCTGGTTTAAAAAACCATGTCCCTAGCTGAGACTGGAGGCAGGTGATTCAGCCTAGGCTTAGCAATGGTGCCAATGAAAACGTGTGGAGGCAGCCATTTTCTGGCACTTTTGTGCTCCCCTTGGGATGCCTTTCGCAGCTGCCGTGTGCCTGGAGCTCAGAGCTTGCTGGTTTAAAAAGCTCTACACCTAGGCGTAACCCTAACCCTAACCGTAACACTGGTCATTTAAATCAGCCTGGGTTTAGGAATTATCCCAAGGGAAAAGCTGTGGAGACAGCCATGTTGTGGCACTTTTGCGCTCCCCTTGGGATGCCTTTCACAGCTGCAGTGTGCTTGGAGCACAGGGCTTCCTGGTGTAAAAAACCACAACTTTAGCCCAAACTGGAGGCTTCTAAATCAGCCTTCGTTTCGGGACATCCCCAAGGAAAAAGCTGTGGAGGCAGGCATGTTGAGGCACTTCTGCGCTCTTCTTGGGTAGTCCTTCGCAGCTGCTGTGTTCTTGGAACTCAGGGCTTTCTGGTTAAAAGAACACTAACCCCAGGCCTAACTCAAACCTTAAGCCTAGGAAGGAAAATCAGCCTATGATTTGGGATGGTCTCATGGAAATAGCAGTGGAGGCAGCCAAGTTGTGTCACTTTTGCGCTCCCCTTGGGATGCCTTTCACAGCTGCAGTGTGCCTGGAGCACAGGGCTTCCTGGTTTTAAAAGTCCTAGGCCTAAGCCTAACAGTAACCCTAGGAAGGTAAATCAGCCGGGTATTAGGGTTCTTCCTAAGGAAAAAGCTGTGAAAGCAGCCATGTTGTGGCACTTCTGCGCTCCCTTTGGGATGCCTTTGGCAGATGCAGTAAGCCTGGAACTCAGGGCTTCCTGCTTAAAAAAATCCTAGCCCTAGGCTGAGCCCTAACCCTAAGCCTAGGCAGATAAATCAGCCTAGATATAGGGATGGTGCCAAGGGAAAAGCTGTGGAGACAGCCATGTTGTGGCACTTTTGCGCTGCCCTTGGGATGCCTTTCACAGCTGCAGTGTGCTTGGAGCACAGGGCTTCCTGGTTTAAAAACCACAACTTTAGCCCAAACTGGAGGCTTCTAAATCAGCCTTCGTTTCGGGACGTCCCCAAGGAAAAAGCTGTGGAGGCAGGCATGTTGAGGCACTTCTGCGCTCTTCTTGGGTAGTCCTTCGCAGCTGCTGTGTTCTTGGAACTCAGGGCTTTCTGGTTAAAAGAACACTAACCCTAGGCCTAACTCAAACCTTAAGCCTAGGAAGGAAAATCAGCTTATGATTCGGGATGGTCTCATGGAAATAGCAGTGGAGGCAGCCAAGTTGTGTCACTTTTGCGCTCCCCTTGGGATGCCTTTAACAGCTGCAGTGTGCCTGGAGCACAGGGCTTCCTGGTTTTAAAAGTCCTAGGCCTAAGCCTAACAGTAACCCTAGGAAGGTAAATCAGCCGGGTATTAGGGTTCTTCCTAAGGAAAAAGCTGTGAAAGCAGCCATGTTGTGGCACTTCTGCGCTCCCTTTGGGATGCCTTTGGCAGATGCAGTAAGCCTGGAACTCAGGGCTTCCTGCTTAAAAAAATCCTAGCCCTAGGCTGAGCCCTAACCCTAACCCTAGGCAGATAAATCAGCCTAGGTATAGGGATGGTGCCAAGGAAAAAGCTGTGAATGCTGCCATGTTGTTGCACTTTTGTACTCCCCTTGGGATGCCTTTCACAGCTGCCGTGTGCCTGGAGCTCAGGGCTTCCTGGTTTAAAAAACCATGTCCCTAGCTGAGACTGGAGGCAGGTGATTCAGCCTAGGCTTAGCAATGGTGCCAATGAAAACGTGTGGAGGCAGCCATTTTCTGGCACTTTTGTGCTCCCCTTGGGATGCCTTTCGCAGCTGCCGTGTGCCTGGAGCTCAGAGCTTGCTGGTTTAAAAAGCTCTACACCTAGGCGTAACCCTAACCCTAACCGTAACACTGGTCATTTAAATCAGCCTGGGTTTAGGAATTATCCCAAGGGAAAAGCTGTGGAGACAGCCATGTTGTGGCACTTTTGCGCTCCCCTTGGGATGCCTTTCACAGCTGCAGTGTGCTTGGAGCACAGGGCTTCCTGGTTTAAAAACCACAACTTTAGCCCAAACTGGAGGCTTCTAAATCAGCCTTCGTTTCGGGACGTCCCCAAGGAAAAAGCTGTGGAGGCAGGCATGTTGAGGCACTTCTGCGCTCTTCTTGGGTAGTCCTTCGCAGCTGCTGTGTTCTTGGAACTCAGGGCTTTCTGGTTAAAAGAACACTAACCCTAGGCCTAACTCAAACCTTAAGCCTAGGAAGGAAAATCAGCTTATGATTCGGGATGGTCTCATGGAAATAGCAGTGGAGGCAGCCAAGTTGTGTCACTTTTGCGCTCCCCTTGGGATGCCTTTAACAGCTGCAGTGTGCCTGGAGCACAGGGCTTCCTGGTTTTAAAAGTCCTAGGCCTAAGCCTAACAGTAACCCTAGGAAGGTAAATCAGCCGGGTATTAGGGTTCTTCCTAAGGAAAAAGCTGTGAAAGCAGCCATGTTGTGGCACTTCTGCGCTCCCTTTGGGATGCCTTTGGCAGATGCAGTAAGCCTGGAACTCAGGGCTTCCTGCTTAAAAAAATCCTAGCCCTAGGCTGAGCCCTAACCCTAACCCTAGGCAGATAAATCAGCCTAGGTATAGGGATGGTGCCAAGGAAAAAGCTGTGAATGCTGCCATGTTGTTGCACTTTTGTACTCCCCTTGGGATGCCTTTCACAGCTGCCGTGTGCCTGGAGCTCAGGGCTTCCTGGTTTAAAAAACCATGTCCCTAGCTGAGACTGGAGGCAGGTGATTCAGCCTAGGCTTAGCAATGGTGCCAATGAAAACGTGTGGAGGCAGCCATTTTCTGGCCCTTTTGTGCTCCCCTTGGGATGCCTTTCGCAGCTGCCGTGTGCCTGGAGCTCAGAGCTTGCTGGTTTAAAAAGCTCTACACCTAGGCGTAACCCTAACCCTAACCGTAACACTGGTCATTTAAATCAGCCTGGGTTTAGGAATTATCCCAAGGGAAAAGCTGTGGAGACAGCCATGTTGTGGCACTTTTGCGCTCCCCTTGGGATGCCTTTCACAGCTGCAGTGTGCTTGGAGCACAGGGCTTCCTGGTGTAAAAAACCACAACTTTAGCCCAAACTGGAGGCTTCTAAATCAGCCTTCGTTTCGGGACGTCCCCAAGGAAAAAGCTGTGGAGGCAGGCATGTTGAGGCACTTCTGTGCTCTTCTTGGGTAGTCCTTCGCAGCTGCTGTGTTCTTGGAACTCAGGGCTTTCTGGTTAAAAGAACACTAACCCTAGGCCTAACTCAAACCTTAAGCCTAGGAAGGAAAATCAGCCTATGATTTGGGATGGTCTCATGGAAATAGCAGTGGAGGCAGCCAAGTTGTGTCACTTTTGCGCTCCCCTTGGGATGCCTTTAACAGCTGCAGTGTGCCTGGAGCACAGGGCTTCCTGGTTTTAAAAGTCCTAGGCCTAAGCCTAACAGTAACCCTAGGAAGGTAAATCAGCCGGGTATTAGGGTTCTTCCTAAGGAAAAAGCTGTGAAAGCAGCCATGTTGTGGCACTTCTGCGCTCCCTTTGGGATGCCTTTGGCAGATGCAGTAAGCCTGGAACTCAGGGCTTCCTGCTTAAAAAAATCCTAGCCCTAGGCTGAGCCCTAACCCTAACCCTAGGCAGATAAATCAGCCTAGGTATAGGGATGGTGCCAAGGAAAAAGCTGTGAATGCTGCCATGTTGTTGCACTTTTGTACTCCCCTTGGGATGCCTTTCACAGGTGCCGTGTGCCTGGAGCTCAGGGCTTCCTGGTTTAAAAAACCATGTCCCTAGCTGAGACTGGAGGCAGGTGATTCAGCCTAGGCTTAGCAATGGTGCCAATGAAAACGTGTGGAGGCAGCCATTTTCTGGCACTTTTGTGCTCCCCTTGGGATGCCTTTCGCAGCTGCCGTGTGCCTGGAGCTCAGAGCTTGCTGGTTTAAAAAGCTCTACACCTAGGCGTAACCCTAACCCTAACCGTAACACTGGTCATTTAAATCAGCCTGGGTTTAGGAATTATCCCAAGGGAAAAGCTGTGGAGACAGCCATGTTGTGGCACTTTTGCGCTCCCCTTGGGATGCCTTTCACAGCTGCAGTGTGCTTGGAGCACAGGGCTTCCTGGTTTAAAAACCACAACTTTAGCCCAAACTGGAGGCTTCTAAATCAGCCTTCGTTTCGGGACGTCCCCAAGGAAAAAGCTGTGGAGGCAGGCATGTTGAGGCACTTCTGCGCTCTTCTTGGGTAGTCCTTCGCAGCTGCTGTGTTCTTGGAACTCAGGGCTTTCTGGTTAAAAGAACACTAACCCTAGGCCTAACTCAAACCTTAAGCCTAGGAAGGAAAATCAGCTTATGATTCGGGATGGTCTCATGGAAATAGCAGTGGAGGCAGCCAAGTTGTGTCACTTTTGCGCTCCCCTTGGGATGCCTTTAACAGCTGCAGTGTGCCTGGAGCACAGGGCTTCCTGGTTTTAAAAGTCCTAGGCCTAAGCCTAACAGTAACCCTAGGAAGGTAAATCAGCCGGGTATTAGGGTTCTTCCTAAGGAAAAAGCTGTGAAAGCAGCCATGTTGTGGCACTTCTGCGCTCCCTTTGGGATGCCTTTGGCAGATGCAGTAAGCCTGGAACTCAGGGCTTCCTGCTTAAAAAAATCCTAGCCCTAGGCTGAGCCCTAACCCTAACCCTAGGCAGATAAATCAGCCTAGGTATAGGGATGGTGCCAAGGAAAAAGCTGTGAAAGCTGCCATGTTGTTGCACTTTTGTACTCCCCTTGGGATGCCTTTCACAGCTGCCAAGTGCCTGGAGCTCAGGGCTTCCTGGTTTAAAAAACCATGTCCCTAGCTGAGACTGGAGGCAGGTGATTCAGCCTAGGCTTAGCAATGGTGCCAATGAAAACGTGTGGAGGCAGCCATTTTCTGGCACTTTTGTGCTCCCCTTGGGATGCCTTTCGCAGCTGCCGTGTGCCTGGAGCTCAGAGCTTGCTGGTTTAAAAAGCTCTACACCTAGGCGTAACCCTAACCCTAACCGTAACACTGGTCATTTAAATCAGCCTGGGTTTAGGAATTATCCCAAGGGAAAAGCTGTGGAGACAGCCATGTTGTGGCACTTTTGCGCTCCCCTTGGGATGCCTTTCACAGCTGCAGTGTGCTTGGAGCACAGGGCTTCCTGGTGTAAAAAACCACAACTTTAGCCCAAACTGGAGGCTTCTAAATCAGCCTTCGTTTCGGGACGTCCCCAAGGAAAAAGCTGTGGAGGCAGGCATGTTGAGGCACTTCTGCGCTCTTCTTGGGTAGTCCATCGCAGCTGCTGTGTTCTTGGAACTCAGGGCTTTCTGGTTAAAAGAACACTAACCCTAGGCCTAACTCAAACCTTAAGCCTAGGAAGGAAAATCAGCCTATGATTTGGGATGGTCTCATGGAAATAGCAGTGGAGGCAGCCAAGTTGTGTCACTTTTGCGCTCCCCTTGGGATGCCTTTAACAGCTGCAGTGTGCCTGGAGCACAGGGCTTCCTGGTTTTAAAAGTCCTAGGCCTAAGCCTAACAGTAACCCTAGGAAGGTAAATCAGCCGGGTATTAGGGTTCTTCCTAAGGAAAAAGCTGTGAAAGCAGCCATGTTGTGGCACTTCTGCGCTCCCTTTGGGATGCCTTTGGCAGATGCAGTAAGCCTGGAACTCAGGGCTTCCTGCTTAAAAAAATCCTAGCCCTAGGCTGAGCCCTAACCCTAACCCTAGGCAGATAAATCAGCCTAGGTATAGGGATGGCGCCAAGGAAAAAGCTGTGAAAGCAGCCATGTTGTTGCACTTTTGTACTCCCCTTGGGATGCCTTTCACAGCTGCCAAGTGCCTGGAGCTCAGGGCTTCCTGGTTTAAAAAACCATGTCCCTAGCTGAGACTGGAGGCAGGTGATTCAGCCTAGGCTTAGCAATGGTGCCAATGAAAACGTGTGGAGGCAGCCATTTTCTGGCACTTTTGTGCTCCCCTTGGGATGCCTTTCGCAGCTGCCGTGTGCCTGGAGCTCAGAGCTTGCTGGTTTAAAAAGCTCTACACCTAGGCGTAACCCTAACCCTAACCATAACACTGGTCATTTAAAGCAGCCTGGGTTTAGGAATTATCCCAAGGGAAAAGCTGTGGAGACAGCCATGTTGTGGCACTTTTGCGCTCCCCTTGGGATGCCTTTCACAGCTGCAGTGTGCTTGGAGCACAGGGCTTCCTGCTTTAAAATACCACAACTTTAGCCCAAACTGGAGGCTTCTAAATCAGCCTTTGTTTCGGGACGTCCCCAAGGAAAAAGCTGTGGAGGCAGGCATGTTGAGGCACTTCTGCGCTCTTCTTGGGTAGTCCTTCGCAGGTGCTGTGTTCTTGGAACTCAGGGCTTTCTGGTTAAAAGAACACTAACCCTAGGCCTAACTCAAACCTTAAGCCTAGGAAGGAAAATCAGCCTATGATTCGGGATGGTCTCATGGAAATAGCAGTGGAGGCAGCCAAGTTGTGTCACTTTTGCGCTCCCCTTGGGATGCCTTTAACAGCTGCAGTGTGCCTGGAGCACAGGGCTTCCTGGTTTTAAAAGTCCTAGGCCTAAGCCTAACAGTAACCCTAGGAAGGTAAATCAGCCGGGTATTAGGGTTCTTCCTAAGGAAAAAGCTGTGAAAGCAGCCATGTTGTGGCACTTCTGCGCTCCCTTTGGGATGCCTTTGGCAGATGCAGTAAGCCTGGAACTCAGGGCTTCCTGCTTAAAAAAATCCTAGCCCTAGGCTGAGCCCTAACCCTAACCCTAGGCAGATAAATCAGCCTAGGTATAGGGATGGTGCCAAGGAAAAAGCTGTGAAAGCAGCCATGTTGTTGCCCTTTTGTACTCCCATTGGGATGCCTTTCACAGCTGCCGTGTGCCTGGAGCTCAGGGCTTCCTGGTTTAAAAAACCATGTCCCTAGCTGAGACTGGAGGCAGGTGATTCAGCCTAGGCTTAGCAATGGTGCCAATGAAAACGTGTGGAGGCAGCCATTTTCTGGCACTTTTGTGCTCCCCTTGGGATGCCTTTCGCAGCTGCCGTGTGCCTGGAGCTCAGAGCTTGCTGGTTTAAAAAGCTCTACACCTAGGCGTAACCCTTACCCTAACCGTAACACTGGTCATTTAAAGCAGCCTGGGTTTAGGAATTATCCCAAGGGAAAAGCTGTGGAGACAGCCATGTTGTGGCACTTTTGCGCTCCCCTTGGGATGCCTTTCACAGCTGCAGTGTGCTTGGAGCACAGGGCTTCCTGGTTTAATAAACCACAACTTTAGCCCAAACTGCAGGCTTCTAAATCAGCCTTCGTTTCGGGACGTCCCCAAGGAAAAAGCTGTGGAGGCAGGCATGTTGAGGCACTTCTGCGCTCTTCTTGGGTAGTCCTTCGCAGCTGCTGTGTTCTTGGAACTCAGGGCTTTCTGGTTAAAAGAACACTAACCCTAGGCCTAACTCAAACCTTAAGCCTAGGAAGGAAAATCAGCCTATGATTTGGGATGGTCTCATGGAAATAGCAGTGGAGGCAGCCAAGTTGTGTCACTTTTGCGCTCCCCTTGGGATGCCTTTAACAGCTGCAGTGTGCCTGGAGCACAGGGCTTCCTGGTTTTAAAAGTCCTAGGCCTAAGCCTAACAGTAACCCTAGGAAGGTAAATCAGCCGGGTATTAGGGTTCTTCCTAAGGAAAAAGCTGTGAAAGCAGCCATGTTGTGGCACTTCTGCGCTCCCTTTGGGATGCCTTTGGCAGATGCAGTAAGCCTGGAACTCAGGGCTTCCTGCTTAAAAAAATCCTAGCCCTAGGCTGAGCCCTAACCCTAACCCTAGGCAGAGAAATCAGCCTAGATATAGGGTTGGTACCAATGGAAAAGCTGTGGAGACAGCCATGTTGTGGCACTTTTGCGCTCCCCTTGGGATGCCTTTCACAGCTGCCGTGTGCCTGGAGCTCAGGGCTTCCTGGTTTAAAAAACCATGTCCCTAGCTGAGACTGGAGGCAGGTGATTCAGCCTAGGCTTAGCAATGGTGCCAATGAAAACGTGTGGAGGCAGCCATTTTCTGGCACTTTTGTGCTCCCCTTGGGATGCCTTTCGCAGCTGCCGTGTGCCTGGAGCTCAGAGCTTGCTGGTTATAAAGCTCTACACCTAGGCGTAACCCTAACCCTAACCGTAACACTGGTCATTTAAATCAGCCTGGGTTTAGGAATTATCCCAAGGGAAAAGCTGTGGAGACAGCCATGTTGTGGCACTTTTGCGCTCCCCTTGGGATGCCTTTCACAGCTGCAGTGTGCTTGGAGCACAGGGCTTCCTGGTTTAAAAACCACAACTTTAGCCCAAACTGGAGGCTTCTAAATCAGCCTTCGTTTCGGGACGTCCCCAAGGAAAAAGCTGTGGAGGCAGGCATGTTGAGGCACTTCTGCGCTCTTCTTGGGTAGTCCTTCGCAGCTGCTGTGTTCTTGGAACTCAGGGCTTTCTGGTTAAAAGAACACTAACCCTAGGCCTAACTCAAACCTTAAGCCTAGGAAGGAAAATCAGCCTATGATTTGGGATGGTCTCATGGAAATAGCAGTGGAGGCAGCCAAGTTGTGTCACTTTTGCGCTCCCCTTGGGATGCCTTTAACAGCTGCAGTGTGCCTGGAGCACAGGGCTTCCTGGTTTTAAAAGTCCTAGGCCTAAGCCTAACAGTAACCCTAGGAAGGTAAATCAGCCGGGTATTAGGGTTCTTCCTAAGGAAAAAGCTGTTAAAGCAGCCATGTTGTGGACCTTCTGCGCTCCCTTTGGGATGCCTTTGGCAGATGCAGTAAGCCTGGAACTCAGGGCTTCCTGCTTAAAAAAATCCTAGCCCTAGGCTGAGCCCTAACCCTAACCCTAGGCAGATAAATCAGCCTAGGTATAGGGATGGCGCCAAGGAAAAAGCTGTGAAAGCAGCCATGTTGTTGCACTTTTGTACTCCCCTTGGGATGCCTTTCACAGCTGCCGTGTGCCTGGAGCTCAGGGCTTCCTGGTTTAAAAAACCATGTCCCTAGCTGAGACTGGAGGCAGGTGATTCAGCCTAGGCTTAGCAATGGTGCCAATGAAAACGTGTGGAGGCAGCCATTTTCTGGCACTTTTGTGCTCCCCTTGGGATGCCTTTCGCAGCTGGCGTGTGCCTGGAGCTCAGAGCTTGCTGGTTTAAAAAGCTCTACACCTAGGCGTAACCCTAACCCTAACCGTAACACTGGTCATTTAAAGCAGCCTGGGTTTAGGAATTATCCCAAGGGAAAAGCTGTGGAGACAGCCATGTTGTGGCACTTTTGCGCTCCCCTTGGGATGCCTTTCACAGCTGCAGTGTGCTTGGAGCACAGGGCTTCCTGGTTTAAAATACCACATCTTTAGCCCAAACTGTAGGCTTCTAAATCAGCCTTTGTTTCGGGACGTCCCCAAGGAAAAAGCTGTGGAGGCAGGCATGTTGAGGCACTTCTGCGCTCTTCTTGGGTAGTCCTTCGCAGCTGCTGTGTTCTTGGAACTCAGGGCTTTCTGGTTAAAAGAACACTAACCCTAGGCCTAACTCAAACCTTAAGCCTAGGAAGGAAAATCAGCCTATGATTCGGGATGGTCTCATGGAAATAGCAGTGGAGGCAGCCAAGTTGTGTCACTTTTGCGCTCCCCTTGGGATGCCTTTAACAGCTGCAGTGTGCCTGGAGCACAGGGCTTCCTGGTTTTAAAAGTCCTAGGCCTAAGCCTAACAGTAACCCTAGGAAGGTAAATCAGCCGGGTATTAGGGTTCTTCCTAAGGAAAAAGCTGTGAAAGCAGCCATGTTGTGGCACTTCTTCGCTCCCTTTGGGATGCCTTTGGCAGATGCAGTAAGCCTGGAACTCAGGGCTTCCTGCTTAAAAAAATCCTAGCCCTAGGCTGAGCCCTAACCCTAACCCTAGGCAGATAAATCAGCCTAGGTATAGGGATGGTGCCAAGGAAAAAGCTGTGAAAGCTGCCATGTTGTTGCACTTTTGTACTCCCCTTGGGATGCCTTTCACAGCTGCCGTGTGCCTGGAGCTCAGGGCTTCCTGGTTTAAGAAACCATGTCCCTAGCTGAGACTGGAGGCAGGTGATTCAGCCTAGGCTTAGCAATGGTGCCAATGAAAACGTGTGGAGGCAGCCATTTTCTGGCCCTTTTGTGCTCCCCTTGGGATGCCTTTCGCAGCTGCCGTGTGCCTGGAGCTCAGAGCTTGCTGGTTTAAAAAGCTCTACACCTAGGCGTAACCCTAACCCTAACCGTAACACTGGTCATTTAAATCAGCCTGGGTTTAGGAATTATCCCAAGGGAAAAGCTGTGGAGACAGCCATGTTGTGGCACTTTTGCGCTCCCCTTGGGATGCCTTTCACAGCTGCAGTGTGCTTGGAGCACAGGGCTTCCTGGTTTAAAAAACCACAACTTTAGCCCAAACTGGAGGCTTCTAAATCAGCCTTCGTTTCGGGACGTCCCCAAGGAAAAAGCTGTGGAGGCAGGCATGTTGAGGCACTTCTGCGCTCTTCTTGGGCAGTCCTTCGCAGCTGCTGTGTTCTTGGAACTCAAGGCTTTCTGGTTAAAAGAACACTAACCCTAGGCCTAACTCAAACCTTAAGCCTAGGAAGGAAAATCAGCCTATGATTCGGGATGGTCTCATGGAAATAGCAGTGGAGGCAGCCAAGTTGTGTCACTTTTGCGCTCCCCTTGGGATGCCTTTAACAGCTGCAGTGTGCCTGGAGCACAGGGCTTCCTGGTTTTAAAAGTCCTAGGCCTAAGCCTAACAGTAACCCTAGGAAGGTAAATCAGCCGGGTATTAGGGTTCTTCCTAAGGAAAAAGCTGTGAAAGCAGCCATGTTGTGGCACTTCACCGCTTCCTTTGGGATGCCTTTGGCAGATGCAGAAAGCCAGGAACTCAGGGCTTCCTGGTTAAAAAAATCCTTGCCCTTGGCTGAGCCCTAACCCTAACCCTAGGCAGATAAATCAGCCTAGGTATAGGGATGGTGCCAAGGAAAAAGCTGTGAAAGCTGCCATGTTGTTGCACTTTTGTACTCCCCTGGGGATGCCTTTCACAGCTGCCTTGTGCCTGGAGCTCAGGGCTTCCTGGTTTAAAAAACCATGTCCCTAGCTGAGACTGGAGGCAGGTGATTCAGCCTAGGCTTAGCAATGGTGCCAATGAAAACGTGTGGAGGCAGCCATTTTCTGGCACTTTTGTGCTCCCCTTGGGATGCCTTTCGCAGCTGCCGTGTGCCTGGAGCTCAGAGCTTGCTGGTTATAAAGCTCTACACCTAGGCGTAACCCTAACCCTAACCGTAACACTGGTCATTTAAATCAGCCTGGGTTTAGGAATTATCCCAAGGGAAAAGCTGTGGAGACAGCCATGTTGTGGCACTTTTGCGCTCCCCTTGGGATGCCTTTCACAGCTGCAGTGTGCTTGGAGCACAGGGCTTCCTGGTTTTAAAAGTCCTAGGCCTAAGCCTAACAGTAACCCTAGGAAGGTAAATCAGCCGGGTATTAGGGTTCTTCCTAAGGAAAAAGCTGTGAAAGCAGCCATGTTGTGGCACTTCTGCGCTCCCTTTGGGATGCCTTTGGCAGATGCAGTAAGCCTGGAACTCAGGGCTTCCTGCTTAAAAAAATCCTAGCCCTAGGCTGAGCCCTAACCCTAACCCTAGGCAGATAAATCAGCCTAGGTATAGGGATGGTGCCAAGGAAAAAGCTGTGAAAGCTGCCATGTTGTTGCACTTTTGTACTCCCCTGGGGATGCCTTTCACAGCTGCCGTGTGCCTGGAGCTCAGGGCTTCCTGGTTTAAAAAACAATGTCCCTAGCTGAGACTGGAGGCAGGTGATTCAGCCTAGGCTTAGCAATGGTGCCAATGAAAACGTGTGGAGGCAGCCATTTTCTGGCACTTTTGTGCTCCCCTTGGGATGCCTTTCGCAGCTGCCGTGTGCCTGGAGCTCAGAGCTTGCTGGTTATAAAGCTCTACACCTAGGCGTAACCCTAACCCTAACCGTAACACTGGTCATTTAAATCAGCCTGGGTTTAGGAATTATCCCAAGGGAAAAGCTGTGGAGACAGCCATGTTGTGGCACTTTTGCGCTCCCCTTGGGATGCCTTTCACAGCTGCAGTGTGCTTGGAGCACAGGGCTTCCTGGTTTAAAAACCACAACTTTAGCCCAAACTGGAGGCTTCTAAATCAGCCTTCGTTTCGGGACGTCCCCAAGGAAAAAGCTGTGGAGGCAGGCATGTTGAGGCACTTCTGCGCTCTTCTTGGGTAGTCCTTCGCAGCTGCTGTGTTCTTGGAACTCAGGGCTTTCTGGTTAAAAGAACACTAACCCTAGGCCTAACTCAAACCTTAAGCCTAGGAAGGAAAATCAGCCTATGATTTGGGATGGTCTCATGGAAATAGCAGTGGAGGCAGCCAAGTTGTGTCACTTTTGCGCTCCCCTTGGGATGCCTTTAACAGCTGCAGTGTGCCTGGAGCACAGGGCTTCCTGGTTTTAAAAGTCCTAGGCCTAAGCCTAACAGTCACCCTAGGAAGGTAAATCAGCCGGGTATTAGGGTTCTTCCTAAGGAAAAAGCTGTGAAAGCAGCCATGTTGTGGACCTTCTGCGCTCCCTTTGGGATGCCTTTGGCAGATGCAGTAAGCCTGGAACTCAGGGCTTCCTGCTTAAAAAAATCCTAGCCCTAGGCTGAGCCCTAACCCTAACCCTAGGCAGATAAATCAGCCTAGGTATAGGGATGGTGCCAAGGAAAAAGCTGTGAAAGCTGCCATGTTGTTGCACTTTTGTACTCCCCTTGGGATGCCTTTCACAGCTGCCGTGTGCCTGGAGCTCAGGGCTTCCTGGTTTAAGAAACCATGTCCCTAGCTGAGACTGGAGGCAGGTGATTCAGCCTAGGCTTAGCAATGGTGCCAATGAAAACGTGTGGAGGCAGCCATTTTCTGGCCCTTTTGTGCTCCCCTTGGGATGCCTTTCGCAGCTGCCGTGTGCCTGGAGCTCAGAGCTTGCTGGTTTAAAAAGCTCTACACCTAGGCGTAACCCTAACCCTAACCGTAACACTGGTCATTTAAATCAGCCTGGGTTTAGGAATTATCCCAAGGGAAAAGCTGTGGAGACAGCCATGTTGTGGCACTTTTGCGCTCCCCTTGGGATGCCTTTCACAGCTGCAGTGTGCTTGGAGCACAGGGCTTCCTGGTTTAAAAAACCACAACTTTAGCCCAAACTGGAGGCTTCTAAATCAGCCTTCGTTTCGGGACGTCCCCAAGGAAAAAGCTGTGGAGGCAGGCATGTTGAGGCACTTCTGCGCTCTTCTTGGGCAGTCCTTCGCAGCTGCTGTGTTCTTGGAACTCAGGGCTTTCTGGTTAAAAGAACACTAACCCTAGGCCTAACTCAAACCTTAAGCCTAGGAAGGAAAATCAGCCTATGATTCGGGATGGTCTCATGGAAATAGCAGTGGAGGCAGCCAAGTTGTGTCACTTTTGCGCTCCCCTTGGGATGCCTTTAACAGCTGCAGTGTGCCTGGAGCACAGGGCTTCCTGGTTTTAAAAGTCCTAGGCCTAAGCCTAACAGTAACCCTAGGAAGGTAAATCAGCCGGGTATTAGGGTTCTTCCTAAGGAAAAAGCTGTGAAAGCAGCCATGTTGTGGCACTTCACCGCTTCCTTTGGGATGCCTTTGGCAGATGCAGAAAGCCAGGAACTCAGGGCTTCCTGGTTAAAAAAATCCTTGCCCTTGGCTGAGCCCTAACCCTAACCCTAGGCAGATAAATCAGCCTAGGTATAGGGATGGTGCCAAGGAAAAAGCTGTGAAAGCTGCCATGTTGTTGCACTTTTGTACTCCCCTGGGGATGCCTTTCACAGCTGCCGTGTGCCTGGAGCTCAGGGCTTCCTGGTTTAAAAAACCATGTCCCTAGCTGAGACTGGAGGCAGGTGATTCAGCCTAGGCTTAGCAATGGTGCCAATGAAAACGTGTGGAGGCAGCCATTTTCTGGCACTTTTGTGCTCCCCTTGGGATGCCTTTCGCAGCTGCCGTGTGCCTGGAGCTCAGAGCTTGCTGGTTATAAAGCTCTACACCTAGGCGTAACCCTAACCCTAACCGTAACACTGGTCATTTAAATCAGCCTGGGTTTAGGAATTATCCCAAGGGAAAAGCTGTGGAGACAGCCATGTTGTGGAACTTTTGCGCTCCCCTTGGGATGCCTTTCACAGCTGCAGTGTGCTTGGAGCACAGGGCTTCCTGGTTTTAAAAGTCCTAGGCCTAAGCCTAACAGTAACCCTAGGAAGGTAAATCAGCCGGGTATTAGGGTTCTTCCTAAGGAAAAAGCTGTGAAAGCAGCCATGTTGTGGCACTTCTGCGCTCCCTTTGGGATGCCTTTGGCAGATGCAGTAAGCCTGGAACTCAGGGCTTCCTGCTTAAAAAAATCCTAGCCCTAGGCTGAGCCCTAACCCTAACCCTAGGCAGATAAATCAGCCTAGGTATAGGGATGGTGCCAAGGAAAAAGCTGTGAAAGCTGCCATGTTGTTGCACTTTTGTACTCCCCTGGGGATGCCTTTCACAGCTGCCGTGTGCCTGGAGCTAAGGGTTTCCTGGTTTAAAAAACCATGTCCCTAGCTGAGACTGGAGGCAGGTGATTCAGCCTAGGCTTAGCAATGGTGCCAATGAAAACGTGTGGAGGCAGCCATTTTCTGGCACTTTTGTGCTCCCCTTGGGATGCCTTTCGCAGCTGCCGTGTGCCTGGAGCTCAGAGCTTGCTGGTTATAAAGCTCTACACCTAGGCGTAACCCTAACCCTAACCGTAACACTGGTCATTTAAATCAGCCTGGGTTTAGGAATTATCCCAAGGGAAAAGCTGTGGAGACAGCCATGTTGTGGCACTTTTGCGCTCCCCTTGGGATGCCTTTCACAGCTGCAGTGTGCTTGGAGCACAGGGCTTCCTGGTTTAAAAACCACAACTTTAGCCCAAACTGGAGGCTTCTAAATCAGCCTTCGTTTCGGGACGTCCCCAAGGAAAAAGCTGTGGAGGCAGGCATGTTGAGGCACTTCTGCGCTCTTCTTGGGTAGTCCTTCGCAGCTGCTGTGTTCTTGGAACTCAGGGCTTTCTGGTTAAAAGAACACTAACCCTAGGCCTAACTCAAACCTTAAGCCTAGGAAGGAAAATCAGCCTATGATTTGGGATGGTCTCATGGAAATAGCAGTGGAGGCAGCCAAGTTGTGTCACTTTTGCGCTCCCCTTGGGATGCCTTTAACAGCTGCAGTGTGCCTGGAGCACAGGGCTTCCTGGTTTTAAAAGTCCTAGGCCTAAGCCTAACAGTCACCCTAGGAAGGTAAATCAGCCGGGTATTAGGGTTCTTCCTAAGGAAAAAGCTGTGAAAGCAGCCATGTTGTGGACCTTCTGCGCTCCCTTTGGGATGCCTTTGGCAGATGCAGTAAGCCTGGAACTCAGGGCTTCCTGCTTAAAAAAATCCTAGCCCTAGGCTGAGCCCTAACCCTAACCCTAGGCAGATAAATCAGCCTAGGTATAGGGATGGCGCCAAGGAAAAAGCTGTGAAAGCAGCCATGTTGTTGCACTTTTGTACTCCCCTTGGGATGCCTTTCACAGCTGCCGTGTGCCTGGAGCTCAGGGCTTCCTGGTTTAAAAAACCATGTCCCTAGCTGAGACTGGAGGCAGGTGATTCAGCCTAGGCTTAGCAATGGTGCCAATGAAAACGTGTGGAGGCAGCCATTTTCTGGCACTTTTGTGCTCCCCTTGGGATGCCTTTCGCAGCTGGCGTGTGCCTGGAGCTCAGAGCTTGCTGGTTTAAAAAGCTCTACACCTAGGCGTAACCCTAACCCTAACCGTAACACTGGTCATTTAAAGCAGCCTGGGTTTAGGAATTATCCCAAGGGAAAAGCTGTGGAGACAGCCATGTTGTGGCACTTTTGCGCTCCCCTTGGGATGCCTTTCACAGCTGCAGTGTGCTTGGAGCACAGGGCTTCCTGTTTTAAAAACCACAACTTTACCCCAAACTGGAGGCTTCTAAATCAGCCTTTGTTTCGGGACGTCCCCAAGGAAAAAGCTGTGGAGGCAGGCATGTTGAGGCACTTCTGCGCTCTTCTTGGGTAGTCCTTCGCAGGTGCTGTGTTCTTGGAACTCAGGGCTTTCTGGTTAAAAGAACACTAACCCTAGGCCTAACTCAAACCTTAAGCCTAGGAAGGAAAATCAGCCTATGATTCGGGATGGTCACATGGAAATAGCAGTGGAGGCAGCCAAGTTGTGTCACTTTTGCGCTCCCCTTGGGATGCCTTTAACAGCTGCAGTGTGCCTGGAGCACAGGGCTTCCTGGTTTTAAAAGTCCTAGGCCTAAGCCTAACAGTAACCCTAGGAAGGTAAATCAGCCGGGTATTAGGGTTCTTCCTAAGGAAAAAGCTGTGAAAGCAGCCATGTTGTGGCACTTCTGCGCTCCCTTTGGGATGCCTTTGGCAGATGCAGTAAGCCTGGAACTCAGGGCTTCCTGCTTAAAAAAATCCTAGCCCTAGGCTGAGCCCTAACCCTAACCCTAGGCAGATAAATCAGCCTAGGTATAGGGATGGTGCCAAGGAAAAAGCTGTGAAAGCTGCCATGTTGTTGCACTTTTGTACTCCCCTGGGGATGCCTTTCACAGCTGCCGTGTGCCTGGAGCTCAGGGCTTCCTGGTTTAAAAAACCATGTCCCTAGCTGAGACTGGAGGCAGGTGATTCAGCCTAGGCTTAGCAATGGTGCCAATGAAAACGTGTGGAGGCAGCCATTTTCTGGCACTTTTGTGCTCCCCTTGGGATGCCTTTCGCAGCTGCCGTGTGCCTGGAGCTCAGAGCTTGCTGGTTATAAAGCTCTACACCTAGGCGTAACCCTAACCCTAACCGTAACACTGGTCATTTAAATCAGCCTGGGTTTAGGAATTATCCCAAGGGAAAAGCTGTGGAGACAGCCATGTTGTGGCACTTTTGCGCTCCCCTTGGGATGCCTTTCACAGCTGCAGTGTGCTTGGAGCACAGGGCTTCCTGGTTTAAAAACCACAACTTTACCCCAAACTGGAGGCTTCTAAATCAGCCTTTGTTTCGGGACGTCCCCAAGGAAAAAGCTGTGGAGGCAGGCATGTTGAGGCACTTCTGCGCTCTTCTTGGGTAGTCCTTCGCAGCTGCTGTGTTCTTGGAACTCAGGGCTTTCTGGTTAAAAGAACACTAACCCTAGGCCTAACTCAAACCTTAAGCCTAGGAAGGAAAATCAGCCTATGATTCGGGATGGTCACATGGAAATAGCAGTGGAGGCAGCCAAGTTGTGTCACTTTTGCGCTCCCCTTGGGATGCCTTTAACAGCTGCAGTGTGCCTGGAGCACAGGGCTTCCTGGTTTTAAAAGTCCTAGGCCTAAGCCTAAGAGTAACCCTAGGAAGGTAAATCAGCCGGGTATTAGGGTTCTTCCTAAGGAAAAAGCTGTGAAAGCTGCCATGTTGTGGACCTTCTGCGCTCCCTTTGGGATGCCTTTGGCAGATGCAGTAAGCCTGGAACTCAGGGCTTCCTGCTTAAAAAAATCCTAGCCCTAGGCTGAGCCCTAACCCTAACCCTAGGCAGATAAATCAGCCTAGGTATAGGGATGGCGCCAAGGAAAAAGCTGTGAAAGCTGCCATGTTGTTGCACTTTTGTACTCCCCTGGGGATGCCTTTCACAGCTGCCGTGTGCCTGGAGCTCAGGGCTTCCTGGTTTAAAAAACCATGTCCCTAGCTGAGACTGGAGGCAGGTGATTCAGCCTAGGCTTAGCAATGGTGCCAATGAAAACGTGTGGAGGCAGCCATTTTCTGGCACTTTTGTGCTCCCCTTGTGATGCCTTTCGCAGCTGGCGTGTGCCTGGAGCTCAGAGCTTGCTGGTTTAAAAAGCTCTACACCTAGGCGTAACCCTAACCCTAACCGTAACACTGGTCATTTAAAGCAGCCTGGGTTTAGGAATTATCCCAAGGGAAAAGCTGTGGAGACAGCCATGTTGTGGCACTTTTGCGCTCCCCTTGGGATGCCTTTCACAGCTGCAGTGTGCTTGGAGCACAGGGCTTCCTGGTGTAAAATACCACAACTTTAGCCCAAACTGTAGGCTTCTAAATCAGCCTTTGTTTCGGGACGTCCCCAAGGAAAAAGCTGTGGAGGCAGGCATGTTGAGGCACTTCTGCGCTCTTCTTGGGTAGTCCTTCGCAGCTGCTGTGTTCTTGGAACTCAGGGCTTTCTGGTTAAAAGAACACTAACCCTAGGCCTAACTCAAACCTTAAGCCTAGGAAGGAAAATCAGCCTATGATTCGGGATGGTCTCATGGAAATAGCAGTGGAGGCAGCCAAGTTGTGTCACTTTTGCGCTCCCCTTGGGATGCCTTTAACAGCTGCAGTGTGCCTGGAGCACAGGGCTTCCTGGTTTTAAAAGTCCTAGGCCTAAGCCTAACAGTAACCCTAGGAAGGTAAATCAGCCGGGTATTAGGGTTCTTCCTAAGGAAAAAGCTGTGAAAGCAGCCATGTTGTGGCACTTCACCGCTTACTTTGGGATGCCTTTGGCAGATGCAGTAAGCCTGGAACTCAGGGCTTCCTGGTTAAAAAAATCCTTGCCCTTGGCTGAGCCCTAACCCTAACCCTAGGCAGATAAATCAGCCTAGGTATAGGGATGGTGCCAAGGAAAAAGCTGTGAAAGCTGCCATGTTGTTGCACTTTTGTACTCCCCTTGGGATGCCTTTCACAGCTGCCAAGTGCCTGGAGCTCAGGGCTTCCTGGTTTAAAAAACCATGTCCCCAGGTGAGACTGGAGGCAGGTGATTCAGCCTAGGCTTAGCAATGGTGCCAATGAAAACGTGTGGAGGCAGCCATTTTCTGGCACTTTTGTGCTCCCCTTGGGATGCCTTTCGCAGCTGCCGTGTGCCTGGAGCTCAGAGCTTGCTGGTTTAAAAAGCTCTACACCTAGGCGTAACCCTAACCCTAACCGTAACACTGGTCATTTAAAGCAGCCTGGGTTTAGGAATTATCCCAAGGGAAAAGCTGTGGAGACAGCCATGTTGTGGCACTTTTGCGCTCCCCTTGGGATGCCTTTCACAGCTGCAGTGTGCTTGGAGCACAGGGCTTTCTGGTGCAAAAAACCACAACTTTAGCCCAAACTGGAGGCTTCTAAATCAGCCTTCGTTTCGGGACGTCCCCAAGGAAAAAGCTGTGGAGGCAGGCATGTTGAGGCACTTCTGCGCTCTTCTTGGGCAGTCCTTCGCAGCTGCTGTGTTCTTGGAACTCAGGGCTTTCTGGTTAAAAGAACACTAACCCTAGGCCTAACTCAAACCTTAAGCCTAGGAAGGAAAATCAGCCTATGATTCGGGATGGTCTCATGGAAATAGCAGTGGAGGCAGCCAAGTTGTGTCACTTTTGCGCTCCCCTTGGGATGCCTTTAACAGCTGCAGTGTGCCTGGAGCACAGGGCTTCCTGGTTTTAAAAGTCCTAGGCCTAAGCCTAACAGTAACCCTAGGAAGGTAAATCAGCCGGGTATTAGGGTTCTTCCTAAGGAAAAAGCTGTGAAAGCAGCCATGTTGTGGCACTTCTGCGCTCCCTTTGGGATGCCTTTGGCAGATGCAGTAAGCCTGGAACTCAGGGCTTCCTGCTTAAAAAAATCCTTGCCCTTGGCTGAGCCCTAACCCTAACCCTAGGCAGATAAATCAGCCTAGGTATAGGGATGGTGCCAAGGAAAAAGCTGTGAAAGCTGCCATGTTGTTGCACTTTTGTACTCCCCTTGGGATGCCTTTCACAGCTGCCGTGTGCCTGGAGCTCAGGGCTTCCTGGTTTAAAAAACCATGTCCCTAGCTGAGACTGGAGGCAGGTGATTCAGCCTAGGCTTAGCAATGGTGCCAATGAAAACGTGTGGAGGCAGCCATTTTCTGGCACTTTTGTGCTCCCCTTGGGATGCCTTTCGCAGCTGCCGTGTGCCTGGAGCTCAGAGCTTGCTGGTTTAAAAAGCTCTACACCTAGGCGTAACCCTAACCCTAACCGTAACACTGGTCATTTAAAGCAGCCTGGGTTTAGGAATTATCCCAAGGGAAAAGCTGTGGAGACAGCCATGTTGTGGCACTTTTGCGCTCCCCTTGGGATGCCTTTCACAGCTGCAGTGTGCTTGGAGCACAGGGCTTCCTGGTGTAAAAAACCACAACTTTAGCCCAAACTGGAGGCTTCTAAATCAGCCTTCGTTTCGGGACGTCCCCAAGGAAAAAGCTGTGGAGGCAGGCATGTTGAGGCACTTCTGCGCTCTTCTTGGGTAGTCCTTCGCAGCTGCTGTGTTCTTGGAACTCAGGGCTTTCTGGTTAAAAGAACACTAACCCTAGGCCTAACTCAAACCTTAAGCCTAGGAAGGAAAATCAGCCTATGATTCGGGATGGTCTCATGGAAATAGCAGTGGAGGCAGCCAAGTTGTGTCACTTTTGCGCTCCCCTTGGGATGCCTTTCACAGCTGCAGTGTGCCTGGAGCACAGGGCTTCCTGGTTTTAAAAGTCCTAGGCCTAAGCCTAACAGTAACCCTAGGAAGGTAAATCAGCCGGGTATTAGGGTTCTTCCTAAGGAAAAAGCTGTGAAAGCAGCCATGTTGTGGCACTTCTGCACTCCCTTTGGGATGCCTTTGGCAGATGCAGTAAGCCTGGAACTCAGGGCTTCCTGCTTAAAAAAATCCTAGCCCTAGGCTGAGCCCTAACCCTAACCCTAGGCAGATAAATCAGCCTAGGTATAGGGATGGTGCCAAGGAAAAAGCTGTGAAAGCTGCCATGTTGTTGCACTTTTGTACTCCCCTTGGGATGCCTTTCACAGCGGCCAAGTGCCTGGAGCTCAGGGCTTCCTGGTTTAAAAAACCATGTCCCTAGCTGAGACTGGAGGCAGGTGATTCAGCCTAGGCTTAGCAATGGTGCCAATGAAAACGTGTGGAGGCAGCCATTTTCTGGCACTTTTGTGCTCCCCTTGGGATGCATTTCGCAGCTGCCGTGTGCCTGGAGCTCAGAGCTTGCTGGTTTAAAAAGCTCTACACCTAGGCGTAACCCTAACCCTAACCGTAACACTGGTCATTTAAAGCAGCCTGGGTTTAGGAATTATCCCAAGGGAAAAGCTGTGGAGACAGCCATGTTGTGGCACTTTTGCGCTCCCCTTGGGATGCCTTTCACAGCTGCAGTGTGCTTGGAGCACAGGGCTTTCTGGTGCAAAAAACCACAACTTTAGCCCAAACTGGAGGCTTCTAAATCAGCCTTCGTTTCGGGACGTCCCCAAGGAAAAAGCTGTGGAGGCAGGCATGTTGAGGCACTTCTGCGCTCTTCTTGGGTAGTCCTTCGCAGCTGCTGTGTTCTTGGAACTCAGGGCTTTCTGGTTAAAAGAACACTAACCCTAGGCCTAACTCAAACCTTAAGCCTAGGAAGGAAAATCAGCCTATGATTCGGGATGGTCTCATGGAAATAGCAGTGGAGGCAGCCAAGTTGCGTCACTTTTGCGCTCCCCTTGGGATGCCTTTCACAGCTGCAGTGTGCCTGGAGCACAGGGCTTCCTGGTTTTAAAAGTCCTAGGCCTAAGCCTAAGAGTAACCCTAGGAAGGTAAATCAGCCGGGTATTAGGGTTCTTCCTAAGGAAAAAGCTGTGAAAGCAGCCATGTTGTGGCACTTCTGCGCTCCCTTTGGGATGCCTTTGGCAGATGCAGTAAGCCTGGAACTCAGGGCTTCCTGCTTAAAAAAATCCTAGCCCTAGGCTGAGCCCTAACCCTAACCCTAGGCAGATAAATCAGCCTAGGTATAGGGATGGTGCCAAGGAAAAAGCTGTGAAAGCTGCCATGTTGTTGCACTTTTGTACTCCCCTTGGGATGCCTTTCACAGCTGCCGTGTGCCTGGAGCTCAGGGCTTCCTGGTTTAAAAAACCATGTCCCTAGCTGAGACTGGAGGCAGGTGATTCAGCCTAGGCTTAGCAATGGTGCCAATGAAAACGTGTGGAGGCAGCCATTTTGTGGCCCTTTTGTGCTCCCCTTGGGATGCCTTTCGCAGCTGCTGTGTGCCTGGAGCTCAGAGCTTGCTGGTTTAAAAAGCTCTACACCTAGGCGTAACCCTAACCCTAACCGTAACACTGGTCATTTAAATCAGCCTGGGTTTAGGAATTATCCCAAGGGAAAAGCTGTGGAGACAGCCATGTTGTGGCACTTTTGCGCTCCCCTTGGGATGCCTTTCACAGCTGCAGTGTGCTTGGAGCACAGGGCTTCCTGGTTTAAAAAACCACAACTTTAGCTCAAACTGGAGGCTTCTAAATCAGCCTTCGTTTCGGGACGTCCCCAAGGAAAAAGCTGTGGAGGCAGGCATGTTGAGGCACTTCTGCGCTCTTCTTGGGTAGTCCTTCGCAGCTGCTGTGTTCTTGGAACTCAGGGCTTTCTGGTTAAAAGAACACTAACCCTAGGCCTAACTCAAACCTTAAGCCTAGGAAGGAAAATCAGCCTATGATTCGGGATGGTCTCATGGAAATAGCAGTGGAGGCAGCCAAGTTGTGTCACTTTTGCGCTCCCCTTGGGATGCCTTTCACAGCTGCAGTGTGCCTGGAGCACAGGGCTTCCTGGTTTTAAAAGTCCTAGGCCTAAGCCTAACAGTAACCCTAGGAAGGTAAATCAGCCGGGTATTAGGGTTCTTCCTAAGGAAAAAGCTGTGAAAGCAGCCATGTTGTGGCACTTCTGCGCTCCCTTTGGGATGCCTTTGGCAGATGCAGTAAGCCTGGAACTCAGGGCTTCCTGCTTAAAAAAATCCTTGCCCTTGGCTGAGCCCTAACCCTAACCCTAGGCAGATAAATCAGCCTAGGTATAGGGATGGTGCCAAGGAAAAAGCTGTGAAAGCTGCCATGTTGTTGCACTTTTGTACTCCCCTTGGGATGCCTTTCACAGCTGCCAAGTGCCTGGAGCTCAGGGCTTCCTGGTTTAAAAAACCATGTCCCTAGCTGAGACTGGAGGCAGGTGATTCAGCCTAGGCTTAGCACGGGTGCCAATGAAAACGTGTGGAGGCAGCCATTTTCTGGCACTTTTGTGCTCCCCTTGGGATTCATTTCGCAGCTGCCGTGTGCCTGGAGCTCAGAGCTTGCTGGTTTAAAAAGCTCTACACCTAGGCGTATTCCTAACCCTAACCGTAACACTGGTCATTTAAATCAGCCTGGGTTTAGGAATTATCCCAAGGGAAAAGCTGTGGAGACAGCCAAGTTGTGTCACTTTTGCGCTCCCCTTGGGATGTTTTTAACAGCTGCAGTGTGCCTGGAGCACAGAGCTTCCTGCTTTTAAAAGTCCTAGGCCTAAGCCTAACAGTAACCCTAGGAAGGTAAATCAGCCGGGTAATAGGGTTCTTCCTAAGGAAAAAGCTGTGAAAGCAGCCATGTTGTGGACCTTCTGCGCTCCCTTTGGGATGCCTTTGGCAGATGCAGTAAGCCTGGAACTCAGGGCTTCCTGGTTAAAAAAATCCTTGCCCTTGGCTGAGCCCTAACCCTAACCCTAGGCAGATAAATCAGCCTAGGTATAGGGATGGTGCCAAGGAAAAAGCTGTGAAAGCTGCCATGTTGTTGCACTTTTGTACTCCCCTTGGGATGCCTTTCACAGCTGCCAAGTGCCTGGAGCTCAGGGCTTCCTGGTTTAAAAAACCATGTCCCTAGCTGAGACTGGAGGCAGGTGATTCAGCCTAGGCTTAGCAATGGTGCCAATGAAAACGTGTGGAGGCAGCCATTTTCTGGCACTTTTGTGCTCCCCTTGGGATGCCTTTCGCAGCTGCCGTGTGCCTGGAGCTCAGAGCTTGCTGGTTTAAAAAGCTCTACACCTAGGCGTAACCCTAACCCTAACCGTAACACTGGTCATTTAAAGCAGCCTGGGTTTAGGAATTATCCCAAGGGAAAAGCTGTGGAGACAGCCATGTTGTGGCACTTTTGCGCTCCCCTTGGGATGCCTTTCACAGCTGCAGTGTGCTTGGAGCACAGGGCTTCCTGGTGTAAAAAACCACAACTATAGCCCAAACTGGAGGCTTCTAAATCAGCCTTCGTTTCGGGACGTCCCCAAGGAAAAAGCTGTGGAGGCAGGCATGTTGAGGCACTTCTGCGCTCTTCTTGGGTAGTCCTTCGCAGCTGCTGTGTTCTTGGAACTCAGGGCTTTCTGGTTAAAAGAACACTAACCCTAGGCCTAACTCAAACCTTAAGCCTAGGAAGGAAAATCAGCCTATGATTCGGGATGGTCTCATGGAAATAGCAGTGGAGGCAGCCAAGTTGTGTCACTTTTGCGCTCCCCTTGGGATGCCTTTCACAGCTGCAGTGTGCCTGGAGCACAGGGCTTCCTGGTTTAAAAAACCACAACTTCAGCCCAAACTGGAGGCTTCTAAATCAGCCTTCGTTTCGGGACGTCCCCAAGGAAAAAGCTGTGGAGGCAGGCATGTTGAGGCACTTCTGCGCTCTTCTTGGGTAGTCCTTCGCAGCTGCTGTGTTCTTGGAACTCAGGGCTTTCTGGTTAAAAGAACACTAACCCTAGGCCTAACTCAAACCTTAAGCCTAGGAAGGAAAATCAGCCTATGATTCGGGATGGTCTCATGGAAATAGCAGTGGAGGCAGCCAAGTTGTGTCACTTTTGCGCTCCCCTTGGGATGCCTTTCACAGCTGCAGTGTGCCTGGAGCACAGGGCTTCCTGGTTTTAAAAGTCCTAGGCCTAAGCCTAAGAGTAACCCTAGGAAGGTAAATCAGCCGGGTATTAGGGTTCTTCCTAAGGAAAAAGCTGTGAAAGCAGCCATGTTGTGGCACTTCTGCGCTCCCTTTGGGATGCCTTTGGCAGATGCAGTAAGCCTGGAACTCAGGGCTTCCGGCTTAAAAAAATCCTTGCCCTTGGCTGAGCCCTAAGCCTAACCCTAGGCAGATAAATCAGCCTAGGTATAGGGATGGTGCCAAGGAAAAAGCTGTGAAAGCTGCCATGTTGTTGCACTTTTGTACTCCCCTTGGGATGCCTTTCACAGCTGCCGTGTGCCTGGAGCTCAGGGCTTCCTGGTTTAAAAAACAATGTCCCTAGCTGAGACTGGAGGCAGGTGATTCAGCCTAGGCTTAGCAATGGTGCCAATGAAAACGTGTGGAGGCAGCCATTTTCTGGCCCTTTTGTGCTCCCCTTGGGATGCCTTTCGCAGCTGCCGTGTGCCTGGAGCTCAGAGCTTGCTGGTTTAAAAAGCTCTACACCTAGGCGTAACCCTAACCCTAACCGTAACACTGGTCATTTAAATCAGCCTGGGTTTAGGAATTATCCCAAGGGAAAAGCTGTGGAGACAGCCAAGTTGTGTCACTTTTGCGCTCCCCTTGGGATGTTTTTAACAGCTGCAGTGTGCCTGGAGCACAGAGCTTCCTGGTTTTAAAAGTCCTAGGCCTAAGCCTAACAGTAACCCTAGGAAGGTAAATCAGCCGGGTAATAGGGTTCTTCCTAAGGAAAAAGCTGTGAAAGCAGCCATGTTGTGGACCTTCTGCGCTCCCTTTGGGATGCCTTTGGCAGATGCAGTAAGCCTGGAACTCAGGGCTTCCTGGTTAAAAAAATCCTTGCCCTTGGCTGAGCCCTAACCCTAACCCTAGGCAGATAAATCAGCCTAGGTATAGGGATGGTGCCAAGGAAAAAGCTGTGAAAGCTGCCATGTTGTTGCACTTTTGTACTCCCCTTGGGATGCCTTTCACAGCTGCCAAGTGCCTGGAGCTCAGGGCTTCCTGGTTTAAAAAACCATGTCCCCAGGTGAGACTGGAGGCAGGTGATTCAGCCTAGGCTTAGCAATGGTGCCAATGAAAACGTGTGGAGGCAGCCATTTTCTGGCACTTTTGTGCTCCCCTTGGGATGCCTTTCGCAGCTGCCGTGTGCCTGGAGCTCAGAGCTTGCTGGTTTAAAAAGCTCTACACCTAGGCGTAACCCTAACCCTAACCGTAACACTGGTCATTTAAAGCAGCCTGGGTTTAGGAATTATCCCAAGGGAAAAGCTGTGGAGACAGCCATGTTGTGGCACTTTTGCGCTCCCCTTGGGATGCCTTTCACAGCTGCAGTGTGCTTGGAGCACAGGGCTTCCTGGTGTAAAAAACCACAACTTTAGCCCAAACTGGAGGCTTCTAAATCAGCCTTCGTTTCGGGACGTCCCCAAGGAAAAAGCTGTGGAGGCAGGCATGTTGAGGCACTTCTGCGCTCTTCTTGGGTAGTCCTTCGCAGCTGCTGTGTTCTTGGAACTCAGGGCCTTCTGGTTAAAAGAACACTAACCCTAGGCCTAACTCAAACCTTAAGCCTAGGAAGGAAAATCAGCCTATGATTCGGGATGGTCTCATGGAAATAGCAGTGGAGGCAGCCAAGTTGTGTCACTTTTGCGCTCCCCTTGGGATGCCTTTCACAGCTGCAGTGTGCCTGGAGCACAGGGCTTCCTGGTTTTAAAAGTCCTAGGCCTAAGCCTAACAGTAACCCTAGGAAGGTAAATCAGCCGGGTATTAGGGTTCTTCCTAAGGAAAAAGCTGTGAAAGCAGCCATGTTGTGGCACTTCTGCGCTCCCTTTGGGATGCCTTTGGCAGATGCAGTAAGCCTGGAACTCAGGGCTTCCTGCTTAAAAAAATCCTTGCCCTTGGCTGAGCCCTAACCCTAACCCTAGGCAGATAAATCAGCCTAGGTATAGGGATGGTGCCAAGGAAAAAGCTGTGAAAGCTGCCATGTTGTTGCACTTTTGTACTCCCCTTGGGATGCCTTTCACAGCTGCCAAGTGCCTGGAGCTCAGGGCTTCCTGGTTTAAAAAACCATGTCCCTAGCTGAGACTGGAGGCAGGTGATTCAGCCTAGGCTTAGCACGGGTGCCAATGAAAACGTGTGGAGGCAGCCATTTTCTGGCACTTTTGTGCTCCCCTTGGGATTCATTTCGCAGCTGCCGTGTGCCTGGAGCTCAGAGCTTGCTGGTTTAAAAAGCTCTACACCTAGGCGTATTCCTAACCCTAACCGTAACACTGGTCATTTAAATCAGCCTGGGTTTAGGAATTATCCCAAGGGAAAAGCTGTGGAGACAGCCAAGTTGTGTCACTTTTGCGCTCCCCTTGGGATGTTTTTAACAGCTGCAGTGTGCCTGGAGCACAGAGCTTCCTGCTTTTAAAAGTCCTAGGCCTAAGCCTAACAGTAACCCTAGGAAGGTAAATCAGCCGGGTAATAGGGTTCTTCCTAAGGAAAAAGCTGTGAAAGCAGCCATGTTGTGGACCTTCTGCGCTCCCTTTGGGATGCCTTTGGCAGATGCAGTAAGCCTGGAACTCAGGGCTTCCTGGTTAAAAAAATCCTTGCCCTTGGCTGAGCCCTAACCCTAACCCTAGGCAGATAAATCAGCCTAGGTATAGGGATGGTGCCAAGGAAAAAGCTGTGAAAGCTGCCATGTTGTTGCACTTTTGTACTCCCCTTGGGATGCCTTTCACAGCTGCCAAGTGCCTGGAGCTCAGGGCTTCCTGGTTTAAAAAACCATGTCCCTAGCTGAGACTGGAGGCAGGTGATTCAGCCTAGGCTTAGCAATGGTGCCAATGAAAACGTGTGGAGGCAGCCATTTTCTGGCACTTTTGTGCTCCCCTTGGGATGCCTTTCGCAGCTGCCGTGTGCCTGGAGCTCAGAGCTTGCTGGTTTAAAAAGCTCTACACCTAGGCGTAACCCTAACCCTAACCGTAACACTGGTCATTTAAAGCAGCCTGGGTTTAGGAATTATCCCAAGGGAAAAGCTGTGGAGACAGCCATGTTGTGGCACTTTTGCGCTCCCCTTGGGATGCCTTTCACAGCTGCAGTGTGCTTGGAGCACAGGGCTTCCTGGTGTAAAAAACCACAACTATAGCCCAAACTGGAGGCTTCTAAATCAGCCTTCGTTTCGGGACGTCCCCAAGGAAAAAGCTGTGGAGGCAGGCATGTTGAGGCACTTCTGCGCTCTTCTTGGGTAGTCCTTCGCAGCTGCTGTGTTCTTGGAACTCAGGGCTTTCTGGTTAAAAGAACACTAACCCTAGGCCTAACTCAAACCTTAAGCCTAGGAAGGAAAATCAGCCTATGATTCGGGATGGTCTCATGGAAATAGCAGTGGAGGCAGCCAAGTTGTGTCACTTTTGCGCTCCCCTTGGGATGCCTTTCACAGCTGCAGTGTGCCTGGAGCACAGGGCTTCCTGGTTTAAAAAACCACAACTTCAGCCCAAACTGGAGGCTTCTAAATCAGCCTTCGTTTCGGGACGTCCCCAAGGAAAAAGCTGTGGAGGCAGGCATGTTGAGGCACTTCTGCGCTCTTCTTGGGTAGTCCTTCGCAGCTGCTGTGTTCTTGGAACTCAGGGCTTTCTGGTTAAAAGAACACTAACCCTAGGCCTAACTCAAACCTTAAGCCTAGGAAGGAAAATCAGCCTATGATTCGGGATGGTCTCATGGAAATAGCAGTGGAGGCAGCCAAGTTGTGTCACTTTTGCGCTCCCCTTGGGATGCCTTTCACAGCTGCAGTGTGCCTGGAGCACAGGGCTTCCTGGTTTTAAAAGTCCTAGGCCTAAGCCTAAGAGTAACCCTAGGAAGGTAAATCAGCCGGGTATTAGGGTTCTTCCTAAGGAAAAAGCTGTGAAAGCAGCCATGTTGTGGCACTTCTGCGCTCCCTTTGGGATGCCTTTGGCAGATGCAGTAAGCCTGGAACTCAGGGCTTCCGGCTTAAAAAAATCCTTGCCCTTGGCTGAGCCCTAAGCCTAACCCTAGGCAGATAAATCAGCCTAGGTATAGGGATGGTGCCAAGGAAAAAGCTGTGAAAGCTGCCATGTTGTTGCACTTTTGTACTCCCCTTGGGATGCCTTTCACAGCTGCCGTGTGCCTGGAGCTCAGGGCTTCCTGGTTTAAAAAACAATGTCCCTAGCTGAGACTGGAGGCAGGTGATTCAGCCTAGGCTTAGCAATGGTGCCAATGAAAACGTGTGGAGGCAGCCATTTTCTGGCCCTTTTGTGCTCCCCTTGGGATGCCTTTCGCAGCTGCCGTGTGCCTGGAGCTCAGAGCTTGCTGGTTTAAAAAGCTCTACACCTAGGCGTAACCCTAACCCTAACCGTAACACTGGTCATTTAAATCAGCCTGGGTTTAGGAATTATCCCAAGGGAAAAGCTGTGGAGACAGCCAAGTTGTGTCACTTTTGCGCTCCCCTTGGGATGTTTTTAACAGCTGCAGTGTGCCTGGAGCACAGAGCTTCCTGGTTTTAAAAGTCCTAGGCCTAAGCCTAACAGTAACCCTAGGAAGGTAAATCAGCCGGGTAATAGGGTTCTTCCTAAGGAAAAAGCTGTGAAAGCAGCCATGTTGTGGACCTTCTGCGCTCCCTTTGGGATGCCTTTGGCAGATGCAGTAAGCCTGGAACTCAGGGCTTCCTGGTTAAAAAAATCCTTGCCCTTGGCTGAGCCCTAACCCTAACCCTAGGCAGATAAATCAGCCTAGGTATAGGGATGGTGCCAAGGAAAAAGCTGTGAAAGCTGCCATGTTGTTGCACTTTTGTACTCCCCTTGGGATGCCTTTCACAGCTGCCAAGTGCCTGGAGCTCAGGGCTTCCTGGTTTAAAAAACCATGTCCCCAGGTGAGACTGGAGGCAGGTGATTCAGCCTAGGCTTAGCAATGGTGCCAATGAAAACGTGTGGAGGCAGCCATTTTCTGGCACTTTTGTGCTCCCCTTGGGATGCCTTTCGCAGCTGCCGTGTGCCTGGAGCTCAGAGCTTGCTGGTTTAAAAAGCTCTACACCTAGGCGTAACCCTAACCCTAACCGTAACACTGGTCATTTAAAGCAGCCTGGGTTTAGGAATTATCCCAAGGGAAAAGCTGTGGAGACAGCCATGTTGTGGCACTTTTGCGCTCCCCTTGGGATGCCTTTCACAGCTGCAGTGTGCTTGGAGCACAGGGCTTCCTGGTGTAAAAAACCACAACTATAGCCCAAACTGGAGGCTTCTAAATCAGCCTTCGTTTCGGGACGTCCCCAAGGAAAAAGCTGTGGAGGCAGGCATGTTGAGGCACTTCTGCGCTCTTCTTGGGTAGTCCTTCGCAGCTGCTGTGTTCTTGGAACTCAGGGCCTTCTGGTTAAAAGAACACTAACCCTAGGCCTAACTCAAACCTTAAGCCTAGGAAGGAAAATCAGCCTATGATTCGGGATGGTCTCATGGAAATAGCAGTGGAGGCAGCCAAGTTGTGTCACTTTTGCGCTCCCCTTGGGATGCCTTTAACAGCTGCAGTGTGCCTGGAGCACAGGGCTTCCTGGTTTTAAAAGTCCTAGGCCTAAGCCTAACAGTAACCCTAGGAAGGTAAATCAGCCGGGTAATAGGGTTCTTCCTAAGGAAAAAGCTGTGAAAGCAGCCATGTTGTGGACCTTCTGCGCTCCCTTTGGGATGCCTTTGGCAGATGCAGTAAGCCTGGAACTCAGGGCTTCCTGGTTAAAAAAATCCTAGCCCTTGGCTGAGCCCTAACCCTAACCCTAGGCAGATAAATCAGCCTAGGTATAGGGATGGTGCCAAGGAAAAAGCTGTGAAAGCTGCCATGTTGTTGCACTTTTGTACTCCCCTTGGGATGCCTTTCACAGCTGCCAAGTGCCTGGAGCTCAGGGCTTCCTGGTTTAAAAAACCATGTCCCTAGCTGAGACTGGAGGCAGGTGATTCAGCCTAGGCTTAGCAATGGTGCCAATGAAAACGTGTGGAGGCAGCCATTTTCTGGCACTTTTGTGCTCCCCTTGGGATGCCTTTCGCAGCTGCCGTGTGCCTGGAGCTCAGAGCTTGCTGGTTTAAAAAGCTCTACACCTAGGCGTAACCCTAACCCTAACCGTAGCACTGGTCATTTAAAGCAGCCTGGGTTTAGGAATTATCCCAAGGGAAAAGCTGTGGAGACAGCCATGTTGTGGCACTTTTGCGCTCCCCTTGGGATGCCTTTCACAGCTGCAGTGTGCTTGGAGCACAGGGCTTCCTGGTTTAAAAAACCACAACTATAGCCCAAACTGGAGGCTTCTAAATCAGCCTTCGTTTCGGGACGTCCCCAAGGAAAAAGCTGTGGAGGCAGGCATGTTGAGGCACTTCTGCGCTCTTCTTGGGTAGTCCTTCGCAGCTGCTGTGTTCTTGGAACTCAGGGCCTTCTGGTTAAAAGAACACTAACCCTAGGCCTAACTCAAACCTTAAGCCTAGGAAGGAAAATCAGCCTATGATTCGGGATGGTCTCATGGAAATAGCAGTGGAGGCAGCCAAGTTGTGTCACTTTTGCGCTCCCCTTGGGATGCCTTTAACAGCTGCAGTGTGCCTGGAGCACAGGGCTTCCTGGTTTTAAAAGTCCTAGGCCTAAGCCTAACAGTAACCCTAGGAAGGTAAATCAGCCGGGTATTAGGGTTCTTCCTAAGGAAAAAGCTGTGAAAGCAGCCATGTTGTGGCACTTCTGCGCTCCCTTTGGGATGCCTTTGGCAGATGCAGTAAGCCTGGAACTCAGGGCTTCCTGGTTAAAAAAATCCTTGCCCTTGGCTGAGCCCTAACCCTAAGCCTAGGCAGATAAATCAGCCTAGGTATAGGGATGGTGCCAAGGAAAAAGCTGTGAAAGCTGCCATGTTGTTGCACTTTTGTACTCCCCTTGGGATGCCTTTCACAGCTGCCAAGTGCCTGAAGCTCAGGGCTTCCTGGTTTAAAAAACCATGTCCCTAGCTGAGACTGGAGGCAGGTGATTCAGCCTAGGCTTAGCAATGGTGCCAATGAAAACGTGTGGAGGCAGCCATTTTCTGGCCCTTTTGTGCTCCCCTTGGGATGCCTTTCGCAGCTGCCGTGTGCCTGGAGCTCAGAGCTTGCTGGTTTAAAAAGCTCTACACCTAGGCGTAACCCTAACCCTAACCGTAACACTGGTCATTTAAAGCAGCCTGGGTTTAGGAATTATCCCAAGGGAAAAGCTGTGGAGTCAGCCATGTTGTGGCACTTTTGCGCTCCCCTTGGGATGCCTTTCACAGCTGCAGTGTGCTTGGAGCACAGGGCTTCCTGGTTTAAAAAACCACAACTTTAGCCCAAACTGGAGGCTTCTAAATCAGCCTTCGTTTTGGGACGTCCCCAAGGAAAAAGCTGTGGAGGCAGGCATGTTGAGGCACTTCTGCGCTCTTCTTGGGTAGTCCTTCGCAGCTGCTGTGTTCTTGGAACTCAGGGCTTTCTGGTTAAAAGAACACTAACCCTAGGCCTAACTCAAACCTTAAGCCTAGGAAGGAAAATCAGCCTATGATTCGGGATGGTCTCATGGAAATAGCAGTGGAGGCAGCCAAGTTGTGTCACTTTTGCGCTCCCCTTGGGATGCCTTTAACAGCTGCAGTGTGCCTGGGGCACAGAGCTTCCTGGTTTTAAAAGTCCTAGGCCTAAGCCTAACAGTAACCCTAGGAAGGTAAATCAGCCGGGTAATAGGGTTCTTCCTAAGGAAAAAGCTGTGAAAGCAGCCATGTTGTGGACCTTCTGCGCTCCCTTTGGGATGCCTTTGGCAGATGCAGTAAGCCTGGAACTCAGGGCTTCCTGGTTAAAAAAATCCTAGCCCTTGGCTGAGCCCTAACCCTAACCCTAGGCAGATAAATCAGCCTAGGTATAGGGATGGTGCCAAGGAAAAAGCTGTGAAAGCTGCCATGTTGTTGCACTTTTGTACTCCCCTTGGGATGCCTTTCACAGCTGCCAAGTGCCTGGAGCTCAGGGCTTCCTGGTTTAAAAAACCATGTCCCTAGCTGAGACTGGAGGCAGGTGATTCAGCCTAGGCTTAGCAATGGTGCCAATGAAAACGTGTGGAGGCAGCCATTTTCTGGCACTTTTGTGCTCCCCTTGGGATGCCTTTCGCAGCTGCCGTGTGCCTGGAGCTCAGAGCTTGCTGGTTTAAAAAGCTCTACACCTAGGCGTAACCCTAACCCTAACCGTAGCACTGGTCATTTAAAGCAGCCTGGGTTTAGGAATTATCCCAAGGGAAAAGCTGTGGAGACAGCCATGTTGTGGCACTTTTGCGCTCCCCTTGGGATGCCTTTCACAGCTGCAGTGTGCTTGGAGCACAGGGCTTCCTGGTTTAAAAAACCACAACTATAGCCCAAACTGCAGGCTTCTAAATCAGCCTTCGTTTCGGGACGTCCCCAAGGAAAAACCTGTGGAGGCAGGCATGTTGAGGCACTTCTGCGCTCTTCTTGGGTAGTCCTTCGCAGCTGCTGTGTTCTTGGAACTCAGGGCTTTCTGGTTAAAAGAACACTAACCCTAGGCCTAACTCAAACCTTAAGCCTAGGAAGGAAAATCAGCCTATGATTCGGGATGGTCTCATGGAAATAGCAGTGGAGGCAGCCAAGTTGTGTCACTTTTGCGCTCCCCTTGGGATGCCTTTCACAGCTGCAGTGTGCCTGGAGCACAGGGCTTCCTGGTTTTAAAAGTCCTAGGCCTAAGCCTAACAGTAACCCTAGGAAGGTAAATCAGCCGGGTATTAGGGTTCTTCCTAAGGAAAAAGCTGTGAAAGCAGCCATGTTGTGGCACTTCTGCGCTCCCTTTGGGATGCCTTTGGCAGATGCAGTAAGCCTAAAACTCAGGGCTTCCTGCTTAAAAAAATCCTAGCCCTAGGCTGAGCCCTAACCCTAACCCTAGGCAGATAAATCAGCCTAGGTATAGGGATGGTGCCAAGGAAAAAGCTGTGAAAGCTGCCATGTTGTTGCACTTTTGTACTCCCCTTGGGATGCCTTTCACAGCTGCCGTGTGCCTGGAGCTCAGGGCTTCCTGGTTTAAAAAACCATGTCCCTAGCTGAGACTGGAGGCAGGTGATTCAGCCTAGGCTTAGCAATGGTGCCAATGAAAACGTGTGGAGGCAGCCATTTTCTGGCACTTTTGTGCTCCCCTTGGGATGCATTTCGCAGCTGCCGTGTGCCTGGAGCTCAGAGCTTGCTGGTTTAAAAAGCTCTACACCTAGGCGTAACCCTAACCCTAACCGTAACACTGGTCATTTAAAGCAGCCTGGGTTTAGGAATTATCCCAAGGGAAAAGCTGTGGAGACAGCCATGTTGTGGCACTTTTGCGCTCCCCTTGGGATGCCTTTCACAGCTGCAGTGTGCTTGGAGCACAGGGCTTTCTGGTGCAAAAAACCACAACTTTAGCCCAAACTGGAGGCTTCTAAATCAGCCTTCGTTTCGGGACGTCCCCAAGGAAAAAGCTGTGGAGGCAGGCATGTTGAGGCACTTCTGCGCTCTTCTTGGGTAGTCCTTCGCAGGTGCTGTGTTCTTGGAACTCAGGGCTTTCTGGTTAAAAGAACACTAACCCTAGGCCTAACTCAAACCTTAAGCCTAGGAAGGAAAATCAGCCTATGATTCGGGATGGTCTCATGGAAATAGCAGTGGAGGCAGCCAAGTTGTGTCACTTTTGCGCTCCCCTTGGGATGCCTTTCACAGCTGCAGTGTGCCTGGAGCACAGGGCTTCCTGGTTTTAAAAGTCCTAGGCCTAAGCCTAAGAGTAACCCTAGGAAGGTAAATCAGCCGGGTATTAGGGTTCTTCCTAAGGAAAAAGCTGTGAAAGCAGCCATGTTGTGGCACTTCTGCGCTCCCTTTGGGATGCCTTTGGCAGATGCAGTAAGCCTGGAACTCAGGGCTTCCTGCTTAAAAAAATCCTAGCCCTAGGCTGAGCCCTAACCCTAACCCTAGGCAGATAAATCAGCCTAGGTATAGGGATGGTGCCAAGGAAAAAGCTGTGAAAGCTGCCATGTTGTTGCACTTTTGTACTCCCCTTGGGATGCCTTTCACAGCTGCCGTGTGCCTGGAGCTCAGGGCTTCCTGGTTTAAAAAACCATGTCCCTAGCTGAGACTGGAGGCAGGTGATTCAGCCTAGGCTTAGCAATGGTGCCAATGAAAACGTGTGGAGGCAGCCATTTTCTGGCCCTTTTGTGCTCCCCTTGGGATGCCTTTCGCAGCTGCCGTGTGCCTGGAGCTCAGAGCTTGCTGGTTTAAAAAGCTCTACACCTAGGCGTAACCCTAACCCTAACCGTAACACTGGTCATTTAAATCAGCCTGGGTTTAGGAATTATCCCAAGGGAAAAGCTGTGGAGACAGCCATGTTGTGGCACTTTTGCGCTCCCCTTGGGATGCCTTTCACAGCTGCAGTGTGCTTGGAGCACAGGGCTTCCTGGTTTAAAAAACCACAACTTTAGCTCAAACTGGAGGCTTCTAAATCAGCCTTCGTTTCGGGACGTCCCCAAGGAAAAAGCTGTGGAGGCAGGCATGTTGAGGCACTTCTGCGCTCTTCTTGGGTAGTCCTTCGCAGCTGCTGTGTTCTTGGAACTCAGGGCCTTCTGGTTAAAAGAACACTAACCCTAGGCCTAACTCAAACCTTAAGCCTAGGAAGGAAAATCAGCCTATGATTCGGGATGGTCTCATGGAAATATCAGTGGAGGCAGCCAAGTTGTGTCACTTTTGCGCTCCCCTTGGGATGCCTTTCACAGCTGCAGTGTGCCTGGAGCACAGGGCTTCCTGGTTTTAAAAGTCCTAGGCCTAAGCCTAACAGTAACCCTAGGAAGGTAAATCAGCCGGGTGTTAGGGTTCTTCCTAAGGAAAAAGCTGTGAAAGCAGCCATGTTGTGGCACTTCTGCGCTCCCTTTGGGATGCCTTTGGCAGATGCAGTAAGCCTGGAACTCAGGGCTTCCTGGTTAAAAAAATCCTAGCCCTTGGCTGAGCCCTAACCCTAACCCTAGGCAGATAAATCAGCCTAGGTATAGGGATGGTGCCAAGGAAAAAGCTGTGAAAGCTGCCATGTTGTTGCACTTTTGTACTCCCCTTGGGATGCCTTTCACAGCTGCCAAGTGCCTGGAGCTCAGGGCTTCCGGGTTTAAAAAACCATGTCCCTACCTGAGACTGGAGGCAGGTGATTCAGCCTAGGCTTAGCACGGGTGCCAATGAAAACGTGTGGAGGCAGCCATTTTCTGGCACTTTTGTGCTCCCCTTGGGATGCATTTCGCAGCTGCCGTGTGCCTGGAGCTCAGAGCTTGCTGGTTTAAAAAGCTCTACACCTAGGCGTATTCCTAACCCTAACCGTAACACTGGTCATTTAAATCAGCCTGGGTTTAGGAATTATCCCAAGGGAAAAGCTGTGGAGACAGCCAAGTTGTGTCACTTTTGCGCTCCCCTTGGGATGTTTTTAACAGCTGCAGTGTGCCTGGAGCACAGAGCTTCCTGGTTTTAAAAGTCCTAGGCCTAAGCCTAACAGTAACCCTAGGAAGGTAAATCAGCCGGGTAATAGGGTTCTTCCTAAGGAAAAAGCTGTGAAAGCAGCCATGTTGTGGACCTTCTGCGCTCCCTTTGGGATGCCTTTGGCAGATGCAGTAAGCCTGGAACTCAGGGCTTCCTGGTTAAAAAAATCCTAGCCCTTGGCTGAGCCCTAACCCTAACCCTAGGCAGATAAATCAGCCTAGGTATAGGGATGGTGCCAAGGAAAAAGCTGTGAAAGCTGCCATGTTGTTGCACTTTTGTACTCCCCTTGGGATGCCTTTCACAGCTGCCAAGTGCCTGGAGCTCAGGGCTTCCTGGTTTAAAAAACCATGTCCCTAGCTGAGACTGGAGGCAGGTGATTCAGCCTAGGCTTAGCAATGGTGCCAATGAAAACGTGTGGAGGCAGCCATTTTCTGGCACTTTTGTGCTCCCCTTGGGATGCCTTTCGCAGCTGCCGTGTGCCTGGAGCTCAGAGCTTGCTGGTTTAAAAAGCTCTACACCTAGGCGTAACCCTAACCCTAACCGTAACACTGGTCATTTAAAGCAGCCTGGGTTTAGGAATTATCCCAAGGGAAAAGCTGTGGAGACAGCCATGTTGTGGCACTTTTGCGCTCCCCTTGGGATGCCTTTCACAGCTGCAGTGTGCTTGGAGCACAGGGCTTCCTGGTGTAAAAAACCACAACTATAGCCCAAACTGGAGGCTTCTAAATCAGCCTTCGTTTCGGGACGTCCCCAAGGAAAAAGCTGTGGAGGCAGGCATGTTGAGGCACTTCTGCGCTCTTCTTGGGTAGTCCTTCGCAGCTGCTGTGTTCTTGGAACTCAGGGCTTTCTGGTTAAAAGAACACTAACCCTAGGCCTAACTCAAACCTTAAGCCTAGGAAGGAAAATCAGCCTATGATTCGGGATGGTCTCATGGAAATAGCAGTGGAGGCAGCCAAGTTGTGTCACTTTTGCGCTCCCCTTGGGATGCCTTTCACAGCTGCAGTGTGCCTGGAGCACAGGGCTTCCTGGTTTTAAAAGTCCTAGGCCTAAGCCTAACAGTAACCCTAGGAAGGTAAATCAGCCGGGTATTAGGGTTCTTCCTAAGGAAAAAGCTGTGAAAGCAGCCATGTTGTGGCACTTCTGCGCTCCCTTTGGGATGCCTTTGGCAGATGCAGTAAGCCTAAAACTCAGGGCTTCCTGCTTAAAAAAATCCTAGCCCTAGGCTGAGCCCTAACCCTAACCCTAGGCAGATAAATCAGCCTAGGTATAGGGATGGTGCCAAGGAAAAAGCTGTGAAAGCTGCCATGTTGTTGCACTTTTGTACTCCCCTTGGGATGCCTTTCACAGCTGCCGTGTGCCTGGAGCTCAGGGCTTCCTGGTTTAAAAAACCATGTCCCCAGGTGAGACTGGAGGCAGGTGATTCAGCCTAGGCTTAGCAATGGTGCCAATGAAAACGTGTGGAGGCAGCCATTTTCTGGCACTTTTGTGCTCCCCTTGGGATGCCTTTCGCAGCTGCCGTGTGCCTGGAGCTCAGAGCTTGCTGGTTTAAAAAGCTCTACACCTAGGCGTAACCCTAACCCTAACCGTAACACTGGTCATTTAAATCAGCCTGGGTTTAGGAATTATCCCAAGGGAAAAGCATTGGAGACAGCCATGTTGTGGCACTTTTGCGCTCCCCTTGGGATGCCTTTCACAGCTGCAGTGTGCTTGGAGCACAGGGCTTCCTGGTTTAAAAAACCACAACTTTAGCTCAAACTGGAGGCTTCTAAATCAGCCTTCGTTTCGGGACGTCCCCAAGGAAAAACCTGTGGAGGCAGGCATGTTGAGGCACTTCTGCGCTCTTCTTGGGTAGTCCTTCGCAGCTGCTGTGTTCTTGGAACTCAGGGCTTTCTGGTTAAAAGAACACTAACCCTAGGCCTAACTCAAACCTTAAGCCTAGGAAGGAAAATCAGCCTATGATTCGGGATGGTCTCATGGAAATAGCAGTGGAGGCAGCCAAGTTGTGTCACTTTTGCGCTCCCCTTGGGATGCCTTTAACAGCTGCAGTGTGCCTGGAGCACAGGGCTTCCTGGTTTTAAAAGTCCTAGGCCTAAGCCTAACAGTAACCCTAGGAAGGTAAATCAGCCGGGTATTAGGGTTCTTCCTAAGGAAAAAGCTGTGAAAGCAGCCATGTTGTGGCACTTCTGCGCTCCCTTTGGGATGCCTTTGGCAGATGCAGTAAGCCTGGAACTCAGGGCTTCCTGCTTAAAAAAATCCTAGCCCTAGGCTGAGCCCTAACCCTAACCCTAGGCAGATAAATCAGCCTAGGTATAGGGATGGTGCCAAGGAAAAAGCTGTGAAAGCTGCCATGTTGTTGCACTTTTGTACTCCCCTTGGGATGCCTTTCACAGCTGCCGTGTGCCTGGAGCTCAGGGCTTCCTGGTTTAAAAAACCATGTCCCCAGGTGAGACTGGAGGCAGGTGATTCAGCCTAGGCTTAGCAATGGTGCCAATGAAAACGTGTGGAGGCAGCCATTTTCTGGCACTTTTGTGCTCCCCTTGGGATGCCTTTCGCAGCTGCCGTGTGCCTGGAGCTCAGAGCTTGCTGGTTTAAAAAGCTCTACACCTAGGCGTAACCCTAACCCTAACCGTAACACTGGTCATTTAAATCAGCCTGGGTTTAGGAATTATCCCAAGGGAAAAGCATTGGAGACAGCCATGTTGTGGCACTTTTGCGCTCCCCTTGGGATGCCTTTCACAGCTGCAGTGTGCTTGGAGCACAGGGCTTCCTGGTTTAAAAAACCACAACTTTAGCTCAAACTGGAGGCTTCTAAATCAGCCTTCGTTTCGGGACGTCCCCAAGGAAAAAGCTGTGGAGGCAGGCATGTTGAGGCACTTCTGCGCTCTTCTTGGGTAGTCCTTCGCAGCTGCTGTGTTCTTGGAACTCAGGGCTTTCTGGTTAAAAGAACACTAACCCTAGGCCTAACTCAAACCTTAAGCCTAGGAAGGAAAATCAGCCTATGATTCGGGATGGTCTCATGGAAATAGCAGTGGAGGCAGCCAAGTTGTGTCACTTTTGCGCTCCCCTTGGGATGCCTTTAACAGCTGCAGTGTGCCTGGAGCACAGGGCTTCCTGGTTTTAAAAGTCCTAGGCCTAAGCCTAACAGTAACCCTAGGAAGGTAAATCAGCCGGGTATTAGGGTTCTTCCTAAGGAAAAAGCTGTGAAAGCAGCCATGTTGTGGCACTTCTGCGCTCCCTTTGGGATGCCTTTGGCAGATGCAGTAAGCCTGGAACTCAGGGCTTCCTGGTTAAAAAAATCCTAGCCCTTGGCTGAGCCCTAACCCTAAACCTAGGCAGATAAATCAGCCTAGGTATAGGGATGGTGCCAAGGAAAAAGCTGTGAAAGCTGCCATGTTGTTGCACTTTTGTACTCCCCTTGGGATGCCTTTCACAGCTGCCGTGTGCCTGGAGCTCAGGGCTTCCTGGTTTAAAAAACCATGTCCCTAGCTGAGACTGGAGGCAGGTGATTCAGCCTAGGCTTAGCAATGGTGCCAATGAAAACGTGTGGAGGCAGCCATTTTCTGGCCCTTTTGTGCTCCCCTTGGGATGCCTTTCGCAGCTGCCGTGTGCCTGGAGCTCAGAGCTTGCTGGTTTAAAAAGCTCTACACCTAGGCGTAACCCTAACCCTAACTGTAACACTGGTCATTTAAATCAGCCTGGGTTTAGGAATTATCCCAAGGGAAAAGCTGTGGAGACAGCCATGTTGTGGCACTTTTGCGCTCCCCTTGGGATGCCTTTCACAGCTGCAGTGTGCTTGGAGCACAGGGCTTCCTGGTGTAAAAAACCACAACTTTAGCCCAAACTGGAGGCTTCTAAATCAGCCTTCGTTTCGGGACGTCCCCAAGGAAAAAGCTGTGGAGGCAGGCATGTTGAGGCACTTCTGCGCTCTTCTTGGGTAGTCCTTCGCAGCTGCTGTGTTCTTGGAACTCAGGGCCTTCTGGTTAAAAGAACACTAACCCTAGGCCTAACTCAAACCTTAAGCCTAGGAAGGAAAATCAGCCTATGATTCGGGATGGTCTCATGGAAATAGCAGTGGAGGCAGCCAAGTTGTGTCACTTTTGCGCTCCCCTTGGGATGCCTTTCACAGCTGCAGTGTGCCTGGAGCACAGGGCTTCCTGGTTTTAAAAGTCCTAGGCCTAAGCCTAACAGTAACCCTAGGAAGGTAAATCAGCCGGGTATTAGGGTTCTTCCTAAGGAAAAAGCTGTGAAAGCAGCCATGTTGTGGCACTTCTGCGCTCCCTTTGGGATGCCTTTGGCAGATGCAGTAAGCCTGGAACTCAGGGCTTCCTGGTTAAAAAAATCCTTGCCCTTGGCTGAGCCCTAACCCTAACCCTAGGCAGATAAATCAGCCTAGGTATAGGGATGGTGCCAAGGAAAAAGCTGTGAAAGCTGCCATGTTGTTGCACTTTTGTACTCCCCTTGGGATGCCTTTCACAGATGCCAAGTGCCTGGAGCTCAGGGCTTCCGGGTTTAAAAAACCATGTCCCTAGCTGAGACTGAAGGCAGGTGATTCAGCCTAGGCTTAGCACGGGTGCCAATGAAAACGTGTGGAGGCAGCCATTTTCTGGCACTTTTGTGCTCCCCTTGGGATGCATTTCGCAGCTGCCGTGTGCCTGGAGCTCAGAGCTTGCTGGTTTAAAAAGCTCTACACCTAGGCGTATTCCTAACCCTAACCGTAACACTGGTCATTTAAATCAGCCTGGGTTTAGGAATTATCCCAAGGGAAAAGCTGTGGAGACAGCCAAGTTGTGTCACTTTTGCGCTCCCTTTGGGATGTTTTTAACAGCTGCAGTGTGCCTGGAGCACAGAGCTTCCTGGTTTTAAAAGTCCTAGGCCTAAGCCTAACAGTAACCCTAGGAAGGTAAATCAGCCGGGTAATAGGGTTCTTCCTAAGGAAAAAGCTGTGAAAGCAGCCATGTTGTGGACCTTCTGCGCTCCCTTTGGGATGCCTTTGGCAGATGCAGTAAGCCTGGAACTCAGGGCTTCCTGGTTAAAAAAATCCTTGCCCTTGGCTGAGCCCTAACCCTAACCCTAGGCAGATAAATCAGCCTAGGTATAGGGATGGTGCCAAGGAAAAAGCTGTGAAAGCTGCCATGTTGTTGCACTTTTGTACTCCCCTTGGGATGCCTTTCACAGCTGCCAAGTGCCTGGAGCTCAGGGCTTCCTGGTTTAAAAAACCATGTCCCTAGCTGAGACTGGAGGCAGGTGATTCAGCCTAGGCTTAGCAATGGTGCCAATGAAAACGTGTGGAGGCAGCCATTTTCTGGCACTTTTGTGCTCCCCTTGGGATGCCTTTCGCAGCTGCCGTGTGCCTGGAGCTCAGAGCTTGCTGGTTTAAAAAGCTCTACACCTAGGCGTAACCCTAACCCTAACTGTAACACTGGTCATTTAAAGCAGCCTGGGTTTAGGAATTATCCCAAGGGAAAAGCTGTGGAGACAGCCATGTTGTGGCACTTTTGCGCTCCCCTTGGGATGCCTTTCACAGCTGCAGTGTGCTTGGAGCACAGGGCTTCCTGGTGTAAAAAACCACAACTATAGCCCAAACTGGAGGCTTCTAAATCAGCCTTCGTTTCGGGACGTCCCCAAGGAAAAACCTGTGGAGGCAGGCATGTTGAGGCACTTCTGCGCTCTTCTTGGGTAGTCCTTCGCAGCTGCTGTGTTCTTGGAACTCAGGGCTTTCTGGTTAAAAGAACACTAACCCTAGGCCTAACTCAAACCTTAAGCCTAGGAAGGAAAATCAGCCTATGATTCGGGATGGTCTCATGGAAATAGCAGTGGAGGCAGCCAAGTTGTGTCACTTTTGCGCTCCCCTTGGGATGCCTTTAACAGCTGCAGTGTGCCTGGAGCACAGGGCTTCCTGGTTTTAAAAGTCCTAGGCCTAAGCCTAACAGTAACCCTAGGAAGGTAAATCAGCCGGGTATTAGGGTTCTTCCTAAGGAAAAAGCTGTGAAAGCAGCCATGTTGTGGCACTTCTGCGCTCCCTTTGGGATGCCTTTGGCAGATGCAGTAAGCCTGGAACTCAGGGCTTCCTGGTTAAAAAAATCCTAGCCCTTGGCTGAGCCCTAACCCTAAACCTAGGCAGATAAATCAGCCTAGGTATAGGGATGGTGCCAAGGAAAAAGCTGTGAAAGCTGCCATGTTGTTGCACTTTTGTACTCCCCTTGGGATGCCTTTCACAGCTGCCGTGTGCCTGGAGCTCAGGGCTTCCTGGTTTAAAAAACCATGTCCCTAGCTGAGACTGGAGGCAGGTGATTCAGCCTAGGCTTAGCAATGGTGCCAATGAAAACGTGTGGAGGCAGCCATTTTCTGGCCCTTTTGTGCTCCCCTTGGGATGCCTTTCGCAGCTGCCGTGTGCCTGGAGCTCAGAGCTTGCTGGTTTAAAAAGCTCTACACCTAGGCGTAACCCTAACCCTAACTGTAACACTGGTCATTTAAATCAGCCTGGGTTTAGGAATTATCCCAAGGGAAAAGCTGTGGAGACAGCCATGTTGTGGCACTTTTGCGCTCCCCTTGGGATGCCTTTCACAGCTGCAGTGTGCTTGGAGCACAGGGCTTCCTGGTGTAAAAAACCACAACTTTAGCCCAAACTGGAGGCTTCTAAATCAGCCTTCGTTTCGGGACGTCCCCAAGGAAAAAGCTGTGGAGGCAGGCATGTTGAGGCACTTCTGCGCTCTTCTTGGGTAGTCCTTCGCAGCTGCTGTGTTCTTGGAACTCAGGGCCTTCTGGTTAAAAGAACACTAACCCTAGGCCTAACTCAAACCTTAAGCCTAGGAAGGAAAATCAGCCTATGATTCGGGATGGTCTCATGGAAATAGCAGTGGAGGCAGCCAAGTTGTGTCACTTTTGCGCTCCCCTTGGGATGCCTTTCACAGCTGCAGTGTGCCTGGAGCACAGGGCTTCCTGGTTTTAAAAGTCCTAGGCCTAAGCCTAACAGTAACCCTAGGAAGGTAAATCAGCCGGGTATTAGGGTTCTTCCTAAGGAAAAAGCTGTGAAAGCAGCCATGTTGTGGCACTTCTGCGCTCCCTTTGGGATGCCTTTGGCAGATGCAGTAAGCCTGGAACTCAGGGCTTCCTGCTTAAAAAAATCCTTGCCCTTGGCTGAGCCCTAACCCTAACCCTAGGCAGATAAATCAGCCTAGGTATAGGGATGGTGCCAAGGAAAAAGCTGTGAAAGCTGCCATGTTGTTGCACTTTTGTACTCCCCTTGGGATGCCTTTCACAGCTGCCAAGTGCCTGGAGCTCAGGGCTTCCGGGTTTAAAAAACCATGTCCCTAGCTGAGACTGAAGGCAGGTGATTCAGCCTAGGCTTAGCACGGGTGCCAATGAAAACGTGTGGAGGCAGCCATTTTCTGGCACTTTTGTGCTCCCCTTGGGATGCATTTCGCAGCTGCCGTGTGCCTGGAGCTCAGAGCTTGCTGGTTTAAAAAGCTCTACACCTAGGCCTATTCCTAACCCTAACCGTAACACTGGTCATTTAAATCAGCCTGGGTTTAGGAATTATCCCAAGGGAAAAGCTGTGGAGACAGCCAAGTTGTGTCACTTTTGCGCTCCCTTTGGGATGTTTTTAACAGCTGCAGTGTGCCTGGAGCACAGAGCTTCCTGGTTTTAAAAGTCCTAGGCCTAAGCCTAACAGTAACCCTAGGAAGGTAAATCAGCCGGGTAATAGGGTTCTTCCTAAGGAAAAAGCTGTGAAAGCAGCCATGTTGTGGACCTTCTGCGCTCCCTTTGGGATGCCTTTGGCAGATGCAGTAAGCCTGGAACTCAGGGCTTCCTGGTTAAAAAAATCCTTGCCCTTGGCTGAGCCCTAACCCTAACCCTAGGCAGATAAATCAGCCTAGGTATAGGGATGGTGCCAAGGAAAAAGCTGTGAAAGCTGCCATGTTGTTGCACTTTTGTACTCCCCTTGGGATGCCTTTCACAGCTGCCAAGTGCCTGGAGCTCAGGGCTTCCTGGTTTAAAAAACCATGTCCCTAGCTGAGACTGGAGGCAGGTGATTCAGCCTAGGCTTAGCAATGGTGCCAATGAAAACGTGTGGAGGCAGCCATTTTCTGGCACTTTTGTGCTCCCCTTAGGATGCCTTTCGCAGCTGCCGTGTGCCTGGAGCTCAGAGCTTGCTGGTTTAAAAAGCTCTACACCTAGGCGTAACCCTAACCCTAACTGTAACACTGGTCATTTAAAGCAGCCTGGGTTTAGGAATTATCCCAAGGGAAAAGCTGTGGAGACAGCCATGTTGTGGCACTTTTGCGCTCCCCTTGGGATGCCTTTCACAGCTGCAGTGTGCTTGGAGCACAGGGCTTCCTGGTGTAAAAAACCACAACTATAGCCCAAACTGGAGGCTTCTAAATCAGCCTTCGTTTCGGGACGTCCCCAAGGAAAAAGCTGTGGAGGCAGGCATGTTGAGGCACTTCTGCGCTCTTCTTGGGTAGTCCTTCGCAGCTGCTGTGTTCTTGGAACTCAGGGCTTTCTGGTTAAAAGAACACTAACCCTAGGCCTAACTCAAACCTTAAGCCTAGGAAGGAAAATCAGCCTATGATTCGGGATGGTCTCATGGAAATAGCAGTGGAGGCAGCCAAGTTGTGTCACTTTTGCGCTCCCCTTGGGATGCCTTTCACAGCTGCAGTGTGCCTGGAGCACAGGGCTTCCTGGTTTTAAAAGTCCTAGGCCTAAGCCTAACAGTAACCCTAGGAAGGTAAATCAGCCGGGTATTAGGGTTCTTCCTAAGGAAAAAGCTGTGAAAGCAGCCATGTTGTGGCACTTCTGCGCTCCCTTTGGGATGCCTTTGGCAGATGCAGTAAGCCTGGAACTCAGGGCTTCCTGCTTAAAAAAATCCTAGCCCTAGGCTGAGCCCTAACCCTAACCCTAGGCAGATAAATCAGCCTAGGTATAGGGATGGTGCCAAGGAAAAAGCTGTGAAAGCTGCCATGTTGTTGCACTTTTGTACTCCCCTTGGGATGCCTTTCACAGCTGCCGTGTGCCTGGAGCTCAGGGCTTCCGGGTTTAAAAAACCATGTCCCTAGCTGAGACTGGAGGCAGGTGATTCAGCCTAGGCTTAGCAATGGTGCCAATGAAAACGTGTGGAGGCAGCCATTTTCTGGCACTTTTGTGCTCCCCTTGGGATGCATTTCGCAGCTGCCGTGTGCCTGGAGCTCAGAGCTTGCTGGTTTAAAAAGCTCTACACCTAGGCGTATTCCTAACCCTAACCGTAACACTGGCCATTTAAATCAGCCTGGGTTTAGGAATTATCCCAAGGGAAAAGCTGTGGAGACAGCCATGTTGTGGCACTTTTGCGCTCCCCTTGGGATGCCTTTCACAGCTGCAGTGTGCTTGGAGCACAGGGCTTCCTGGTTTAAAAAACCACAACTTTAGCCCAAACTGGAGGCTTCTAAATCAGCCTTCGTTTCGGGACGTCCCCAAGGAAAAAGCTGTGGAGGCAGGCATGTTGAGGCACTTCTGCGCTCTTCTTGGGTAGTCCTTCGCAGCTGCTGTGTTCTTGGAACTCAGGGCCTTCTGGTTAAAAGAACACTAACCCTAGGCCTAACTCAAACCTTAAGCCTAGGAAGGAAAATCAGCCTATGATTCGGGATGGTCTCATGGAAATAGCAGTGGAGGCAGCCAAGTTGTGTCACTTTTGCGCTCCCCTTGGGATGCCTTTAACAGCTGCAGTGTGCCTGGAGCACAGAGCTTCCTGGTTTTAAAAGTCCTAGGCCTAAGCCTAACAGTAACCCTAGGAAGGTAAATCAGCCGGGTAATAGGGTTCTTCCTAAGGAAAAAGCTGTGAAAGCAGCCATGTTGAGGCACTTCTGCGCTCCCTTTGGGATGCCTTTGGCAGATGCAGTAAGCCTGGAACTCAGGGCTTCCTGGTTAAAAAAATCCTTGCCCTTGGCTGAGCCCTAACCCTAACCCTAGGCAGATAAATCAGCCTAGGTATAGGGATGGTGCCAAGGAAAAAGCTGTGAAAGCTGCCATGTTGTTGCACTTTTGTACTCCCCTTGGGATGCCTTTCACAGCTGCCAAGTGCCTGGAGCTCAGGGCTTCCTGGTTTAAAAAACCATGTCCCTAGCTGAGACTGGAGGCAGGTGATTCAGCCTAGGCTTAGCAATGGTGCCAATGAAAACGTGTGGAGGCAGCCATTTTCTGGCACTTTTGTGCTCCCCTTGGGATGCCTTTCGCAGCTGCCGTGTGCCTGGAGCTCAGAGCTTGCTGGTTTAAAAAGCTCTACACCTAGGCGTAACCCTAACCCTAACCGTAGCACTGGTCATTTAAAGCAGCCTGGGTTTAGGAATTATCCCAAGGGAAAAGCTGTGGAGACAGCCATGTTGTGGCACTTTTGCGCTCCCCTTGGGATGCCTTTCACAGCTGCAGTGAGCTTGGAGCACAGGGCTTCCTGGTGTAAAAAACCACAACTTTAGCCCAAACTGGAGGCTTCTAAATCAGCCTTCGTTTCGGGACGTCCCCAAGGAAAAAGCTGTGGAGGCAGGCATGTTGAGGCACTTCTGCGCTCTTCTTGGGTAGTCCTTCGCAGCTGCTGTGTTCTTGGAACTCAGGGCTTTCTGGTTAAAAGAACACTAACCCTAGGCCTAACTCAAACCTTAAGCCTAGGAAGGAAAATCAGCCTATGATTCGGGATGGTCTCATGGAAATAGCAGTGGAGGCAGCCAAGTTGTGTCACTTTTGCGCTCCCCTTGGGATGCCTTTCACAGCTGCAGTGTGCCTGGAGCACAGGGCTTCCTGGTTTTAAAAGTCCTAGGCCTAAGCCTAACAGTAACCCTAGGAAGGTAAATCAGCCGGGTATTAGGGTTCTTCCTAAGGAAAAAGCTGTGAAAGCAGCCATGTTGTGGCACTTCTGCGCTCCCTTTGGGATGCCTTTGGCAGATGCAGTAAGCCTGGAACTCAGGGCTTCCTGCTTAAAAAAATCCTAGCCCTAGGCTGAGCCCTAACCCTAACCCTAGGCAGATAAATCAGCCTAGGTATAGGGATGGTGCCAAGGAAAAAGCTGTGAAAGCTGCCATGTTGTTGCACTTTTGTACTCCCCTTGGGATGCCTTTCACAGCTGCCAAGTGCCTGGAGCTCAGGGCTTCCGGGTTTAAAAAACCATGTCCCTAGCTGAGACTGGAGGCAGGTGATTCAGCCTAGGCTTAGCAATGGTGCCAATGAAAACGTGTGGAGGCAGCCATTTTCTGGCACTTTTGTGCTCCCCTTGGGATGCATTTCGCAGCTGCCGTGTGCCTGGAGCTCAGAGCTTGCTGGTTTAAAAAGCTCTACACCTAGGCGTATTCCTAACCCTAACCGTAACACTGGCCATTTAAATCAGCCTGGGTTTAGGAATTATCCCAAGGGAAAAGCTGTGGAGACAGCCATGTTGTGGCACTTTTGCGCTCCCCTTGGGATGCCTTTCACAGCTGCAGTGTGCTTGGAGCACAGGGCTTCCTGGTTTAAAAAACCACAACTTTAGCCCAAACTGGAGGCTTCTAAATCAGCCTTCGTTTCGGGACGTCCCCAAGGAAAAAGCTGTGGAGGCAGGCATGTTGAGGCACTTCTGCGCTCTTCTTGGGTAGTCCTTCGCAGCTGCTGTGTTCTTGGAACTCAGGGCTTTCTGGTTAAAAGAACACTAACCCTAGGCCTAACTCAAACCTTAAGCCTAGGAAGGAAAATCAGCCTATGATTCGGGATGGTCTCATGGAAATAGCAGTGGAGGCAGCCAAGTTGTGTCACTTTTGCGCTCCCCTTGGGATGCCTTTCACAGCTGCAGTGTGCCTGGAGCACAGGGCTTCCTGGTTTTAAAAGTCCTAGGCCTAAGCCTAACAGTAACCCTAGGAAGGTAAATCAGCCGGGTATTAGGGTTCTTCCTAAGGAAAAAGCTGTGAAAGCAGCCATGTTGTGGCACTTCTGCGCTCCCTTTGGGATGCCTTTGGCAGATGCAGTAAGCCTAAAACTCAGGGCTTCCTGCTTAAAAAAATCCTAGCCCTAGGCTGAGCCCTAACCCTAACCCTAGGCAGATAAATCAGCCTAGGTATAGGGATGGTGCCAAGGAAAAAGCTGTGAAAGCTGCCATGTTGTTGCACTTTTGTACTCCCCTTGGGATGCCTTTCACAGCTGCCGTGTGCCTGGAGCTCAGGGCTTCCTGGTTTAAAAAACCATGTCCCCAGGTGAGACTGGAGGCAGGTGATTCAGCCTAGGCTTAGCAATGGTGCCAATGAAAACGTGTGGAGGCAGCCATTTTCTGGCACTTTTGTGCTCCCCTTGGGATGCCTTTCGCAGCTGCCGTGTGCCTGGAGCTCAGAGCTTGCTGGTTTAAAAAGCTCTACACCTAGGCGTAACCCTAACCCTAACCGTAACACTGGTCATTTAAATCAGCCTGGGTTTAGGAATTATCCCAAGGGAAAAGCTGTGGAGACAGCCATGTTGTGGCACTTTTGCGCTCCCCTTGGGATGCCTTTCACAGCTGCAGTGTGCTTGGAGCACAGGGCTTCCTGGTTTAAAAAACCACAACTTTAGCTCAAACTGGAGGCTTCTAAATCAGCCTTCGTTTCGGGACGTCCCCAAGGAAAAAGCTGTGGAGGCAGGCATGTTGAGGCACTTCTGCGCTCTTCTTGGGTAGTCCTTCGCAGCTGCTGTGTTCTTGGAACTCAGGGCTTTCTGGTTAAAAGAACACTAACCCTAGGCCTAACTCAAACCTTAAGCCTAGGAAGGAAAATCAGCCTATGATTCGGGATGGTCTCATGGAAATAGCAGTGGAGGCAGCCAAGTTGTGTCACTTTTGCGCTCCCCTTGGGATGCCTTTAACAGCTGCAGTGTGCCTGGAGCACAGGGCTTCCTGGTTTTAAAAGTCCTAGGCCTAAGCCTAACAGTAACCCTAGGAAGGTAAATCAGCCGGGTATTAGGGTTCTTCCTAAGGAAAAAGCTGTGAAAGCAGCCATGTTGTGGCACTTCTGCGCTCCCTTTGGGATGCCTTTGGCAGATGCAGTAAGCCTGGAACTCAGGGCTTCCTGCTTAAAAAAATCCTAGCCCTAGGCTGAGCCCTAACCCTAACCCTAGGCAGATAAATCAGCCTAGGTATAGGGATGGTGCCAAGGAAAAAGCTGTGAAAGCTGCCATGTTGTTGCACTTTTGTACTCCCCTTGGGATGCCTTTCACAGCTGCCGTGTGCCTGGAGCTCAGGGCTTCCTGGTTTAAAAAACCATGTCCCCAGGTGAGACTGGAGGCAGGTGATTCAGCCTAGGCTTAGCAATGGTGCCAATGAAAACGTGTGGAGGCAGCCATTTTCTGGCACTTTTGTGCTCCCCTTGGGATGCCTTTCGCAGCTGCCGTGTGCCTGGAGCTCAGAGCTTGCCGGTTTAAAAAGCTCTACACCTAGGCGTAACCCTAACCCTAACCGTAACACTGGTCATTTAAAGCAGCCTGGGTTTAGGAATTATCCCAAGGGAAAAGCATTGGAGACAGCCATGTTGTGGCACTTTTGCGCTCCCCTTGGGATGCCTTTCACAGCTGCAGTGTGCTTGGAGCACAGGGCTTCCTGGTTTAAAAAACCACAACTTTAGCTCAAACTGGAGGCTTCTAAATCAGCCTTCGTTTCGGGACGTCCCCAAGGAAAAAGCTGTGGAGGCAGGCATGTTGAGGCACTTCTGCGCTCTTCTTGGGTAGTCCTTCGCAGCTGCTGTGTTCTTGGAACTCAGGGCTTTCTGGTTAAAAGAACACTAACCCTAGGCCTAACTCAAACCTTAAGCCTAGGAAGGAAAATCAGCCTATGATTCGGGATGGTCTCATGGAAATAGCAGTGGAGGCAGCCAAGTTGTGTCACTTTTGCGCTCCCCTTGGGATGCCTTTCACAGCTGCAGTGTGCCTGGAGCACAGGGCTTCCTGGTTTTAAAAGTCCTAGGCCTAAGCCTAACAGTAACCCTAGGAAGGTAAATCAGCCGGGTATTAGGGTTCTTCCTAAGGAAAAAGCTGTGAAAGCAGCCATGTTGTGGCACTTCTGCGCTCCCTTTGGGATGCCTTTGGCAGATGCAGTAAGCCTGGAACTCAGGGCTTCCTGGTTAAAAAAATCCTAGCCCTTGGCTGAGCCCTAACCCTAAACCTAGGCAGATAAATCAGCCTAGGTATAGGGATGGTGCCAAGGAAAAAGCTGTGAAAGCTGCCATGTTGTTGCACTTTTGTACTCCCCTTGGGATGCCTTTCACAGCTGCCGTGTGCCTGGAGCTCAGGGCTTCCTGGTTTAAAAAACCATGTCCCTAGCTGAGACTGGAGGCAGGTGATTCAGCCTAGGCTTAGCAATGGTGCCAATGAAAACGTGTGGAGGCAGCCATTTTCTGGCACTTTTGTGCTCCCCTTGGGATGCCTTTCGCAGCTGCCGTGTGCCTGGAGCTCAGAGCTTGCTGGTTTAAAAAGCTCTACACCTAGGCGTAACCCTAACCCTAACTGTAACACTGGTCATTTAAATCAGCCTGGGTTTAGGAATTATCCCAAGGGAAAAGCTGTGGAGACAGCCATGTTGTGGCACTTTTGCGCTCCCCTTGGGATGCCTTTCACAGCTGCAGTGTGCTTGGAGCACAGGGCTTCCTGGTGTAAAAAACCACAACTTTAGCCCAAACTGGAGGCTTCTAAATCAGCCTTCGTTTCGGGACGTCCCCAAGGAAAAAGCTGTGGAGGCAGGCATGTTGAGGCACTTCTGCGCTCTTCTTGGGTAGTCCTTCGCAGCTGCTGTGTTCTTGGAACTCAGGGCTTTCTGGTTAAAAGAACACTAACCCTAGGCCTAACTCAAACCTTAAGCCTAGGAAGGAAAATCAGCCTATGATTCGGGATGGTCTCATGGAAATAGCAGTGGAGGCAGCCAAGTTGTGTCACTTTTGCGCTACCCTTGGGATGCCTTTAACAGCTGCAGTGTGCCTGGAGCACAGGGCTTCCTGGTTTTAAAAGTCCTAGGCCTAAGCCTAACAGTAACCCTAGGAAGGTAAATCAGCCGGGTATTAGGGTTCTTCCTAAGGAAAAAGCTGTGAAAGCTGCCATGTTGTTGCACTTTTGTGCTCCCCTTGGGATGCCTTTCGCAGCTGCCGTGTGCCTGGAGCTCAGAGCTTGCTGGTTTAAAAAGCTCTACACCTAGGCGTAACCCTAACCCTAACCGTAACACTGGTCATTTAAAGCAGCCTGGGTTTAGGAATTATCCCAAGGGAAAAGCATTGGAGACAGCCATGTTGTGGCACTTTTGCGCTCCCCTTGGGATGCCTTTCACAGCTGCAGTGTGCTTGGAGCACAGGGCTTCCTGGTTTAAAAAACCACAACTTTAGCTCAAACTGGAGGCTTCTAAATCAGCCTTCGTTTCGGGACGTCCCCAAGGAAAAAGCTGTGGAGGCAGGCATGTTGAGGCACTTCTGCGCTCTTCTTGGGTAGTCCTTCGCAGCTGCTGTGTTCTTGGAACTCAGGGCTTTCTGGTTAAAAGAACACTAACCCTAGGCCTAACTCAAACCTTAAGCCTAGGAAGGAAAATCAGCCTATGATTCGGGATGGTCTCATGGAAATAGCAGTGGAGGCAGCCAAGTTGTGTCACTTTTGCGCTCCCCTTGGGATGCCTTTAACAGCTGCAGTGTGCCTGGAGCACAGGGCTTCCTGGTTTTAAAAGTCCTACGCCTAAGCCTAACAGTAACCCTAGGAAGGTAAATCAGCCGGGTATTAGGGTTCTTCCTAAGGAAAAAGCTGTGAAAGCAGCCATGTTGTGGCACTTCTGCGCTCCCTTTGGGATGCCTTTGGCAGATGCAGTAAGCCTGGAACTCAGGGCTTCCTGGTTAAAAAAATCCTAGCCCTTGGCTGAGCCCTAACCCTAAACCTAGGCAGATAAATCAGCCTAGGTATAGGGATGGTGCCAAGGAAAAAGCTGTGAAAGCTGCCATGTTGTTGCACTTTTGTACTCCCCTTGGGATGCCTTTCACAGCTGCCGTGTGCCTGGAGCTCAGGGCTTCCTGGTTTAAAAAACCATGTCCCTAGCTGAGACTGGAGGCAGGTGATTCAGCCTAGGCTTAGCAATGGTGCCAATGAAAACGTGTGGAGGCAGCCATTTTCTGGCACTTTTGTGCTCCCCTTGGGATGCCTTTCGCAGCTGCCGTGTGCCTGGAGCTCAGAGCTTGCTGGTTTAAAAAGCTCTACACCTAGGCGTAACCCTAACCCTAACTGTAACACTGGTCATTTAAATCAGCCTGGGTTTAGGAATTATCCCAAGGGAAAAGCTGTGGAGACAGCCATGTTGTGGCACTTTTGCGCTCCCCTTGGGATGCCTTTCACAGCTGCAGTGAGCTTGGAGCACAGGGCTTCCTGGTGTAAAAAACCACAACTTTAGCCCAAACTGGAGGCTTCTAAATCAGCCTTCGTTTCGGGACGTCCCCAAGGAAAAAGCTGTGGAGGCAGGCATGTTGAGGCACTTCTGCGCTCTTCTTGGGTAGTCCTTCGCAGCTGCTGTGTTCTTGGAACTCAGGGCTTTCTGGTTAAAAGAACACTAACCCTAGGCCTAACTCAAACCTTAAGCCTAGGAAGGAAAATCAGCCTATGATTCGGGATGGTCTCATGGAAATAGCAGTGGAGGCAGCCAAGTTGTGTCACTTTTGCGCTCCCCTTGGGATGCCTTTCACAGCTGCAGTGTGCCTGGAGCACAGGGCTTCCTGGTTTTAAAAGTCCTAGGCCTAAGCCTAACAGTAACCCTAGGAAGGTAAATCAGCCGGGTATTAGGGTTCTTCCTAAGGAAAAAGCTGTGAAAGCAGCCATGTTGTGGCACTTCTGCGCTCCCTTTGGGATGCCTTTGGCAGATGCAGTAAGCCTGGAACTCAGGGCTTCCTGCTTAAAAAAATCCTAGCCCTAGGCTGAGCCCTAACCCTAACCCTAGGCAGATAAATCAGCCTAGGTATAGGGATGGTGCCAAGGAAAAAGCTGTGAAAGCTGCCATGTTGTTGCACTTTTGTACTCCCCTTGGGATGCCTTTCACAGCTGCCAAGTGCCTGGAGCTCAGGGCTTCCGGGTTTAAAAAACCATGTCCCTAGCTGAGACTGGAGGCAGGTGATTCAGCCTAGGCTTAGCAATGGTGCCAATGAAAACGTGTGGAGGCAGCCATTTTCTGGCACTTTTGTGCTCCCCTTGGGATGCATTTCGCAGCTGCCGTGTGCCTGGAGCTCAGAGCTTGCTGGTTTAAAAAGCTCTACACCTAGGCGTATTCCTAACCCTAACCGTAACACTGGCCATTTAAATCAGCCTGGGTTTAGGAATTATCCCAAGGGAAAAGCTGTGGAGACAGCCATGTTGTGGCACTTTTGCGCTCCCCTTGGGATGCCTTTCACAGCTGCAGTGTGCTTGGAGCACAGGGCTTCCTGGTTTAAAAAACCACAACTTTAGCCCAAACTGGAGGCTTCTAAATCAGCCTTCGTTTCGGGACGTCCCCAAGGAAAAAGCTGTGGAGGCAGGCATGTTGAGGCACTTCTGCGCTCTTCTTGGGTAGTCCTTCGCAGCTGCTGTGTTCTTGGAACTCAGGGCTTTCTGGTTAAAAGAACACTAACCCTAGGCCTAACTCAAACCTTAAGCCTAGGAAGGAAAATCAGCCTATGATTCGGGATGGTCTCATGGAAATAGCAGTGGAGGCAGCCAAGTTGGGTCACTTTTGCGCTCCCCTTGGGATGCCTTTCACAGCTGCAGTGTGCCTGGAGCACAGGGCTTCCTGGTTTTAAAAGTCCTAGGCCTAAGCCTAACAGTAACCCTAGGAAGGTAAATCAGCCGGGTATTAGGGTTCTTCCTAAGGAAAAAGCTGTGAAAGCAGCCATGTTGTGGCACTTCTGCGCTCCCTTTGGGATGCCTTTGGCAGATGCAGTAAGCCTAAAACTCAGGGCTTCCTGCTTAAAAAAATCCTAGCCCTAGGCTGAGCCCTAACCCTAACCCTAGGCAGATAAATCAGCCTAGGTATAGGGATGGTGCCAAGGAAAAAGCTGTGAAAGCTGCCATGTTGTTGCACTTTTGTACTCCCCTTGGGATGCCTTTCACAGCTGCCGTGTGCCTGGAGCTCAGGGCTTCCTGGTTTAAAAAACCATGTCCCCAGGTGAGACTGGAGGCAGGTGATTCAGCCTAGGCTTAGCAATGGTGCCAATGAAAACGTGTGGAGGCAGCCATTTTCTGGCACTTTTGTGCTCCCCTTGGGATGCCTTTCGCAGCTGCCGTGTGCCTGGAGCTCAGAGCTTGCTGGTTTAAAAAGCTCTACACCTAGGCGTAACCCTAACCCTAACCGTAACACTGGTCATTTAAATCAGCCTGGGTTTAGGAATTATCCCAAGGGAAAAGCTGTGGAGACAGCCATGTTGTGGCACTTTTGCGCTCCCCTTGGGATGCCTTTCACAGCTGCAGTGTGCTTGGAGCACAGGGCTTCCTGGTTTAAAAAACCACAACTTTAGCTCAAACTGGAGGCTTCTAAATCAGCCTTCGTTTCGGGACGTCCCCAAGGAAAAAGCTGTGGAGGCAGGCATGTTGAGGCACTTCTGCGCTCTTCTTGGGTAGTCCTTCGCAGCTGCTGTGTTCTTGGAACTCAGGGCTTTCTGGTTAAAAGAACACTAACCCTAGGCCTAACTCAAACCTTAAGCCTAGGAAGGAAAATCAGCCTATGATTCGGGATGGTCTCATGGAAATAGCAGTGGAGGCAGCCAAGTTGTGTCACTTTTGCGCTCCCCTTGGGATGCCTTTAACAGCTGCAGTGTGCCTGGAGCACAGGGCTTCCTGGTTTTAAAAGTCCTAGGCCTAAGCCTAACAGTAACCCTAGGAAGGTAAATCAGCCGGGTATTAGGGTTCTTCCTAAGGAAAAAGCTGTGAAAGCAGCCATGTTGTGGCACTTCTGCGCTCCCTTTGGGATGCCTTTGGCAGATGCAGTAAGCCTGGAACTCAGGGCTTCCTGCTTAAAAAAATCCTAGCCCTAGGCTGAGCCCTAACCCTAACCCTAGGCAGATAAATCAGCCTAGGTATAGGGATGGTGCCAAGGAAAAAGCTGTGAAAGCTGCCATGTTGTTGCACTTTTGTACTCCCCTTGGGATGCCTTTCACAGCTGCCGTGTGCCTGGAGCTCAGGGCTTCCTGGTTTAAAAAACCATGTCCCCAGGTGAGACTGGAGGCAGGTGATTCAGCCTAGGCTTAGCAATGGTGCCAATGAAAACGTGTGGAGGCAGCCATTTTCTGGCACTTTTGTGCTCCCCTTGGGATGCCTTTCGCAGCTGCCGTGTGCCTGGAGCTCAGAGCTTGCTGGTTTAAAAAGCTCTACACCTAGGCGTAACCCTAACCCTAACTGTAACACTGGTCATTTAAATCAGCCTGGGTTTAGGAATTATCCCAAGGGAAAAGCTGTGGAGACAGCCATGTTGTGGCACTTTTGCGCTCCCCTTGGGATGCCTTTCACAGCTGCAGTGTGCTTGGAGCACAGGGCTTCCTGGTGTAAAAAACCACAACTTTAGCCCAAACTGGAGGCTTCTAAATCAGCCTTCGTTTCGGGACGTCCCCAAGGAAAAAGCTGTGGAGGCAGGCATGTTGAGGCACTTCTGCGCTCTTCTTGGGTAGTCCTTCGCAGCTGCTGTGTTCTTGGAAGTCAGGGCTTTCTGGTTAAAAGAACACTAACCCTAGGCCTAACTCAAACCTTAAGCCTAGGAAGGAAAATCAGCCTATGATTCGGGATGGTCTCATGGAAATAGCAGTGGAGGCAGCCAAGTTGTGTCACTTTTGCGCTCCCCTTGGGATGCCTTTAACAGCTGCAGTGTGCCTGGAGCACAGGGCTTCCTGGTTTTAAAAGTCCTAGGCCTAAGCCTAACAGTAACCCTAGGAAGGTAAATCAGCCGGGTAATAGGGTTCTTCCTAAGGAAAAAGCTGTGAAAGCTGCCATGTTGTTGCACTTTTGTGCTCCCCTTGGGTTGCCTTTCGCAGCTGCCGTGTGCCTGGAGCTCAGAGCTTGCTGGTTTAAAAAGCTCTACACCTAGGCGTAACCCTAACCCTAACCGTAACACTGGTCATTTAAAGCAGCCTGGGTTTAGGAATTATCCCAAGGGAAAAGCATTGGAGACAGCCATGTTGTGGCACTTTTGCGCTCCCCTTGGGATGCCTTTCACAGCTGCAGTGTGCTTGGAGCACAGGGCTTCCTGGTTTAAAAAACCACAACTTTAGCTCAAACTGGAGGCTTCTAAATCAGCCTTCGTTTCGGGACGTCCCCAAGGAAAAACCTGTGGAGGCAGGCATGTTGAGGCACTTCTGCGCTCTTCTTGGGTAGTCCTTCGCAGCTGCTGTGTTCTTGGAACTCAGGGCTTTCTGGTTAAAAGAACACTAACCCTAGGCCTAACTCAAACCTTAAGCCTAGGAAGGAAAATCAGCCTATGATTCGGGATGGTCTCATGGAAATAGCAGTGGAGGCAGCCAAGTTGTGTCACTTTTGCGCTCCCCTTGGGATGCCTTTAACAGCTGCAGTGTGCCTGGAGCACAGGGCTTCCTGGTTTTAAAAGTCCTAGGCCTAAGCCTAACAGTAACCCTAGGAAGGTAAATCAGCCGGGTATTAGGGTTCTTCCTAAGGAAAAAGCTGTGAAAGCAGCCATGTTGTGGCACTTCTGCGCTCCCTTTGGGATGCCTTTGGCAGATGCAGTAAGCCTGGAACTCAGGGCTTCCTGCTTAAAAAAATCCTTGCCCTTGGCTGAGCCCTAAGGCTAAACCTAGGCAGATAAATCAGCCTAGGTATAGGGATGGTGCCAAGGAAAAAGCTGTGAAAGCTGCCATGTTGTTGCACTTTTGTACTCCCCTTGGGATGCCTTTCACAGCTGCCGTGTGCCTGGAGCTCAGGGCTTCCTGGTTTAAAAAACCATGTCCCTAGCTGAGACTGGAGGCAGGTGATTCAGCCTAGGCTTAGCAATGGTGCCAATGAAAACGTGTGGAGGCAGCCATTTTCTGGCACTTTTGTGCTCCCCTTGGGATGCCTTTCGCAGCTGCCGTGTGCCTGGAGCTCAGAGCTTGCTGGTTTAAAAAGCTCTACACCTAGGCGTAACCCTAACCCTAACCGTAACACTGGTCATTTAAGTCAGCCTGGGTTTAGGAATTATCCCAAGGGAAAAGCTGTGGAGACAGCCATGTTGTGGCACTTTTGCGCTCCCCTTGGGATGCCTTTCACAGCTGCAGTGTGCTTGGAGCACAGGGCTTCCTGGTGTAAAAAACCACAACTTTAGCCCAAACTGGAGGCTTCTAAATCAGCCTTCGTTTCGGGACGTCCCCAAGGAAAAAGCTGTGGAGGCAGGCATGTTGAGGCACTTCTGCGCTCTTCTTGGGTAGTCCTTCGCAGCTGCTGTGTTCTTGGAACTCAGGGCTTTCTGGTTAAAAGAACACTAACCCTAGGCCTAACTCAAACCTTAAGCCTAGGAAGGAAAATCAGCCTATGATTCGGGATGGTCTCATGGAAATAGCAGTGGAGGCAGCCAAGTTGTGTCACTTTTGCGCTCCCCTTGGGATGCCTTTCACAGCTGCAGTGTGCCTGGAGCACAGGGCTTCCTGGTTTTAAAAGTCCTAGGCCTAAGCCTAACAGTAACCCTAGGAAGGTAAATCAGCCGGGTAATAGGGTTCTTCCTAAGGAAAAAGCTGTGAAAGCAGCCATGTTGTGGACCTTCTGCGCTCCCTTTGGGATGCCTTTGGCAGATGCAGTAAGCCTGGAACTCAGGGCTTCCTGGTTAAAAAAATCCTTGCCCTTGGCTGAGCCCTAACCCTAACCCTAGGCAGATAAATCAGCCTAGGTATAGGGATGGTGCCAAGGAAAAAGCTGTGAAAGCTGCCATGTTGTTGCACTTTTGTACTCCCCTTGGGATGCCTTTCACAGCTGCCAAGTGCCTGGAGCTCAGGGCTTCCTGGTTTAAAAAACCATGTCCCTAGCTGAGACTGGAGGCAGGTGATTCAGCCTAGGCTTAGCAATGGTGCCAATGAAAACGTGTGGAGGCAGCCATTTTCTGGCACTTTTGTGCTCCCCTTGGGATGCATTTCGCAGCTGCCGTGTGCCTGGAGCTCAGAGCTTGCTGGTTTAAAAAGCTCTACACCTAGGCGTATTCCTAACCCTAACCGTAACACTGGCCATTTAAATCAGCCTGGGTTTAGGAATTATCCCAAGGGAAAAGCTGTGGAGACAGCCATGTTGTGGCACTTTTGCGCTCCCCTTGGGATGCCTTTCACAGCTGCAGTGTGCTTGGAGCACAGGGCTTCCTGGTGTAAAAAACCACAACTTTAGCCCAAACTGGAGGCTTCTAAATCAGCCTTCGTTTCGGGACGTCCCCAAGGAAAAAGCTGTGGAGGCAGGCATGTTGAGGCACTTCTGCGCTCTTCTTGGGTAGTCCTTCGCAGCTGCTGTGTTCTTGGAACTCAGGGCTTTCTGGTTAAAAGAACACTAACCCTAGGCCTAACTCAAACCTTAAGCCTAGGAAGGAAAATCAGCCTATGATTCGGGATGGTCTCATGGAAATAGCAGTGGAGGCAGCCAAGTTGTGTCACTTTTGCGCTCCCCTTGGGATGCCTTTAACAGCTGCAGTGTGCCTGGAGCACAGAGCTTCCTGGTTTTAAAAGTCCTAGGCCTAAGCCTAACAGTAACCCTAGGAAGGTAAATCAGCCGGGTAATAGGGTTCTTCCTAAGGAAAAAGCTGTGAAAGCAGCCATGTTGTGGCACTTCTGCGCTCCCTTTGGGATGCCTTTGGCAGATGCAGTAAGCCTGGAACTCAGGGCTTCCTGGTTAAAAAAATCCTTGCCCTTGGCTGAGCCCTAAGGCTAACCCTAGGCAGATAAATCAGCCTAGGTAGAGGGATGGTGCCAAGGAAAAAGCTGTGAAAGCTGCCATGTTGTTGCACTTTTGTACTCCCCTTGGGATGCCTTTCACAGCTGCCGTGTGCCTGGAGCTCAGGGCTTCCTGGTTTAAAAAACCATGTCCCTAGCTGAGACTGGAGGCAGGTGATTCAGCCTAGGCTTAGCAATGGTGCCAATGAAAACGTGTGGAGGCAGCCATTTTCTGGCACTTTTGTGCTCCCCTTGGGATGCCTTTCGCAGCTGCCGTGTGCCTGGAGCTCAGAGCTTGCTGGTTTAAAAAGCTCTACACCTAGGCGTAACCCTAACCCTAACCGTAACACTGGTCATTTAAAGCAGCCTGGGTTTAGGAATTATCCCAAGGGAAAAGCTGTGGAGACAGCCATGTTGTGGCACTTTTGCGCTCCCCTTGGGATGCCTTTCACAGCTGCAGTGTGCTTGGAGCACAGGGCTTCCTGGTGTAAAAAACCACAACTATAGCCCAAACTGCAGGCTTCTAAATCAGCCTTCGTTTCGGGACGTCCCCAAGGAAAAAGCTGTGGAGGCAGGCATGTTGAGGCACTTCTGCGCTCTTCTTGGGTAGTCCTTCGCAGCTGCTGTGTTCTTGGAACTCAGGGCTTTCTGGTTAAAAGAACACTAACCCTAGGCCTAACTCAAACCTTAAGCCTAGGAAGGAAAATCAGCCTATGATTCGGGATGGTCTCATGGAAATAGCAGTGGAGGCAGCCAAGTTGTGTCACTTTTGCGCTCCCCTTGGGATGCCTTTCACAGCTGCAGTGTGCCTGGAGCACAGGGCTTCCTGGTTTTAAAAGTCCTAGGCCTAAGCCTAACAGTAACCCTAGGAAGGTAAATCAGCCGGGTATTAGGGTTCTTCCTAAGGAAAAAGCTGTGAAAGCAGCCATGTTGTGGCACTTCTGCGCTCCCTTTGGGATGCCTTTGGCAGATGCAGTAAGCCTGGAACTCAGGGCTTCCTGGTTAAAAAAATCCTAGCCCTTGGCTGAGCCCTAACCCTAAACCTAGGCAGATAAATCAGCCTAGGTATAGGGATGGTGCCAAGGAAAAAGCTGTGAAAGCTGCCATGTTGTTGCACTTTTGTACTCCCCTTGGGATGCCTTTCACAGCTGCCAAGTGCCTGGAGCTCAGGGCTTCCTGGTTTAAAAAACCATGTCCCTAGCTGAGACTGGAGGCAGGTGATTCAGCCTAGGCTTAGCAATGGTGCCAATGAAAACGTGTGGAGGCAGCCATTTTCTGGCACTTTTGTGCTCCCCTTGGGATGCCTTTCGCAGCTGCCGTGTGCCTGGAGCTCAGAGCTTGCTGGTTTAAAAAGCTCTACACCTAGGCGTAACCCTAACCCTAACCGTAACACTGGTCATTTAAATCAGCCTGGGTTTAGGAATTATCCCAAGGGAAAAGCTGTGGAGACAGCCATGTTGTGGCACTTTTGCGCTCCCCTTGGGATGCCTTTCACAGCTGCAGTGTGCTTGGAGCACAGGGCTTCCTGGTTTAAAAAACCACAACTTTAGCCCAAACTGGAGGCTTCTAAATCAGCCTTCGTTTCGGGACGTCCCCAAGGAAAAAGCTGTGGAGGCAGGCATGTTGAGGCACTTCTGCGCTCTTCTTGGGTAGTCCTTCGCAGCTGCTGTGTTCTTGGAACTCAGGGCCTTCTGGTTAAAAGAACACTAACCCTAGGCCTAACTCAAACCTTAAGCCTAGGAAGGAAAATCAGCCTATGATTCGGGATGGTCTCATGGAAATAGCAGTGGAGGCAGCCAAGTTGTGTCACTTTTGCGCTCCCCTTGGGATGCCTTTCACAGCTGCAGTGTGCCTGGAGCACAGGGCTTCCTGGTTTTAAAAGTCCTAGGCCTAAGCCTAACAGTAACCCTAGGAAGGTAAATCAGCCGGGTATTAGGGTTCTTCCTAAGGAAAAAGCTGTGAAAGCAGCCATGTTGTGGCACTTCTGCGCTCCCTTTGGGATGCCTTTGGCAGATGCAGTAAGCCTGGAACTCAGGGCTTCCTGCTTAAAAAAATCTTTGCCCTTGGCTGAGCCCTAACCCTAACCCTAGGCAGATAAATCAGCCTAGGTATAGGGATGGTGCCAAGGAAAAAGCTGTGAAAGCTGCCATGTTGTTGCACTTTTGTACTCCCCTTGGGATGCCTTTCACAGCTGCCGTGTGCCTGGAGCTCAGGGCTTCCTGGTTTAAAAAACCATGTCCCTAGCTGAGACTGGAGGCAGGTGATTCAGCCTAGGCTTAGCAATGGTGCCAATGAAAACGTGTGGAGGCAGCCATTTTCTGGCCCTTTTGTGCTCCCCTTGGGATGCCTTTCGCAGCTGCCGTGTGCCTGGAGCTCAGAGCTTGCTGGTTTAAAAAGCTCTACACCTAGGCGTAACCCTAACCGTAACACTGGTCATTTAAATCAGCCTGGGTTTAGGAATTATCCCAAGGGAAAAGCTGTGGAGACAGCCATGTTGTGGCACTTTTGCGCTCCCCTTGGGATGCCTTTCACAGCTGCAGTGTGCTTGGAGCACAGGGCTTCCTGGTGTAAAAAACCACAACTTTAGCCCAAACTGGAGGCTTCTAAATCAGCCTTCGTTTCGGGACGTCCCCAAGGAAAAAGCTGTGGAGGCAGGCATGTTGAGGCACTTCTGCGCTCTTCTTGGGTAGTCCTTCGCAGCTGCTGTGTTCTTGGAACTCAGGGCTTTCTGGTTAAAAGAACACTAACCCTAGGCCTAACTCAAACCTTAAGCCTAGGAAGGAAAATCAGCCTATGATTCGGGATGGTCTCATGGAAATAGCAGTGGAGGCAGCCAAGTTGTGTCACTTTTGCGCTCCCCTTGGGATGCCTTTAACAGCTGCAGTGTGCCTGGAGCACAGGGCTTCCTGGTTTTAAAAGTCCTAGGCCTAAGCCTAACAGTAACCCTAGGAAGGTAAATCAGCCGGGTATTAGGGTTCTTCCTAAGGAAAAAGCTGTGAAAGCAGCCATGTTGTGGCACTTCTGCGCTCCCTTTGGGATGCCTTTGGCAGATGCAGTAAGCCTGGAACTCAGGGCTTCCTGGTTAAAAAAATCCTTGCCCTTGGCTGAGCCCTAAGGCTAACCCTAGGCAGATAAATCAGCCTAGGTATAGGGATGGTGCCAAGGAAAAAGCTGTGAAAGCTGCCATGTTGTTGCACTTTTGTACTCCCCTTGGGATGCCTTTCACAGCTGCCAAGTGCCTGGAGCTCAGGGCTTCCTGGTTTAAAAAACCATGTCCCTAGCTGAGACTGGAGGCAGGTGATTCAGCCTAGGCTTAGCAATGGTGCCAATGAAAACGTGTGGAGGCAGCCATTTTCTGGCACTTTTGTGCTCCCCTTGGGATGCCTTTCGCAGCTGCCGTGTGCCTGGAGCTCAGAGCTTGCTGGTTTAAAAAGCTCTACACCTAGGCGTAACCCTAACCCTAACCGTAACACTGGTCATTTAAAGCAGCCTGGGTTTAGGAATTATCCCAAGGGAAAAGCTGTGGAGACAGCCATGTTGTGGCACTTTTGCGCTCCCCTTGGGATGCCTTTCACAGCTGCAGTGTGCTTGGAGCACAGGGCTTCCTGGTGTAAAAAACCACAACTATAGCCCAAACTGCAGGCTTCTAAATCAGCCTTCGTTTCGGGATGTCCCCAAGGAAAAAGCTGTGGAGGCAGGCATGTTGAGGCACTTCTGCGCTCTTCTTGGGTAGTCCTTCGCAGCTGCTGTGTTCTTGGAACTCAGGGCTTTCTGGTTAAAAGAACACTAACCCTAGGCCTAACTCAAACCTTAAGCCTAGGAAGGAAAATCAGCCTATGATTCGGGATGGTCTCATGGAAATAGCAGTGGAGGCAGCCAAGTTGTGTCACTTTTGCGCTCCCCTTGGGATGCCTTTCACAGCTGCAGTGTGCCTGGAGCACAGGGCTTCCTGGTTTTAAAAGTCCTAGGCCTAAGCCTAACAGTAACCCTAGGAAGGTAAATCAGCCGGGTATTAGGGTTCTTCCTAAGGAAAAAGCTGTGAAAGCAGCCATGTTGTGGCACTTCTGCGCTCCCTTTGGGATGCCTTTGGCAGATGCAGTAAGCCTGGAACTCAGGGCTTCCTGCTTAAAAAAATCCTAGCCCTTGGCTGAGCCCTAACCCTAAACCTAGGCAGATAAATCAGCCTAGGTATAGGGATGGTGCCAAGGAAAAAGCTGTGAAAGCTGCCATGTTGTTGCACTTTTGTACTCCCCTTGGGATGCCTTTCACAGCTGCCAAGTGCCTGGAGCTCAGGGCTTCCTGGTTTAAAAAACCATGTCCCTAGCTGAGACTGGAGGCAGGTGATTCAGCCTAGGCTTAGCAATGGTGCCAATGAAAACGTGTGGAGGCAGCCATTTTCTGGCACTTTTGTGCTCCCCTTGGGATGCCTTTCGCAGCTGCCGTGTGCCTGGAGCTCAGAGCTTGCTGGTTTAAAAAGCTCTACACCTAGGCGTAACCCTAACCCTAACCGTAACACTGGTCATTTAAATCAGCCTGGGTTTAGGAATTATCCCAAGGGAAAAGCTGTGGAGACAGCCATGTTGTGGCACTTTTGCGCTCCCCTTGGGATGCCTTTCACAGCTGCAGTGTGCTTGGAGCACAGGGCTTCCTGGTTTAAAAAACCACAACTTTAGCCCAAACTGGAGGCTTCTAAATCAGCCTTCGTTTCGGGACGTCCCCAAGGAAAAAGCTGTGGAGGCAGGCATGTTGAGGCACTTCTGCGCTCTTCTTGGGTAGTCCTTCGCAGCTGCTGTGTTCTTGGAACTCAGGGCCTTCTGGTTAAAAGAACACTAACCCTAGGCCTAACTCAAACCTTAAGCCTAGGAAGGAAAATCAGCCTATGATTCGGGATGGTCTCATGGAAATAGCAGTGGAGGCAGCCAAGTTGTGTCACTTTTGCGCTCCCCTTGGGATGCCTTTCACAGCTGCAGTGTGCCTGGAGCACAGGGCTTCCTGGTTTTAAAAGTCCTAGGCCTAAGCCTAACAGTAACCCTAGGAAGGTAAATCAGCCGGGTATTAGGGTTCTTCCTAAGGAAAAAGCTGTGAAAGCAGCCATGTTGTGGCACTTCTGCGCTCCCTTTGGGATGCCTTTGGCAGATGCAGTAAGCCTGGAACTCAGGGCTTCCTGCTTAAAAAAATCTTTGCCCTTGGCTGAGCCCTAACCCTAACCCTAGGCAGATAAATCAGCCTAGGTATAGGGATGGTGCCAAGGAAAAAGCTGTGAAAGCTGCCATGTTGTTGCACTTTTGTACTCCCCTTGGGATGCCTTTCACAGCTGCCGTGTGCCTGGAGCTCAGGGCTTCCTGGTTTAAAAAACCATGTCCCTAGCTGAGACTGGAGGCAGGTGATTCAGCCTAGGCTTAGCAATGGTGCCAATGAAAACGTGTGGAGGCAGCCATTTTCTGGCACTTTTGTGCTCCCCTTGGGATGCCTTTCGCAGCTGCCGTGTGCCTGGAGCTCAGAGCTTGCTGGTTTAAAAAGCTCTACACCTAGGCGTAACCCTAACCGTAACACTGGTCATTTAAATCAGCCTGGGTTTAGGAATTATCCCAAGGGAAAAGCTGTGGAGACAGCCATGTTGTGGCACTTTTGCGCTCCCCTTGGGATGCCTTTCACAGCTGCAGTGTGCTTGGAGCACAGGGCTTCCTGGTGTAAAAAACCACAACTTTAGCCCAAACTGGAGGCTTCTAAATCAGCCTTCGTTTCGGGACGTCCCCAAGGAAAAAGCTGTGGAGGCAGGCATGTTGAGGCACTTCTGCGCTCTTCTTGGGTAGTCCTTCGCAGCTGCTGTGTTCTTGGAACTCAGGGCTTTCTGGTTAAAAGAACACTAACCCTAGGCCTAACTCAAACCTTAAGCCTAGGAAGGAAAATCAGCCTATGATTCGGGATGGTCTCATGGAAATAGCAGTGGAGGCAGCCAAGTTGTGTCACTTTTGCGCTCCCCTTGGGATGCCTTTAACAGCTGCAGTGTGCCTGGAGCACAGGGCTTCCTGGTTTTAAAAGTCCTAGGCCTAAGCCTAACAGTAACCCTAGGAAGGTAAATCAGCCGGGTATTAGGGTTCTTCCTAAGGAAAAAGCTGTGAAAGCAGCCATGTTGTGGCACTTCTGCGCTCCCTTTGGGATGCCTTTGGCAGATGCAGTAAGCCTGGAACTCAGGGCTTCCTGGTTAAAAAAATCCTTGCCCTTGGCTGAGCCCTAACCCTAACCCTAGGCAGATAAATCAGCCTAGGTATAGGGATGGTGCCAAGGAAAAAGCTGTGAAAGCTGCCATGTTGTTGCACTTTTGTACTCCCCTTGGGATGCCTTTCACAGCTGCCGTGTGCCTGGAGCTCAGGGCTTCCTGGTTTAAAAAACCATGTCCCTAGCTGAGACTGGAGGCAGGTGATTCAGCCGAGGTTAGCAATGGTGCCAATGAAAACGTGTGGAGGCAGCCATTTTCTGGCACTTTTGTGCTCCCCTTGGGATGCCTTTCGCAGCTGCCGTGTGCCTGGAGCTCAGAGCTTGCTGGTTTAAAAAGCTCTACACCTAGGCGTAACCCTAACCCTAACCGTAACACTGGTCATTTAAATCAGCCTGGGTTTAGGAATTATCCCAAGGGAAAAGCTGTGGAGACAGCCATGTTGTGGCACTTTTGCGCTCCCCTTGGGATGCCTTCACAGCTGCAGTGTGCTTGGAGCACAGGGCTTCCTGGTGTAAAAAACCACAACTTTAGCCCAAACTGGAGGCTTCTAAATCAGCCTTCGTTTCGGGACGTCCCCAAGGAAAAAGCTGTGGAGGCAGGCATGTTGAGGCACTTCTGCGCTCTTCTTGGGTAGTCCTTCGCAGCTGCTGTGTTCTTGGAACTCAGGGCCTTCTGGTTAAAAGAACACTAACCCTAGGCCTAACTCAAACCTTAAGCCTAGGAAGGAAAATCAGCCTATGATTCGGGATGGTCTCATGGAAAGAGCAGTGGAGGCAGCCAAGTTGTGTCACTTTTGCGCTCCCCTTGGGATGCCTTTCACAGCTGCAGTGTGCCTGGAGCACAGGGCTTCCTGGTTTTAAAAGTCCTAGGCCTAAGCCTAACAGTAACCCTAGGAAGGTAAATCAGCCGGGTATTAGGGTTCTTCCTAAGGAAAAAGCTGTGAAAGCAGCCATGTTGTGGCACTTCTGCGCTCCCTTTGGGATGCCTTTGGCAGATGCAGTAAGCCTGGAACTCAGGGCTTCCTGGTTAAAAAAATCCTTGCCCTTGGCTGAGCCCTAAGGCTAACCCTAGGCAGATAAATCAGCCTAGGTATAGGGATGGTGCCAAGGAAAAAGCTGTGAAAGCTGCCATGTTGTTGCACTTTTGTACTCCCCTTGGGATGCCTTTCACAGATGCCGTGTGCCTGGAGCTCAGGGCTTCCTGGTTTAAAAAACCATGTCCCTAGCTGAGACTGGAGGCAGGTGATTCAGCCTAGGCTTAGCAATGGTGCCAATGAAAACGTGTGGAGGCAGCCATTTTCTGGCACTTTTGTGCTCCCCTTGGGATGCATTTCGCAGCTGCCGTGTGCCTGGAGCTCAGAGCTTGCTGGTTTAAAAAGCTCTACACCTAGGCGTAACCCTAACCCTAACCGTAACACTGGTCATTTAAAGCAGCCTGGGTTTAGGAATTATCCCAAGGGAAAAGCTGTGGAGACAGCCATGTTGTGGCACTTTTGCGCTCCCCTTGGGATGCCTTTCACAGCTGCAGTGTGCTTGGAGCACAGGGCTTCCTGGTGTAAAAAACCACAACTTTAGCCCAAACTGGAGGCTTCTAAATCAGCCTTCGTTTCGGGACGTCCCCAAGGAAAAAGCTGTGGAGGCAGGCATGTTGAGGCACTTCTGCGCTCTTCTTGGGTAGTCCTTCGCAGCTGCTGTGTTCTTGGAACTCAGGGCTTTCTGGTTAAAAGAACACTAACCCTAGGCCTAACTCAAACCTTAAGCCTAGGAAGGAAAATCAGCCTATGATTCGGGATGGTCTCATGGAAATAGCAGTGGAGGCAGCCAAGTTGTGTCACTTTTGCGCTCCCCTTGGGATGCCTTTCACAGCTGCAGTGTGCCTGGAGCACAGGGCTTCCTGGTTTTAAAAGTCCTAGGCCTAAGCCTAACAGTAACCCTAGGAAGGTAAATCAGCCGGGTATTAGGGTTCTTCCTAAGGAAAAAGCTGTGAAAGCAGCCATGTTGTGGCACTTCTGCGCTCCCTTTGGGATGCCTTTGGCAGATGCAGTAAGCCTGGAACTCAGGGCTTCCTGCTTAAAAAAATCCTAGCCCTTGGCTGAGCCCTAACCCTAAACCTAGGCAGATAAATCAGCCTAGGTATAGGGATGGTGCCAAGGAAAAAGCTGTGAAAGCTGCCATGTTGTTGCACTTTTGTACTCCCCTTGGGATGCCTTTCACAGCTGCCAAGTGCCTGGAGCTCAGGGCTTCCTGGTTTAAAAAACCATGTCCCTAGCTGAGACTGGAGGCAGGTGATTCAGCCTAGGCTTAGCAATGGTGCCAATGAAAACGTGTGGAGGCAGCCATTTTCTGGCACTTTTGTGCTCCCCTTGGGATGCCTTTCGCAGCTGCCGTGTGCCTGGAGCTCAGAGCTTGCTGGTTTAAAAAGCTCTACACCTAGGCGTAACCCTAACCCTAACCGTAACACTGGTCATTTAAATCAGCCTGGGTTTAGGAATTATCCCAAGGGAAAAGCTGTGGAGACAGCCATGTTGTGGCACTTTTGCGCTCCCCTTGGGATGCCTTTCACAGCTGCAGTGTGCTTGGAGCACAGGGCTTCCTGGTTTAAAAAACCACAACTTTAGCCCAAACTGGAGGCTTCTAAATCAGCCTTCGTTTCGGGACGTCCCCAAGGAAAAAGCTGTGGAGGCAGGCATGTTGAGGCACTTCTGCGCTCTTCTTGGGTAGTCCTTCGCAGCTGCTGTGTTCTTGGAACTCAGGGCCTTCTGGTTAAAAGAACACTAACCCTAGGCCTAACTCAAACCTTAAGCCTAGGAAGGAAAATCAGCCTATGATTCGGGATGGTCTCATGGAAATAGCAGTGGAGGCAGCCAAGTTGTGTCACTTTTGCGCTCCCCTTGGGATGCCTTTCACAGCTGCAGTGTGCCTGGAGCACAGGGCTTCCTGGTTTTAAAAGTCCTAGGCCTAAGCCTAACAGTAACCCTAGGAAGGTAAATCAGCCGGGTATTAGGGTTCTTCCTAAGGAAAAAGCTGTGAAAGCAGCCATGTTGTGGCACTTCTGCGCTCCCTTTGGGATGCCTTTGGCAGATGCAGTAAGCCTGGAACTCAGGGCTTCCTGCTTAAAAAAATCTTTGCCCTTGGCTGAGCCCTAACCCTAACCCTAGGCAGATAAATCAGCCTAGGTATAGGGATGGTGCCAAGGAAAAAGCTGTGAAAGCTGCCATGTTGTTGCACTTTTGTACTCCCCTTGGGATGCCTTTCACAGCTGCCGTGTGCCTGGAGCTCAGGGCTTCCTGGTTTAAAAAACCATGTCCCTAGCTGAGACTGGAGGCAGGTGATTCAGCCTAGGCTTAGCAATGGTGCCAATGAAAACGTGTGGAGGCAGCCATTTTCTGGCACTTTTGTGCTCCCCTTGGGATGCCTTTCGCAGCTGCCGTGTGCCTGGAGCTCAGAGCTTGCTGGTTTAAAAAGCTCTACACCTAGGCGTAACCCTAACCGTAACACTGGTCATTTAAATCAGCCTGGGTTTAGGAATTATCCCAAGGGAAAAGCTGTGGAGACAGCCATGTTGTGGCACTTTTGCGCTCCCCTTGGGATGCCTTTCACAGCTGCAGTGTGCTTGGAGCACAGGGCTTCCTGGTGTAAAAAACCACAACTTTAGCCCAAACTGGAGGCTTCTAAATCAGCCTTCGTTTCGGGACGTCCCCAAGGAAAAAGCTGTGGAGGCAGGCATGTTGAGGCACTTCTGCGCTCTTCTTGGGTAGTCCTTCGCAGCTGCTGTGTTCTTGGAACTCAGGGCTTTCTGGTTAAAAGAACACTAACCCTAGGCCTAACTCAAACCTTAAGCCTAGGAAGGAAAATCAGCCTATGATTCGGGATGGTCTCATGGAAATAGCAGTGGAGGCAGCCAAGTTGTGTCACTTTTGCGCTCCCCTTGGGATGCCTTTAACAGCTGCAGTGTGCCTGGAGCACAGGGCTTCCTGGTTTTAAAAGTCCTAGGCCTAAGCCTAACAGTAACCCTAGGAAGGTAAATCAGCCGGGTATTAGGGTTCTTCCTAAGGAAAAAGCTGTGAAAGCAGCCATGTTGTGGCACTTCTGCGCTCCCTTTGGGATGCCTTTGGCAGATGCAGTAAGCCTGGAACTCAGGGCTTCCTGGTTAAAAAAATCCTTGCCCTTGGCTGAGCCCTAACCCTAACCCTAGGCAGATAAATCAGCCTAGGTATAGGGATGGTGCCAAGGAAAAAGCTGTGAAAGCTGCCATGTTGTTGCACTTTTGTACTCCCCTTGGGATGCCTTTCACAGCTGCCGTGTGCCTGGAGCTCAGGGCTTCCTGGTTTAAAAAACCATGTCCCTAGCTGAGACTGGAGGCAGGTGATTCAGCCGAGGTTAGCAATGGTGCCAATGAAAACGTGTGGAGGCAGCCATTTTCTGGCACTTTTGTGCTCCCCTTGGGATGCCTTTCGCAGCTGCCGTGTGCCTGGAGCTCAGAGCTTGCTGGTTTAAAAAGCTCTACACCTAGGCGTAACCCTAACCCTAACCGTAACACTGGTCATTTAAATCAGCCTGGGTTTAGGAATTATCCCAAGGGAAAAGCTGTGGAGACAGCCATGTTGTGGCACTTTTGCGCTCCCCTTGGGATGCCTTCACAGCTGCAGTGTGCTTGGAGCACAGGGCTTCCTGGTGTAAAAAACCACAACTTTAGCCCAAACTGGAGGCTTCTAAATCAGCCTTCGTTTCGGGACGTCCCCAAGGAAAAAGCTGTGGAGGCAGGCATGTTGAGGCACTTCTGCGCTCTTCTTGGGTAGTCCTTCGCAGCTGCTGTGTTCTTGGAACTCAGGGCCTTCTGGTTAAAAGAACACTAACCCTAGGCCTAACTCAAACCTTAAGCCTAGGAAGGAAAATCAGCCTATGATTCGGGATGGTCTCATGGAAAGAGCAGTGGAGGCAGCCAAGTTGTGTCACTTTTGCGCTCCCCTTGGGATGCCTTTCACAGCTGCAGTGTGCCTGGAGCACAGGGCTTCCTGGTTTTAAAAGTCCTAGGCCTAAGCCTAACAGTAACCCTAGGAAGGTAAATCAGCCGGGTATTAGGGTTCTTCCTAAGGAAAAAGCTGTGAAAGCAGCCATGTTGTGGCACTTCTGCGCTCCCTTTGGGATGCCTTTGGCAGATGCAGTAAGCCTGGAACTCAGGGCTTCCTGGTTAAAAAAATCCTTGCCCTTGGCTGAGCCCTAAGGCTAACCCTAGGCAGATAAATCAGCCTAGGTATAGGGATGGTGCCAAGGAAAAAGCTGTGAAAGCTGCCATGTTGTTGCACTTTTGTACTCCCCTTGGGATGCCTTTCACAGATGCCGTGTGCCTGGAGCTCAGGGCTTCCTGGTTTAAAAAACCATGTCCCTAGCTGAGACTGGAGGCAGGTGATTCAGCCTAGGCTTAGCAATGGTGCCAATGAAAACGTGTGGAGGCAGCCATTTTCTGGCACTTTTGTGCTCCCCTTGGGATGCATTTCGCAGCTGCCGTGTGCCTGGAGCTCAGAGCTTGCTGGTTTAAAAAGCTCTACACCTAGGCGTAACCCTAACCCTAACCGTAACACTGGTCATTTAAAGCAGCCTGGGTTTAGGAATTATCCCAAGGGAAAAGCTGTGGAGACAGCCATGTTGTGGCACTTTTGCGCTCCCCTTGGGATGCCTTTCACAGCTGCAGTGTGCTTGGAGCACAGGGCTTCCTGGTGTAAAAAACCACAACTTTAGCCCAAACTGGAGGCTTCTAAATCAGCCTTCGTTTCGGGACGTCCCCAAGGAAAAAGCTGTGGAGGCAGGCATGTTGAGGCACTTCTGCGCTCTTCTTGGGTAGTCCTTCGCAGCTGCTGTGTTCTTGGAACTCAGGGCCTTCTGGTTAAAAGAACACTAACCCTAGGCCTAACTCAAACCTTAAGCCTAGGAAGGAAAATCAGCCTATGATTCGGGATGGTCTCATGGAAATAGCAGTGGAGGCAGCCAAGTTGTGTCACTTTTGCGCTCCCCTTGGGATGCCTTTCACAGCTGCAGTGTGCCTGGAGCACAGGGCTTCCTGGTTTTAAAAGTCCTAGGCCTAAGCCTAACAGTAACCCTAGGAAGGTAAATCAGCCGGGTATTAGGGTTCTTCCTAAGGAAAAAGCTGTGAAAGCAGCCATGTTGTGGCACTTCTGCGCTCCCTTTGGGATGCCTTTGGCAGATGCAGTAAGCCTGGAACTCAGGGCTTCCTGCTTAAAAAAATCCCAGCCCTTGGCTGAGCCCTAACCCTAACCCTAGGCAGATAAATCAGCCTAGGTATAGGGATGGTGCCAAGGAAAAAGCTGTGAAAGCTGCCATGTTGTTGCACTTTTGTACTCCCCTTGGGATGCCTTTCACAGCTGCCGTGTGCCTGGAGCTCAGGGCTTCCTGGTTTAAAAAACCATGTCCCTAGCTGAGACTGGAGGCAGGTGATTCAGCCTAGGCTTAGCAATGGTGCCAATGAAAACGTGTGGAGGCAGCCATTTTCTGGCACTTTTGTGCTCCCCTTGGGATGCCTTTCGCAGCTGCCGTGTGCCTGGAGCTCAGAGCTTGCTGGTTTAAAAAGCTCTACACCTAGGCGTAACCCTAACCCTAACCGTAACACTGGTCATTTAAGTCAGCCTGGGTTTAGGAATTATCCCAAGGGAAAAGCTGTGGAGACAGCCATGTTGTGGCACTTTTGCGCTCCCCTTGGGATGCCTTTCACAGCTGCAGTGTGCTTGGAGCACAGGGCTTCCTGGTGTAAAAAACCACAACTTTAGCCCAAACTGGAGGCTTCTAAATCAGCCTTCGTTTCGGGACGTCCCCAAGGAAAAAGCTGTGGAGGCAGGCATGTTGAGGCACTTCTGCGCTCTTCTTGGGTAGTCCTTCGCAGCTGCTGTGTTCTTGGAACTCAGGGCTTTCTGGTTAAAAGAACACTAACCCTAGGCCTAACTCAAACCTTAAGCCTAGGAAGGAAAATCAGCCTATGATTCGGGATGGTCTCATGGAAATAGCAGTGGAGGCAGCCAAGTTGTGTCACTTTTGCGCTCCCCTTGGGATGCCTTTAACAGCTGCAGTGTGCCTGGAGCAGAGGGCTTCCTGGTTTTAAAAGTCCTAGGCCTAAGCCTAACAGTAACCCTAGGAAGGTAAATCAGCCGGGTATTAGGGTTCTTCCTAAGGAAAAAGCTGTGAAAGCAGCCATGTTGTAGCACTTCTGCGCTCCCTTTGGGATGCCTTTGGCAGATGCAGTAAGCCTGGAACTCAGGGCTTCCTGGTTAAAAAAATCCTAGCCCTTGGCTGAGCCCTAACCCTAAACCTAGGCAGATAAATCAGCCTAGGTATAGGGATGGTGCCAAGGAAAAAGCTGTGAAAGCTGCCATGTTGTTGCACTTTTGTACTCCCCTTGGGATGCCTTTCACAGCTGCCGTGTGCCTGGAGCTCAGGGCTTCCTGGTTTAAAAAACCATGTCCCTAGCTGAGACTGGAGGCAGGTGATTCAGCCTAGGCTTAGCAATGGTGCCAATGAAAACGTGTGGAGGCAGCCATTTTCTGGCACTTTTGTGCTCCCCTTGGGATGCATTTCGCAGCTGCCGTGTGCCTGGAGCTCAGAGCTTGCTGGTTTAAAAAGCTCTACACCTAGGCGTAACCCTAACCCTAACCGTAACACTGGTCATTTAAATCAGCCTGGGTTTAGGAATTATCCCAAGGGAAAAGCTGTGGAGACAGCCATGTTGTGGCACTTTTGCGCTCCCCTTGGGATGCCTTTCACAGCTGCAGTGTGCTTGGAGCACAGGGCTTCCTGGTTTAAAAACCACAACTTTAGCCCAAACTGGAGGCTTCTAAATCAGCCTTCGTTTCGGGACGTCCCCAAGGAAAAAGCTGTGGAGGCAGGCATGTTGAGGCACTTCTGCGCTCTTCTTGGGTAGTCCTTCGCAGCTGCTGTGTTCTTGGAACTCAGGGCTTTCTGGTTAAAAGAACACTAACCCTAGGCCTAACTCAAACCTTAAGCCTAGGAAGGAAAATCAGCCTATGATTCGGGATGGTCTCATGGAAATAGCAGTGGAGGCAGCCAAGTTGTGTCACTTTTGCGCTCCCCTTGGGATGCCTTTCACAGCTGCAGTGTGCCTGGAGCACAGGGCTTCCTGGTTTTAAAAGTCCTAGGCCTAAGCCTAACAGTAACCCTAGGAAGGTAAATCAGCCGGGTATTAGGGTTCTTCCTAAGGAAAAAGCTGTGAAAGCAGCCATGTTGTGGCACTTCTGCGCTCCCTTTGGGATGCCTTTGGCAGATGCAGTAAGCCTGGAACTCAGGGCTTCCTGCTTAAAAAAATCTTTGCCCTTGGCTGAGCCCTAACCCTAACCCTAGGCAGATAAATCAGCCTAGGTATAGGGATGGTGCCAAGGAAAAAGCTGTGAAAGCTGCCATGTTGTTGCACTTTTGTACTCCCCTTGGGATGCCTTTCACAGCTGCCGTGTGCCTGGAGCTCAGGGCTTCCTGGTTTAAAAAACCATGTCCCTAGCTGAGACTGGAGGCAGGTGATTCAGCCTAGGCTTAGCAATGGTGCCAATGAAAACGTGTGGAGGCAGCCATTTTCTGGCACTTTTGTGCTCCCCTTGGGATGCATTTCGCAGCTGCCGTGTGCCTGGAGCTCAGAGCTTGCTGGTTTAAAAAGCTCTACACCTAGGCGTAACCCTAACCCTAACCGTAACACTGGTCATTTAAAGCAGCCTGGGTTTAGGAATTATCCCAAGGGAAAAGCTGTGGAGACAGCCATGTTGTGGCACTTTTGCGCTCCCCTTGGGATGCCTTTCACAGCTGCAGTGTGCTTGGAGCACAGGGCTTCCTGGTGTAAAAAACCACAACTTTAGCCCAAACTGGAGGCTTCTAAATCAGCCTTCGTTTCGGGACGTCCCCAAGGAAAAACCTGTGGAGGCAGGCATGTTGAGGCACTTCTGCGCTCTTCTTGGGTAGTCCTTCGCAGCTGCTGTGTTCTTGGAACTCAGGGCTTTCTGGTTAAAAGAACACTAACCCTAGACCTAACTCAAACCTTAAGCCTAGGAAGGAAAATCAGCCTATGATTCGGGATGGTCTCATGGAAATAGCAGTGGAGGCAGCCAAGTTGGGTCACTTTTGCGCTCCCCTTGGGATGCCTTTAACAGCTGCAGTGTGCCTGGAGCACAGGGCTTCCTGGTTTTAAAAGTCCTAGGCCTAAGCCTAACAGTAACCCTAGGAAGGTAAATCAGCCGGGTAATAGGGTTCTTCCTAAGGAAAAAGCTGTGAAAGCAGCCATGTTGTGGCACTTCTGCGCTCCCTTTGGGATGCCTTTGGCAGATGCAGTAAGCCTGGAACTCAGGGCTTCCTGCTTAAAAAAATCCTTGCCCTTGGCTGAGCCCTAACCCTAACCCTAGGCAGATAAATCAGCCTAGGTATAGGGATGGTGCCAAGGAAAAAGCTGTGAAAGCTGCCATGTTGTTGCACTTTTGTACTCCCCTTGGGATGCCTTTCACAGCGGCCAAGTGCCTGGAGCTCAGGGCTTCCTGGTTTAAAAAACCATGTCCCTAGCTGAGACTGGAGGCAGGTGATTCAGCCTAGGCTTAGCAATGGTGCCAATGAAAACGTGTGGAGGCAGCCATTTTCTGGCACTTTTGTGCTCCCCTTGGGATGCATTTCGCAGCTGCCGTGTGCCTGGAGCTCAGAGCTTGCTGGTTTAAAAAGCTCTACACCTAGGCGTAACCCTAACCCTAACCGTAACACTGGTCATTTAAAGCAGCCTGGGTTTAGGAATTATCCCAAGGGAAAAGCTGTGGAGACAGCCATGTTGTGGCACTTTTGCGCTCCCCTTGGGATGCCTTTCACAGCTGCAGTGTGCTTGGAGCACAGGGCTTCCTGGTTTAAAAAACCACAACTTTAGCCCAAACTGGAGGCTTCTAAATCAGCCTTCGTTTCGGGACGTCCCCAAGGAAAAAGCTGTGGAGGCAGGCATGTTGAGGCACTTCTGCGCTCTTCTTGGGTAGTCCTTCGCAGCTGCTGTGTTCTTGGAACTCAGGGCTTTCTGGTTAAAAGAACACTAACCCTAGGCCTAACTCAAACCTTAAGCCTAGGAAGGAAAATCAGCCTATGATTCGGGATGGTCTCATGGAAATAGCAGTGGAGGCAGCCAAGTTGTGTCACTTTTGCGCTCCCCTTGGGATGCCTTTCACAGCTGCAGTGTGCCTGGAGCACAGGGCTTCCTGGTTTTAAAAGTCCTAGGCCTAAGCCTAACAGTAACCCTAGGAAGGTAAATCAGCCGGGTATTAGGGTTCTTCCTAAGGAAAAAGCTGTGAAAGCAGCCATGTTGTGGCACTTCTGCGCTCCCTTTGGGATGCCTTTGGCAGATGCAGTAAGCCTGGAACTCAGGGCTTCCTGCTTAAAAAAATCTTTGCCCTTGGCTGAGCCCTAACCCTAACCCTAGGCAGATAAATCAGCCTAGGTATAGGGATGGTGCCAAGGAAAAAGCTGTGAAAGCTGCCATGTTGTTGCACTTTTGTACTCCCCTTGGGATGCCTTTCACAGCTGCCGTGTGCCTGGAGCTCAGGGCTTCCTGGTTTAAAAAACCATGTCCCTAGCTGAGACTGGAGGCAGGTGATTCAGCCGAGGTTAGCAATGGTGCCAATGAAAACGTGTGGAGGCAGCCATTTTCTGGCACTTTTGTGCTCCCCTTGGGATGCCTTTCGCAGCTGCCGTGTGCCTGGAGCTCAGAGCTTGCTGGTTTAAAAAGCTCTACACCTAGGCGTAACCCTAACCCTAACCGTAACACTGGTCATTTAAATCAGCCTGGGTTTAGGAATTATCCCAAGGGAAAAGCTGTGGAGACAGCCATGTTGTGGCACTTTTGCGCTCCCCTTGGGATGCCTTCACAGCTGCAGTGTGCTTGGAGCACAGGGCTTCCTGGTGTAAAAAACCACAACTTTAGCCCAAACTGGAGGCTTCTAAATCAGCCTTCGTTTCGGGACGTCCCCAAGGAAAAAGCTGTGGAGGCAGGCATGTTGAGGCACTTCTGCGCTCTTCTTGGGTAGTCCTTCGCAGCTGCTGTGTTCTTGGAACTCAGGGCCTTCTGGTTAAAAGAACACTAACCCTAGGCCTAACTCAAACCTTAAGCCTAGGAAGGAAAATCAGCCTATGATTCGGGATGGTCTCATGGAAATAGCAGTGGAGGCAGCCAAGTTGTGTCACTTTTGCGCTCCCCTTGGGATGCCTTTCACAGCTGCAGTGTGCCTGGAGCACAGGGCTTCCTGGTTTTAAAAGTCCTAGGCCTAAGCCTAACAGTAACCCTAGGAAGGTAAATCAGCCGGGTATTAGGGTTCTTCCTAAGGAAAAAGCTGTGAAAGCAGCCATGTTGTGGCACTTCTGCGCTCCCTTTGGGATGCCTTTGGCAGATGCAGTAAGCCTGGAACTCAGGGCTTCCTGGTTAAAAAAATCCTTGCCCTTGGCTGAGCCCTAACCCTAAGCCTAGGCAGATAAATCAGCCTAGGTATAGGGATGGTGCCAAGGAAAAAGCTGTGAAAGCTGCCATGTTGTTGCACTTTTGTACTCCCCTTGGGATGCCTTTCACAGATGCCGTGTGCCTGGAGCTCAGGGCTTCCTGGTTTAAAAAACCATGTCCCTAGCTGAGACTGGAGGCAGGTGATTCAGCCTAGGCTTAGCAATGGTGCCAATGAAAACGTGTGGAGGCAGCCATTTTCTGGCACTTTTGTGCTCCCCTTGGGATGCATTTCGCAGCTGCCGTGTGCCTGGAGCTCAGAGCTTGCTGGTTTAAAAAGCTCTACACCTAGGCGTAACCCTAACCCTAACCGTAACACTGGTCATTTAAAGCAGCCTGGGTTTAGGAATTATCCCAAGGGAAAAGCTGTGGAGACAGCCATGTTGTGGCACTTTTGCGCTCCCCTTGGGATGCCTTTCACAGCTGCAGTGTGCTTGGAGCACAGGGCTTCCTGGTGTAAAAAACCACAACTTTAGCCCAAACTGGAGGCTTCTAAATCAGCCTTCGTTTCGGGACGTCCCCAAGGAAAAAGCTGTGGAGGCAGGCATGTTGAGGCACTTCTGCGCTCTTCTTGGGTAGTCCTTCGCAGCTGCTGTGTTCTTGGAACTCAGGGCCTTCTGGTTAAAAGAACACTAACCCTAGGCCTAACTCAAACCTTAAGCCTAGGAAGGAAAATCAGCCTATGATTCGGGATGGTCTCATGGAAATAGCAGTGGAGGCAGCCAAGTTGTGTCACTTTTGCGCTCCCCTTGGGATGCCTTTAACAGCTGCAGTGTGCCTGGAGCACAGGGCTTCCTGGTTTTAAAAGTCCTAGGCCTAAGCCTAACAGTAACCCTAGGAAGGTAAATCAGCCGGGTATTAGGGTTCTTCCTAAGGAAAAAGCTGTGAAAGCAGCCATGTTGTGGCACTTCTGCGCTCCCTTTGGGATGCCTTTGGCAGATGCAGTAAGCCTGGAACTCAGGGCTTCCTGCTTAAAAAAATCCTTGCCCTTGGCTGAGCCCTAAGGCTAACCCTAGGCAGATAAATCAGCCTAGGTATAGGGATGGTGCCAAGGAAAAAGCTGTGAAAGCTGCCATGTTGTTGCACTTTTGTACTCCCCTTGGGATGCCTTTCACAGCTGCCGTGTGCCTGGAGCTCAGGGCTTCCTGGTTTAAAAAACCATGTCCCTAGCTGAGACTGGAGGCAGGTGATTCAGCCTAGGCTTAGCAATGGTGCCAATGAAAACGTGTGGAGGCAGCCATTTTCTGGCACTTTTGTGCTCCCCTTGGGATGCCTTTCGCAGCTGCCGTGTGCCTGGAGCTCAGAGCTTGCTGGTTTAAAAAGCTCTACACCTAGGCGTAACCCTAACCCTAACCGTAACACTGGTCATTTAAGTCAGCCTGGGTTTAGGAATTATCCCAAGGGAAAAGCTGTGGAGACAGCCATGTTGTGGCACTTTTGCGCTCCCCTTGGGATGCCTTTCACAGCTGCAGTGTGCTTGGAGCACAGGGCTTCCTGGTGTAAAAAACCACAACTTTAGCCCAAACTGGAGGCTTCGAAATCAGCCTTCGTTTCGGGACGTCCCCAAGGAAAAAGCTGTGGAGGCAGGCATGTTGAGGCACTTCTGCGCTCTTCTTGGGTAGTCCTTCGCAGCTGCTGTGTTCTTGGAACTCAGGGCCTTCTGGTTAAAAGAACATAACCCTAGGCCTAACTCAAACCTTAAGCCTAGGAAGGAAAATCAGCCTATGATTCGGGATGGTCTCATGGAAATAGCAGTGGAGGCAGCCAAGTTGTGTCACTTTTGCGCTCCCCTTGGGATGCCTTTCACAGCTGCAGTGTACCTGGAGCACAGGGCTTCCTGGTTTTAAAAGTCCTAGGCCTAAGCCTAACAGTAACCCTAGGAAGGTAAATCAGCCGGGTATTAGGGTTCTTCCTAAGGAAAAAGCTGTGAAAGCAGCCATGTTGTGGCACTTCTGCGCTCCCTTTGGGATGCCTTTGGCAGATGCAGTAAGCCTGGAACTCAGGGCTTCCTGCTTAAAAAAATCCTTGCCCTTGGCTGAGCCCTAAGGCTAACCCTAGGCAGATAAATCAGCCTAGGTATAGGGATGGTGCCAAGGAAAAAGCTGTGAAAGCTGCCATGTTGTTGCACTTTTGTACTCCCCTTGGGATGCCTTTCACAGCTGCCGTGTGCCTGGAGCTCAGGGCTTCCTGGTTTAAAAAACCATGTCCCTAGCTGAGACTGGAGGCAGGTGATTCAGCCTAGGCTTAGCAATGGTGCCAATGAAAACGTGTGGAGGCAGCCATTTTCTGGCACTTTTGTGCTCCCCTTGGGATGCCTTTCGCAGCTGCCGTGTGCCTGGAGCTCAGAGCTTGCTGGTTTAAAAAGCTCTACACCTAGGCGTAACCCTAACCCTAACCGTAACACTGGTCATTTAAAGCAGCCTGGGTTTAGGAATTATCCCAAGGGAAAAGCTGTGGAGACAGCCATGTTGTGGCACTTTTGCGCTCCCCTTGGGATGCCTTTCACAGCTGCAGTGTGCTTGGAGCACAGGGCTTCCTGGTGTAAAAAACCACAACTTTAGCCCAAACTGGAGGCTTCTAAATCAGCCTTCGTTTCGGGACGTCCCCAAGGAAAAAGCTGTGGAGGCAGGCATGTTGAGGCACTTCTGCGCTCTTCTTGGGTAGTCCTTCGCAGCTGCTGTGTTCTTGGAACTCAGGGCCTTCTGGTTAAAAGAACACTAACCCTAGGCCTAACTCAAACCTTAAGCCTAGGAAGGAAAATCAGCCTATGATTCGGGATGGTCTCATGGAAATAGCAGTGGAGGCAGCCAAGTTGTGTCACTTTTGCGCTCCCCTTGGGATGCCTTTCACAGCTGCAGTGTGCCTGGAGCACAGGGCTTCCTGGTTTTAAAAGTCCTAGGCCTAAGCCTAACAGTAACCCTAGGAAGGTAAATCAGCCGGGTATTAGGGTTCTTCCTAAGGAAAAAGCTGTGAAAGCAGCCATGTTGTGGCACTTCTGCGCTCCCTTTGGGATGCCTTTGGCAGATGCAGTAAGCCTGGAACTCAGGGCTTCCTGCTTAAAAAAATCCTTGCCCTTGGCTGAGCCCTAAGGCTAACCCTAGGCAGATAAATCAGCCTAGGTATAGGGATGGTGCCAAGGAAAAAGCTGTGAAAGCTGCCATGTTGTTGCACTTTTGTACTCCCCTTGGGATGCCTTTCACAGCTGCCGTGTGCCTGGAGCTCAGGGCTTCCTGGTTTAAAAAACCATGTCCCTAGCTGAGACTGGAGGCAGGTGATTCAGCCTAGGCTTAGCAATGGTGCCAATGAAAACGTGTGGAGGCAGCCATTTTCTGGCACTTTTGTGCTCCCCTTGGGATGCCTTTCGCAGCTGCCGTGTGCCTGGAGCTCAGAGCTTGCTGGTTTAAAAAGCTCTACACCTAGGCGTAACCCTAACCCTAACCGTAACACTGGTCATTTAAGTCAGCCTGGGTTTAGGAATTATCCCAAGGGAAAAGCTGTGGAGACAGCCATGTTGTGGCACTTTTGCGCTCCCCTTGGGATGCCTTTCACAGCTGCAGTGTGCTTGGAGCACAGGGCTTCCTGGTGTAAAAAACCACAACTTTAGCCCAAACTGGAGGCTTCTAAATCAGCCTTCGTTTCGGGACGTCCCCAAGGAAAAAGCTGTGGAGGCAGGCATGTTGAGGCACTTCTGCGCTCTTCTTGGGTAGTCCTTCGCAGCTGCTGTGTTCTTGGAACTCAGGGCTTTCTGGTTAAAAGAACACTAACCCTAGGCCTAACTCAAACCTTAAGCCTAGGAAGGAAAATCAGCCTATGATTCGGGATGGTCTCATGGAAATAGCAGTGGAGGCAGCCAAGTTGTGTCACTTTTGCGCTCCCCTTGGGATGCCTTTAACAGCTGCAGTGTGCCTGGAGCACAGGGCTTCCTGGTTTTAAAAGTCCTAGGCCTAAGCCTAACAGTAACCCTAGGAAGGTAAATCAGCCGGGTAATAGGGTTCTTCCTAAGGAAAAAGCTGTGAAAGCAGCCATGTTGTGGACCTTCTGCGCTCCCTTTGGGATGCCTTTGGCAGATGCAGTAAGCCTGGAACTCAGGGCTTCCTGGTTAAAAAAATCCTTGCCCTTGGCTGAGCCCTAACCCTAACCCTAGGCAGATAAATCAGCCTAGGTATAGGGATGGTGCCAAGGAAAAAGCTGTGAAAGCTGCCATGTTGTTGCACTTTTGTACTCCCCTTGGGATGCCTTTCACAGCTGCCAAGTGCCTGGAGCTCAGGGCTTCCTGGTTTAAAAAACCATGTCCCTAGCTGAGACTGGAGGCAGGTGATTCAGCCTAGGCTTAGCAATGGTGCCAATGAAAACGTGTGGAGGCAGCCATTTTCTGGCACTTTTGTGCTCCCCTTGGGATGCATTTCGCAGCTGCCGTGTGCCTGGAGCTCAGAGCTTGCTGGTTTAAAAAGCTCTACACCTAGGCGTATTCCTAACCCTAACCGTAACACTGGCCATTTAAATCAGCCTGGGTTTAGGAATTATCCCAAGGGAAAAGCTGTGGAGACAGCCATGTTGTGGCACTTTTGCGCTCCCCTTGGGATGCCTTTCACAGCTGCAGTGTGCTTGGAGCACAGGGCTTCCTGGTTTAAAAAACCACAACTTTAGCCCAAACTGGAGGCTTCTAAATCAGCCTTCGTTTCGGGACGTCCCCAAGGAAAAACCTGTGGAGGCAGGCATGTTGAGGCACTTCTGCGCTCTTCTTGGGTAGTCCTTCGCAGCTGCTGTGTTCTTGGAACTCAGGGCTTTCTGGTTAAAAGAACACTAACCCTAGGCCTAACTCAAACCTTAAGCCTAGGAAGGAAAATCAGCCTATGATTCGGGATGGTCTCATGGAAATAGCAGTGGAGGCAGCCAAGTTGTGTCACTTTTGCGCTCCCCTTGGGATGCCTTTAACAGCTGCAGTGTGCCTGGAGCACAGAGCTTCCTGGTTTTAAAAGTCCTAGGCCTAAGCCTAACAGTAACCCTAGGAAGGTAAATCAGCCGGGTAATAGGGTTCTTCCTAAGGAAAAAGCTGTGAAAGCAGCCATGTTGTGGCACTTCTGCGCTCCCTTTGGGATGCCTTTGGCAGATGCAGTAAGCCTGGAACTCAGGGCTTCCTGGTTAAAAAAATCCTTGCCCTTGGCTGAGCCCTAAGGCTAACCCTAGGCAGATAAATCAGCCTAGGTAGAGGGATGGTGCCAAGGAAAAAGCTGTGAAAGCTGCCATGTTGTTGCACTTTTGTACTCCCCTTGGGATGCCTTTCACAGCTGCCAAGTGCCTGGAGCTCAGGGCTTCCTGGTTTAAAAAACCATGTCCCTAGCTGAGACTGGAGGCAGGTGATTCAGCCTAGGCTTAGCAATGGTGCCAATGAAAACGTGTGGAGGCAGCCATTTTCTGGCACTTTTGTGCTCCCCTTGGGATGCCTTTCGCAGCTGCCGTGTGCCTGGAGCTCAGAGCTTGCTGGTTTAAAAAGCTCTACACCTAGGCGTAACCCTAACCCTAACCGTAACACTGGTCATTTAAAGCAGCCTGGGTTTAGGAATTATCCCAAGGGAAAAGCTGTGGAGACAGCCATGTTGTGGCACTTTTGCGCTCCCCTTGGGATGCCTTTCACAGCTGCAGTGTGCTTGGAGCACAGGGCTTCCTGGTGTAAAAAACCACAACTTTAGCCCAAACTGGAGGCTTCTAAATCAGCCTTCGTTTCGGGACGTCCCCAAGGAAAAAGCTGTGGAGGCAGGCATGTTGAGGCACTTCTGCGCTCTTCTTGGGTAGTCCTTCGCAGCTGCTGTGTTCTTGGAACTCAGGGCCTTCTGGTTAAAAGAACACTAACCCTAGGCCTAACTCAAACCTTAAGCCTAGGAAGGAAAATCAGCCTATGATTCGGGATGGTCTCATGGAAATAGCAGTGGAGGCAGCCAAGTTGTGTCACTTTTGCGCTCCCCTTGGGATGCCTTTCACAGCTGCAGTGTGCCTGGAGCACAGGGCTTCCTGGTTTTAAAAGTCCTAGGCCTAAGCCTAACAGTAACCCTAGGAAGGTAAATCAGCCGGGTATTAGGGTTCTTCCTAAGGAAAAAGCTGTGAAAGCAGCCATGTTGTGGCACTTCTGCGCTCCCTTTGGGATGCCTTTGGCAGATGCAGTAAGCCTGGAACTCAGGGCTTCCTGCTTAAAAAAATCCTTGCCCTTGGCTGAGCCCTAAGGCTAACCCTAGGCAGATAAATCAGCCTAGGTATAGGGATGGTGCCAAGGAAAAAGCTGTGAAAGCTGCCATGTTGTTGCACTTTTGTACTCCCCTTGGGATGCCTTTCACAGCTGCCGTGTGCCTGGAGCTCAGGGCTTCCTGGTTTAAAAAACCATGTCCCTAGCTGAGACTGGAGGCAGGTGATTCAGCCTAGGCTTAGCAATGGTGCCAATGAAAACGTGTGGAGGCAGCCATTTTCTGGCACTTTTGTGCTCCCCTTGGGATGCCTTTCGCAGCTGCCGTGTGCCTGGAGCTCAGAGCTTGCTGGTTTAAAAAGCTCTACACCTAGGCGTAACCCTAACCCTAACCGTAACACTGGTCATTTAAGTCAGCCTGGGTTTAGGAATTATCCCAAGGGAAAAGCTGTGGAGACAGCCATGTTGTGGCACTTTTGCGCTCCCCTTGGGATGCCTTTCACAGCTGCAGTGTGCTTGGAGCACAGGGCTTCCTGGTGTAAAAAACCACAACTTTAGCCCAAACTGGAGGCTTCTAAATCAGCCTTCGTTTCGGGACGTCCCCAAGGAAAAAGCTGTGGAGGCAGGCATGTTGAGGCACTTCTGCGCTCTTCTTGGGTAGTCCTTCGCAGCTGCTGTGTTCTTGGAACTCAGGGCTTTCTGGTTAAAAGAACACTAACCCTAGGCCTAACTCAAACCTTAAGCCTAGGAAGGAAAATCAGCCTATGATTCGGGATGGTCTCATGGAAATAGCAGTGGAGGCAGCCAAGTTGTGTCACTTTTGCGCTCCCCTTGGGATGCCTTTAACAGCTGCAGTGTGCCTGGAGCACAGGGCTTCCTGGTTTTAAAAGTCCTAGGCCTAAGCCTAACAGTAACCCTAGGAAGGTAAATCAGCCGGGTAATAGGGTTCTTCCTAAGGAAAAAGCTGTGAAAGCAGCCATGTTGTGGACCTTCTGCGCTCCCTTTGGGATGCCTTTGGCAGATGCAGTAAGCCTGGAACTCAGGGCTTCCTGGTTAAAAAAATCCTTGCCCTTGGCTGAGCCCTAACCCTAACCCTAGGCAGATAAATCAGCCTAGGTATAGGGATGGTGCCAAGGAAAAAGCTGTGAAAGCTGCCATGTTGTTGCACTTTTGTACTCCCCTTGGGATGCCTTTCACAGCTGCCAAGTGCCTGGAGCTCAGGGCTTCCTGGTTTAAAAAACCATGTCCCTAGCTGAGACTGGAGGCAGGTGATTCAGCCTAGGCTTAGCAATGGTGCCAATGAAAACGTGTGGAGGCAGCCATTTTCTGGCACTTTTGTGCTCCCCTTGGGATGCATTTCGCAGCTGCCGTGTGCCTGGAGCTCAGAGCTTGCTGGTTTAAAAAGCTCTACACCTAGGCGTATTCCTAACCCTAACCGTAACACTGGCCATTTAAATCAGCCTGGGTTTAGGAATTATCCCAAGGGAAAAGCTGTGGAGACAGCCATGTTGTGGCACTTTTGCGCTCCCCTTGGGATGCCTTTCACAGCTGCAGTGTGCTTGGAGCACAGGGCTTCCTGGTTTAAAAAACCACAACTTTAGCCCAAACTGGAGGCTTCTAAATCAGCCTTCGTTTCGGGACGTCCCCAAGGAAAAACCTGTGGAGGCAGGCATGTTGAGGCACTTCTGCGCTCTTCTTGGGTAGTCCTTCGCAGCTGCTGTGTTCTTGGAACTCAGGGCTTTCTGGTTAAAAGAACACTAACCCTAGGCCTAACTCAAACCTTAAGCCTAGGAAGGAAAATCAGCCTATGATTCGGGATGGTCTCATGGAAATAGCAGTGGAGGCAGCCAAGTTGTGTCACTTTTGCGCTCCCCTTGGGATGCCTTTAACAGCTGCAGTGTGCCTGGAGCACAGAGCTTCCTGGTTTTAAAAGTCCTAGGCCTAAGCCTAACAGTAACCCTAGGAAGGTAAATCAGCCGGGTAATAGGGTTCTTCCTAAGGAAAAAGCTGTGAAAGCAGCCATGTTGTGGCACTTCTGCGCTCCCTTTGGGATGCCTTTGGCAGATGCAGTAAGCCTGGAACTCAGGGCTTCCTGGTTAAAAAAATCCTTGCCCTTGGCTGAGCCCTAAGGCTAACCCTAGGCAGATAAATCAGCCTAGGTAGAGGGATGGTGCCAAGGAAAAAGCTGTGAAAGCTGCCATGTTGTTGCACTTTTGTACTCCCCTTGGGATGCCTTTCACAGCTGCCAAGTGCCTGGAGCTCAGGGCTTCCTGGTTTAAAAAACCATGTCCCTAGCTGAGACTGGAGGCAGGTGATTCAGCCTAGGCTTAGCAATGGTGCCAATGAAAACGTGTGGAGGCAGCCATTTTCTGGCACTTTTGTGCTCCCCTTGGGATGCCTTTCGCAGCTGCCGTGTGCCTGGAGCTCAGAGCTTGCTGGTTTAAAAAGCTCTACACCTAGGCGTAACCCTAACCCTAACCGTAACACTGGTCATTTAAAGCAGCCTGGGTTTAGGAATTATCCCAAGGGAAAAGCTGTGGAGACAGCCATGTTGTGGCACTTTTGCGCTCCCCTTGGGATGCCTTTCACAGCTGCAGTGTGCTTGGAGCACAGGGCTTCCTGGTGTAAAAAACCACAACTATAGCCCAAACTGCAGGCTTCTAAATCAGCCTTCGTTTCGGGACGTCCCCAAGGAAAAAGCTGTGGAGGCAGGCATGTTGAGGCACTTCTGCGCTCTTCTTGGGTAGTCCTTCGCAGCTGCTGTGTTCTTGGAACTCAGGGCTTTCTGGTTAAAAGAACACTAACCCTAGGCCTAACTCAAACCTTAAGCCTAGGAAGGAAAATCAGCCTATGATTCGGGATGGTCTCATGGAAATAGCAGTGGAGGCAGCCAAGTTGTGTCACTTTTGCGCTCCCCTTGGGATGCCTTTCACAGCTGCAGTGTGCCTGGAGCACAGGGCTTCCTGGTTTTAAAAGTCCTAGGCCTAAGCCTAACAGTAACCCTAGGAAGGTAAATCAGCCGGGTATTAGGGTTCTTCCTAAGGAAAAAGCTGTGAAAGCAGCCATGTTGTGGCACTTCTGCGCTCCCTTTGGGATGCCTTTGGCAGATGCAGTAAGCCTGGAACTCAGGGCTTCCTGCTTAAAAAAATCCTTGCCCTTGGCTGAGCCCTAACCCTAACCCTAGGCAGATAAATCAGCCTAGGTATAGGGATGGTGCCAAGGAAAAAGCTGTGAAAGCTGCCATGTTGTTGCACTTTTGTACTCCCCTTGGGATGCCTTTCACAGCTGCCGTGTGCCTGGAGCTCAGGGCTTCCTGGTTTAAAAAACCATGTCCCTAGCTGAGACTGGAGGCAGGTGATTCAGCCTAGGCTTAGCAATGGTGCCAATGAAAACGTGTGGAGGCAGCCATTTTCTGGCCCTTTTGTGCTCCCCTTGGGATGCCTTTCGCAGCTGCCGTGTGCCTGGAGCTCAGAGCTTGCTGGTTTAAAAAGCTCTACACCTAGGCGTAACCCTAACCCTAACCGTAACACTGGTCATTTAAGTCAGCCTGGGTTTAGGAATTATCCCAAGGGAAAAGCTGTGGAGACAGCCATGTTGTGGCACTTTTGCGCTCCCCTTGGGATGCCTTTCACAGCTGCAGTGTGCTTGGAGCACAGGGCTTCCTGGTGTAAAAAACCACAACTATAGCCCAAACTGCAGGCTTCTAAATCAGCCTTCGTTTCGGGACGTCCCCAAGGAAAAAGCTGTGGAGGCAGGCATGTTGAGGCACTTCTGCGCTCTTCTTGGGTAGTCCTTCGCAGCTGCTGTGTTCTTGGAACTCAGGGCTTTCTGGTTAAAAGAACACTAACCCTAGGCCTAACTCAAACCTTAAGCCTAGGAAGGAAAATCAGCCTATGATTCGGGATGGTCTCATGGAAATAGCAGTGGAGGCAGCCAAGTTGTGTCACTTTTGCGCTCCCCTTGGGATGCCTTTAACAGCTGCAGTGTGCCTGGAGCACAGGGCTTCCTGGTTTTAAAAGTCCTAGGCCTAAGCCTAACAGTAACCCTAGGAAGGTAAATCAGCCGGGTAATAGGGTTCTTCCTAAGGAAAAAGCTGTGAAAGCAGCCATGTTGTGGACCTTCTGCGCTCCCTTTGGGATGCCTTTGGCAGATGCAGTAAGCCTGGAACTCAGGGCTTCCTGGTTAAAAAAATCCTTGCCCTTGGCTGAGCCCTAACCCTAACCCTAGGCAGATAAATCAGCCTAGGTATAGGGATGGTGCCAAGGAAAAAGCTGTGAAAGCTGCCATGTTGTTGCACTTTTGTACTCCCCTTGGGATGCCTTTCACAGCTGCCAAGTGCCTGGAGCTCAGGGCTTCCTGGTTTAAAAAACCATGTCCCTAGCTGAGACTGGAGGCAGGTGATTCAGCCTAGGCTTAGCAATGGTGCCAATGAAAACGTGTGGAGGCAGCCATTTTCTGGCACTTTTGTGCTCCCCTTGGGATGCCTTTCGCAGCTGCCGTGTGCCTGGAGCTCAGAGCTTGCTGGTTTAAAAAGCTCTACACCTAGGCGTAACCCTAACCCTAACCGTAACACTGGTCATTTAAAGCAGCCTGGGTTTAGGAATTATCCCAAGGGAAAAGCTGTGGAGACAGCCATGTTGTGGCACTTTTGCGCTCCCCTTGGGATGCCTTTCACAGCTGCAGTGTGCTTGGAGCACAGGGCTTCCTGGTGTAAAAAACCACAACTATAGCCCAAACTGCAGGCTTCTAAATCAGCCTTCGTTTCGGGACGTCCCCAAGGAAAAAGCTGTGGAGGCAGGCATGTTGAGGCACTTCTGCGCTCTTCTTGGGTAGTCCTTCGCAGCTGCTGTGTTCTTGGAACTCAGGGCTTTCTGGTTAAAAGAACACTAACCCTAGGCCTAACTCAAACCTTAAGCCTAGGAAGGAAAATCAGCCTATGATTCGGGATGGTCTCATGGAAATAGCAGTGGAGGCAGCCAAGTTGTGTCACTTTTGCGCTCCCCTTGGGATGCCTTTCACAGCTGCAGTGTGCCTGGAGCACAGGGCTTCCTGGTTTTAAAAGTCCTAGGCCTAAGCCTAACAGTAACCCTAGGAAGGTAAATCAGCCGGGTATTAGGGTTCTTCCTAAGGAAAAAGCTGTGAAAGCAGCCATGTTGTGGCACTTCTGCGCTCCCTTTGGGATGCCTTTGGCAGATGCAGTAAGCCTGGAACTCAGGGCTTCCTGGTTAAAAAAATCCTAGCCCTTGGCTGAGCCCTAACCCTAAACCTAGGCAGATAAATCAGCCTAGGTATAGGGATGGTGCCAAGGAAAAAGCTGTGAAAGCTGCCATGTTGTTGCACTTTTGTACTCCCCTTGGGATGCCTTTCACAGCTGCCAAGTGCCTGGAGCTCAGGGCTTCCTGGTTTAAAAAACCATGTCCCTAGCTGAGACTGGAGGCAGGTGATTCAGCCTAGGCTTAGCAATGGTGCCAATGAAAACGTGTGGAGGCAGCCATTTTCTGGCACTTTTGTGCTCCCCTTGGGATGCCTTTCGCAGCTGCCGTGTGCCTGGAGCTCAGAGCTTGCTGGTTTAAAAAGCTCTACACCTAGGCGTAACCCTAACCCTAACCGTAACACTGGTCATTTAAATCAGCCTGGGTTTAGGAATTATCCCAAGGGAAAAGCTGTGGAGACAGCCATGTTGTGGCACTTTTGCGCTCCCCTTGGGATGCCTTTCACAGCTGCAGTGTGCTTGGAGCACAGGGCTTCCTGGTTTAAAAAACCACAACTTTAGCCCAAACTGGAGGCTTCTAAATCAGCCTTCGTTTCGGGACGTCCCCAAGGAAAAAGCTGTGGAGGCAGGCATGTTGAGGCACTTCTGCGCTCTTCTTGGGTAGTCCTTCGCAGCTGCTGTGTTCTTGGAACTCAGGGCCTTCTGGTTAAAAGAACACTAACCCTAGGCCTAACTCAAACCTTAAGCCTAGGAAGGAAAATCAGCCTATGATTCGGGATGGTCTCATGGAAATAGCAGTGGAGGCAGCCAAGTTGTGTCACTTTTGCGCTCCCCTTGGGATGCCTTTCACAGCTGCAGTGTGCCTGGAGCACAGGGCTTCCTGGTTTTAAAAGTCCTAGGCCTAAGCCTAACAGTAACCCTAGGAAGGTAAATCAGCCGGGTATTAGGGTTCTTCCTAAGGAAAAAGCTGTGAAAGCAGCCATGTTGTGGCACTTCTGCGCTCCCTTTGGGATGCCTTTGGCAGATGCAGTAAGCCTGGAACTCAGGGCTTCCTGCTTAAAAAAATCTTTGCCCTTGGCTGAGCCCTAACCCTAACCCTAGGCAGATAAATCAGCCTAGGTATAGGGATGGTGCCAAGGAAAAAGCTGTGAAAGCTGCCATGTTGTTGCACTTTTGTACTCCCCTTGGGATGCCTTTCACAGATGCCGTGTGCCTGGAGCTCAGGGCTTCCTGGTTTAAAAAACCATGTCCCTAGCTGAGACTGGAGGCAGGTGATTCAGCCTAGGCTTAGCAATGGTGCCAATGAAAACGTGTGGAGGCAGCCATTTTCTGGCACTTTTGTGCTCCCCTTGGGATGCCTTTCGCAGCTGCCGTGTGCCTGGAGCTCAGAGCTTGCTGGTTTAAAAAGCTCTACACCTAGGCGTAACCCTAACCGTAACACTGGTCATTTAAATCAGCCTGGGTTTAGGAATTATCCCAAGGGAAAAGCTGTGGAGACAGCCATGTTGTGGCACTTTTGCGCTCCCCTTGGGATGCCTTTCACAGCTGCAGTGTGCTTGGAGCACAGGGCTTCCTGGTGTAAAAAACCACAACTTTAGCCCAAACTGGAGGCTTCTAAATCAGCCTTCGTTTCGGGACGTCCCCAAGGAAAAAGCTGTGGAGGCAGGCATGTTGAGGCACTTCTGCGCTCTTCTTGGGTAGTCCTTCGCAGCTGCTGTGTTCTTGGAACTCAGGGCTTTCTGGTTAAAAGAACACTAACCCTAGGCCTAACTCAAACCTTAAGCCTAGGAAGGAAAATCAGCCTATGATTCGGGATGGTCTCATGGAAATAGCAGTGGAGGCAGCCAAGTTGTGTCACTTTTGCGCTCCCCTTGGGATGCCTTTAACAGCTGCAGTGTGCCTGGAGCACAGGGCTTCCTGGTTTTAAAAGTCCTAGGCCTAAGCCTAACAGTAACCCTAGGAAGGTAAATCAGCCGGGTATTAGGGTTCTTCCTAAGGAAAAAGCTGTGAAAGCAGCCATGTTGTGGCACTTCTGCGCTCCCTTTGGGATGCCTTTGGCAGATGCAGTAAGCCTGGAACTCAGGGCTTCCTGGTTAAAAAAATCCTTGCCCTTGGCTGAGCCCTAAGGCTAACCCTAGGCAGATAAATCAGCCTAGGTATAGGGATGGTGCCAAGGAAAAAGCTGTGAAAGCTGCCATGTTGTTGCACTTTTGTACTCCCCTTGGGATGCCTTTCACAGCTGCCAAGTGCCTGGAGCTCAGGGCTTCCTGGTTTAAAAAACCATGTCCCTAGCTGAGACTGGAGGCAGGTGATTCAGCCTAGGCTTAGCAATGGTGCCAATGAAAACGTGTGGAGGCAGCCATTTTCTGGCACTTTTGTGCTCCCCTTGGGATGCCTTTCGCAGCTGCCGTGTGCCTGGAGCTCAGAGCTTGCTGGTTTAAAAAGCTCTACACCTAGGCGTAACCCTAACCCTAACCGTAACACTGGTCATTTAAAGCAGCCTGGGTTTAGGAATTATCCCAAGGGAAAAGCTGTGGAGACAGCCATGTTGTGGCACTTTTGCGCTCCCCTTGGGATGCCTTTCACAGCTGCAGTGTGCTTGGAGCACAGGGCTTCCTGGTGTAAAAAACCACAACTTTAGCCCAAACTGGAGGCTTCTAAATCAGCCTTCGTTTCGGGACGTCCCCAAGGAAAAAGCTGTGGAGGCAGGCATGTTGAGGCACTTCTGCGCTCTTCTTGGGTAGTCCTTCGCAGCTGCTGTGTTCTTGGAACTCAGGGCTTTCTGGTTAAAAGAACACTAACCCTAGGCCTAACTCAAACCTTAAGCCTAGGAAGGAAAATCAGCCTATGATTCGGGATGGTCTCATGGAAATAGCAGTGGAGGCAGCCAAGTTGTGTCACTTTTGCGCTCCCCTTGGGATGCCTTTAACAGCTGCAGTGTGCCTGGAGCACAGGGCTTCCTGGTTTTAAAAGTCCTAGGCCTAAGCCTAACAGTAACCCTAGGAAGGTAAATCAGCCGGGTATTAGGGTTCTTCCTAAGGAAAAAGCTGTGAAAGCAGCCATGTTGTGGCACTTCTGCGCTCCCTTTGGGATGCCTTTGGCAGATGCAGTAAGCCTGGAACTCAGGGCTTCCTGGTTAAAAAAATCCTTGCCCTTGGCTGAGCCCTAAGGCTAACCCTAGGCAGATAAATCAGCCTAGGTATAGGGATGGTGCCAAGGAAAAAGCTGTGAAAGCTGCCATGTTGTTGCACTTTTGTACTCCCCTTGGGATGCCTTTCACAGCTGCCAAGTGCCTGGAGCTCAGGGCTTCCTGGTTTAAAAAACCATGTCCCTAGCTGAGACTGGAGGCAGGTGATTCAGCCTAGGCTTAGCAATGGTGCCAATGAAAACGTGTGGAGGCAGCCATTTTCTGGCACTTTTGTGCTCCCCTTGGGATGCCTTTCGCAGCTGCCGTGTGCCTGGAGCTCAGAGCTTGCTGGTTTAAAAAGCTCTACACCTAGGCGTAACCCTAACCCTAACCGTAACACTGGTCATTTAAAGCAGCCTGGGTTTAGGAATTATCCCAAGGGAAAAGCTGTGGAGACAGCCATGTTGTGGCACTTTTGCGCTCCCCTTGGGATGCCTTTCACAGCTGCAGTGTGCTTGGAGCACAGGGCTTCCTGGTGTAAAAAACCACAACTATAGCCCAAACTGCAGGCTTCTAAATCAGCCTTCGTTTCGGGATGTCCCCAAGGAAAAAGCTGTGGAGGCAGGCATGTTGAGGCACTTCTGCGCTCTTCTTGGGTAGTCCTTCGCAGCTGCTGTGTTCTTGGAACTCAGGGCTTTCTGGTTAAAAGAACACTAACCCTAGGCCTAACTCAAACCTTAAGCCTAGGAAGGAAAATCAGCCTATGATTCGGGATGGTCTCATGGAAATAGCAGTGGAGGCAGCCAAGTTGTGTCACTTTTGCGCTCCCCTTGGGATGCCTTTCACAGCTGCAGTGTGCCTGGAGCACAGGGCTTCCTGGTTTTAAAAGTCCTAGGCCTAAGCCTAACAGTAACCCTAGGAAGGTAAATCAGCCGGGTATTAGGGTTCTTCCTAAGGAAAAAGCTGTGAAAGCAGCCATGTTGTGGCACTTCTGCGCTCCCTTTGGGATGCCTTTGGCAGATGCAGTAAGCCTGGAACTCAGGGCTTCCTGCTTAAAAAAATCCTAGCCCTTGGCTGAGCCCTAACCCTAAACCTAGGCAGATAAATCAGCCTAGGTATAGGGATGGTGCCAAGGAAAAAGCTGTGAAAGCTGCCATGTTGTTGCACTTTTGTACTCCCCTTGGGATGCCTTTCACAGCTGCCAAGTGCCTGGAGCTCAGGGCTTCCTGGTTTAAAAAACCATGTCCCTAGCTGAGACTGGAGGCAGGTGATTCAGCCTAGGCTTAGCAATGGTGCCAATGAAAACGTGTGGAGGCAGCCATTTTCTGGCACTTTTGTGCTCCCCTTGGGATGCCTTTCGCAGCTGCCGTGTGCCTGGAGCTCAGAGCTTGCTGGTTTAAAAAGCTCTACACCTAGGCGTAACCCTAACCGTAACACTGGTCATTTAAATCAGCCTGGGTTTAGGAATTATCCCAAGGGAAAAGCTGTGGAGACAGCCATGTTGTGGCACTTTTGCGCTCCCCTTGGGATGCCTTTCACAGCTGCAGTGTGCTTGGAGCACAGGGCTTCCTGGTTTAAAAAACCACAACTTTAGCCCAAACTGGAGGCTTCTAAATCAGCCTTCGTTTCGGGACGTCCCCAAGGAAAAAGCTGTGGAGGCAGGCATGTTGAGGCACTTCTGCGCTCTTCTTGGGTAGTCCTTCGCAGCTGCTGTGTTCTTGGAACTCAGGGCCTTCTGGTTAAAAGAACACTAACCCTAGGCCTAACTCAAACCTTAAGCCTAGGAAGGAAAATCAGCCTATGATTCGGGATGGTCTCATGGAAATAGCAGTGGAGGCAGCCAAGTTGTGTCACTTTTGCGCTCCCCTTGGGATGCCTTTCACAGCTGCAGTGTGCCTGGAGCACAGGGCTTCCTGGTTTTAAAAGTCCTAGGCCTAAGCCTAACAGTAACCCTAGGAAGGTAAATCAGCCGGGTATTAGGGTTCTTCCTAAGGAAAAAGCTGTGAAAGCAGCCATGTTGTGGCACTTCTGCGCTCCCTTTGGGATGCCTTTGGCAGATGCAGTAAGCCTGGAACTCAGGGCTTCCTGCTTAAAAAAATCTTTGCCCTTGGCTGAGCCCTAACCCTAACCCTAGGCAGATAAATCAGCCTAGGTATAGGGATGGTGCCAAGGAAAAAGCTGTGAAAGCTGCCATGTTGTTGCACTTTTGTACTCCCCTTGGGATGCCTTTCACAGCTGCCGTGTGCCTGGAGCTCAGGGCTTCCTGGTTTAAAAAACCATGTCCCTAGCTGAGACTGGAGGCAGGTGATTCAGCCTAGGCTTAGCAATGGTGCCAATGAAAACGTGTGGAGGCAGCCATTTTCTGGCACTTTTGTGCTCCCCTTGGGATGCCTTTCGCAGCTGCCGTGTGCCTGGAGCTCAGAGCTTGCTGGTTTAAAAAGCTCTACACCTAGGCGTAACCCTAACCGTAACACTGGTCATTTAAATCAGCCTGGGTTTAGGAATTATCCCAAGGGAAAAGCTGTGGAGACAGCCATGTTGTGGCACTTTTGCGCTCCCCTTGGGATGCCTTTCACAGCTGCAGTGTGCTTGGAGCACAGGGCTTCCTGGTGTAAAAAACCACAACTTTAGCCCAAACTGGAGGCTTCTAAATCAGCCTTCGTTTCGGGACGTCCCCAAGGAAAAAGCTGTGGAGGCAGGCATGTTGAGGCACTTCTGCGCTCTTCTTGGGTAGTCCTTCGCAGCTGCTGTGTTCTTGGAACTCAGGGCTTTCTGGTTAAAAGAACACTAACCCTAGGCCTAACTCAAACCTTAAGCCTAGGAAGGAAAATCAGCCTATGATTCGGGATGGTCTCATGGAAATAGCAGTGGAGGCAGCCAAGTTGTGTCACTTTTGCGCTCCCCTTGGGATGCCTTTAACAGCTGCAGTGTGCCTGGAGCACAGGGCTTCCTGGTTTTAAAAGTCCTAGGCCTAAGCCTAACAGTAACCCTAGGAAGGTAAATCAGCCGGGTATTAGGGTTCTTCCTAAGGAAAAAGCTGTGAAAGCAGCCATGTTGTGGCACTTCTGCGCTCCCTTTGGGATGCCTTTGGCAGATGCAGTAAGCCTGGAACTCAGGGCTTCCTGGTTAAAAAAATCCTTGCCCTTGGCTGAGCCCTAACCCTAACCCTAGGCAGATAAATCAGCCTAGGTATAGGGATGGTGCCAAGGAAAAAGCTGTGAAAGCTGCCATGTTGTTGCACTTTTGTACTCCCCTTGGGATGCCTTTCACAGCTGCCGTGTGCCTGGAGCTCAGGGCTTCCTGGTTTAAAAAACCATGTCCCTAGCTGAGACTGGAGGCAGGTGATTCAGCCGAGGTTAGCAATGGTGCCAATGAAAACGTGTGGAGGCAGCCATTTTCTGGCACTTTTGTGCTCCCCTTGGGATGCCTTTCGCAGCTGCCGTGTGCCTGGAGCTCAGAGCTTGCTGGTTTAAAAAGCTCTACACCTAGGCGTAACCCTAACCCTAACCGTAACACTGGTCATTTAAATCAGCCTGGGTTTAGGAATTATCCCAAGGGAAAAGCTGTGGAGACAGCCATGTTGTGGCACTTTTGCGCTCCCCTTGGGATGCCTTCACAGCTGCAGTGTGCTTGGAGCACAGGGCTTCCTGGTGTAAAAAACCACAACTTTAGCCCAAACTGGAGGCTTCTAAATCAGCCTTCGTTTCGGGACGTCCCCAAGGAAAAAGCTGTGGAGGCAGGCATGTTGAGGCACTTCTGCGCTCTTCTTGGGTAGTCCTTCGCAGCTGCTGTGTTCTTGGAACTCAGGGCCTTCTGGTTAAAAGAACACTAACCCTAGGCCTAACTCAAACCTTAAGCCTAGGAAGGAAAATCAGCCTATGATTCGGGATGGTCTCATGGAAAGAGCAGTGGAGGCAGCCAAGTTGTGTCACTTTTGCGCTCCCCTTGGGATGCCTTTCACAGCTGCAGTGTGCCTGGAGCACAGGGCTTCCTGGTTTTAAAAGTCCTAGGCCTAAGCCTAACAGTAACCCTAGGAAGGTAAATCAGCCGGGTATTAGGGTTCTTCCTAAGGAAAAAGCTGTGAAAGCAGCCATGTTGTGGCACTTCTGCGCTCCCTTTGGGATGCCTTTGGCAGATGCAGTAAGCCTGGAACTCAGGGCTTCCTGGTTAAAAAAATCCTTGCCCTTGGCTGAGCCCTAAGGCTAACCCTAGGCAGATAAATCAGCCTAGGTATAGGGATGGTGCCAAGGAAAAAGCTGTGAAAGCTGCCATGTTGTTGCACTTTTGTACTCCCCTTGGGATGCCTTTCACAGATGCCGTGTGCCTGGAGCTCAGGGCTTCCTGGTTTAAAAAACCATGTCCCTAGCTGAGACTGGAGGCAGGTGATTCAGCCTAGGCTTAGCAATGGTGCCAATGAAAACGTGTGGAGGCAGCCATTTTCTGGCACTTTTGTGCTCCCCTTGGGATGCATTTCGCAGCTGCCGTGTGCCTGGAGCTCAGAGCTTGCTGGTTTAAAAAGCTCTACACCTAGGCGTAACCCTAACCCTAACCGTAACACTGGTCATTTAAAGCAGCCTGGGTTTAGGAATTATCCCAAGGGAAAAGCTGTGGAGACAGCCATGTTGTGGCACTTTTGCGCTCCCCTTGGGATGCCTTTCACAGCTGCAGTGTGCTTGGAGCACAGGGCTTCCTGGTGTAAAAAACCACAACTTTAGCCCAAACTGGAGGCTTCTAAATCAGCCTTCGTTTCGGGACGTCCCCAAGGAAAAAGCTGTGGAGGCAGGCATGTTGAGGCACTTCTGCGCTCTTCTTGGGTAGTCCTTCGCAGCTGCTGTGTTCTTGGAACTCAGGGCTTTCTGGTTAAAAGAACACTAACCCTAGGCCTAACTCAAACCTTAAGCCTAGGAAGGAAAATCAGCCTATGATTCGGGATGGTCTCATGGAAATAGCAGTGGAGGCAGCCAAGTTGTGTCACTTTTGCGCTCCCCTTGGGATGCCTTTAACAGCTGCAGTGTGCCTGGAGCAGAGGGCTTCCTGGTTTTAAAAGTCCTAGGCCTAAGCCTAACAGTAACCCTAGGAAGGTAAATCAGCCGGGTATTAGGGTTCTTCCTAAGGAAAAAGCTGTGAAAGCAGCCATGTTGTAGCACTTCTGCGCTCCCTTTGGGATGCCTTTGGCAGATGCAGTAAGCCTGGAACTCAGGGCTTCCTGGTTAAAAAAATCCTAGCCCTTGGCTGAGCCCTAACCCTAAACCTAGGCAGATAAATCAGCCTAGGTATAGGGATGGTGCCAAGGAAAAAGCTGTGAAAGCTGCCATGTTGTTGCACTTTTGTACTCCCCTTGGGATGCCTTTCACAGCTGCCGTGTGCCTGGAGCTCAGGGCTTCCTGGTTTAAAAAACCATGTCCCTAGCTGAGACTGGAGGCAGGTGATTCAGCCTAGGCTTAGCAATGGTGCCAATGAAAACGTGTGGAGGCAGCCATTTTCTGGCACTTTTGTGCTCCCCTTGGGATGCATTTCGCAGCTGCCGTGTGCCTGGAGCTCAGAGCTTGCTGGTTTAAAAAGCTCTACACCTAGGCGTAACCCTAACCCTAACCGTAACACTGGTCATTTAAATCAGCCTGGGTTTAGGAATTATCCCAAGGGAAAAGCTGTGGAGACAGCCATGTTGTGGCACTTTTGCGCTCCCCTTGGGATGCCTTTCACAGCTGCAGTGTGCTTGGAGCACAGGGCTTCCTGGTGTAAAAACCACAACTTTAGCCCAAACTGGAGGCTTCTAAATCAGCCTTCGTTTCGGGACGTCCCCAAGGAAAAAGCTGTGGAGGCAGGCATGTTGAGGCACTTCTGCGCTCTTCTTGGGTAGTCCTTCGCAGCTGCTGTGTTCTTGGAACTCAGGGCTTTCTGGTTAAAAGAACACTAACCCTAGGCCTAACTCAAACCTTAAGCCTAGGAAGGAAAATCAGCCTATGATTCGGGATGGTCTCATGGAAAGAGCAGTGGAGGCAGCCAAGTTGTGTCACTTTTGCGCTCCCCTTGGGATGCCTTTCACAGCTGCAGTGTGCCTGGAGCACAGGGCTTCCTGGTTTTAAAAGTCCTAGGCCTAAGCCTAACAGTAACCCTAGGAAGGTAAATCAGCCGGGTATTAGGGTTCTTCCTAAGGAAAAAGCTGTGAAAGCAGCCATGTTGTGGCACTTCTGCGCTCCCTTTGGGATGCCTTTGGCAGATGCAGTAAGCCTGGAACTCAGGGCTTCCTGCTTAAAAAAATCTTTGCCCTTGGCTGAGCCCTAACCCTAACCCTAGGCAGATAAATCAGCCTAGGTATAGGGATGGTGCCAAGGAAAAAGCTGTGAAAGCTGCCATGTTGTTGCACTTTTGTACTCCCCTTGGGATGCCTTTCACAGCTGCCGTGTGCCTGGAGCTCAGGGCTTCCTGGTTTAAAAAACCATGTCCCTAGCTGAGACTGGAGGCAGGTGATTCAGCCTAGGCTTAGCAATGGTGCCAATGAAAACGTGTGGAGGCAGCCATTTTCTGGCACTTTTGTGCTCCCCTTGGGATGCCTTTCGCAGCTGCCGTGTGCCTGGAGCTCAGAGCTTGCTGGTTTAAAAAGCTCTACACCTAGGCGTAACCCTAACCCTAACCGTAACACTGGTCATTTAAAGCAGCCTGGGTTTAGGAATTATCCCAAGGGAAAAGCTGTGGAGACAGCCATGTTGTGGCACTTTTGCGCTCCCCTTGGGATGCCTTTCACAGCTGCAGTGTGCTTGGAGCACAGGGCTTCCTGGTGTAAAAAACCACAACTTTAGCCCAAACTGGAGGCTTCTAAATCAGCCTTCGTTTCGGGACGTCCCCAAGGAAAAAGCTGTGGAGGCAGGCATGTTGAGGCACTTCTGCGCTCTTCTTGGGTAGTCCTTCGCAGCTGCTGTGTTCTTGGAACTCAGGGCTTTCTGGTTAAAAGAACACTAACCCTAGACCTAACTCAAACCTTAAGCCTAGGAAGGAAAATCAGCCTATGATTCGGGATGGTCTCATGGAAATAGCAGTGGAGGCAGCCAAGTTGTGTCACTTTTGCGCTCCCCTTGGGATGCCTTTCACAGCTGCAGTGTGCCTGGAGCACAGGGCTTCCTGGTTTTAAAAGTCCTAGGCCTAAGCCTAACAGTAACCCTAGGAAGGTAAATCAGCTGGGTAATAGGGTTCTTCCTAAGGAAAAAGCTGTGAAAGCAGCCATGTTGTGGCACTTCTGCGCTCCCTTTGGGATGCCTTTGGCAGATGCAGTAAGCCTGGAACTCAGGGCTTCCTGCTTAAAAAAATCCTTGCCCTTGGCTGAGCCCTAACCCTAACCCTAGGCAGATAAATCAGCCTAGGTATAGGGATGGTGCCAAGGAAAAAGCTGTGAAAGCTGCCATGTTGTTGCACTTTTGTACTCCCCTTGGGATGCCTTTCACAGCGGCCAAGTGCCTGGAGCTCAGGGCTTCCTGGTTTAAAAAACCATGTCCCTAGCTGAGACTGGAGGCAGGTGATTCAGCCTAGGCTTAGCAATGGTGCCAATGAAAACGTGTGGAGGCAGCCATTTTCTGGCACTTTTGTGCTCCCCTTGGGATGCATTTCGCAGCTGCCGTGTGCCTGGAGCTCAGAGCTTGCTGGTTTAAAAAGCTCTACACCTAGGCGTAACCCTAACCCTAACCGTAACACTGGTCATTTAAATCAGCCTGGGTTTAGGAATTATCCCAAGGGAAAAGCTGTGGAGACAGCCATGTTGTGGCACTTTTGCGCTCCCCTTGGGATGCCTTTCACAGCTGCAGTGTGCTTGGAGCACAGGGCTTCCTGGTTTAAAAAACCACAACTTTAGCCCAAACTGGAGGCTTCTAAATCAGCCTTCGTTTCGGGACGTCCCCAAGGAAAAAGCTGTGGAGGCAGGCATGTTGAGGCACTTCTGCGCTCTTCTTGGGTAGTCCTTCGCAGCTGCTGTGTTCTTGGAACTCAGGGCTTTCTGGTTAAAAGAACACTAACCCTAGGCCTAACTCAAACCTTAAGCCTAGGAAGGAAAATCAGCCTATGATTCGGGATGGTCTCATGGAAATAGCAGTGGAGGCAGCCAAGTTGTGTCACTTTTGCGCTCCCCTTGGGATGCCTTTCACAGCTGCAGTGTGCCTGGAGCACAGGGCTTCCTGGTTTTAAAAGTCCTAGGCCTAAGCCTAACAGTAACCCTAGGAAGGTAAATCAGCCGGGTATTAGGGTTCTTCCTAAGGAAAAAGCTGTGAAAGCAGCCATGTTGTGGCACTTCTGCGCTCCCTTTGGGATGCCTTTGGCAGATGCAGTAAGCCTGGAACTCAGGGCTTCCTGCTTAAAAAAATCTTTGCCCTTGGCTGAGCCCTAACCCTAACCCTAGGCAGATAAATCAGCCTAGGTATAGGGATGGTGCCAAGGAAAAAGCTGTGAAAGCTGCCATGTTGTTGCACTTTTGTACTCCCCTTGGGATGCCTTTCACAGCTGCCGTGTGCCTGGAGCTCAGGGCTTCCTGGTTTAAAAAACCATGTCCCTAGCTGAGACTGGAGGCAGGTGATTCAGCCTAGGCTTAGCAATGGTGCCAATGAAAACGTGTGGAGGCAGCCATTTTCTGGCACTTTTGTGCTCCCCTTGGGATGCCTTTCGCAGCTGCCGTGTGCCTGGAGCTCAGAGCTTGCTGGTTTAAAAAGCTCTACACCTAGGCGTAACCCTAACCGTAACACTGGTCATTTAAATCAGCCTGGGTTTAGGAATTATCCCAAGGGAAAAGCTGTGGAGACAGCCATGTTGTGGCACTTTTGCGCTCCCCTTGGGATGCCTTTCACAGCTGCAGTGTGCTTGGAGCACAGGGCTTCCTGGTGTAAAAAACCACAACTTTAGCCCAAACTGGAGGCTTCTAAATCAGCCTTCGTTTCGGGACGTCCCCAAGGAAAAAGCTGTGGAGGCAGGCATGTTGAGGCACTTCTGCGCTCTTCTTGGGTAGTCCTTCGCAGCTGCTGTGTTCTTGGAACTCAGGGCTTTCTGGTTAAAAGAACACTAACCCTAGGCCTAACTCAAACCTTAAGCCTAGGAAGGAAAATCAGCCTATGATTCGGGATGGTCTCATGGAAATAGCAGTGGAGGCAGCCAAGTTGTGTCACTTTTGCGCTCCCCTTGGGATGCCTTTAACAGCTGCAGTGTGCCTGGAGCAGAGGGCTTCCTGGTTTTAAAAGTCCTAGGCCTAAGCCTAACAGTAACCCTAGGAAGGTAAATCAGCCGGGTATTAGGGTTCTTCCTAAGGAAAAAGCTGTGAAAGCAGCCATGTTGTGGCACTTCTGCGCTCCCTTTGGGATGCCTTTGGCAGATGCAGTAAGCCTGGAACTCAGGGCTTCCTGGTTAAAAAAATCCTTGCCCTTGGCTGAGCCCTAACCCTAAACCTAGGCAGATAAATCAGCCTAGGTATAGGGATGGTGCCAAGGAAAAAGCTGTGAAAGCTGCCATGTTGTTGCACTTTTGTACTCCCCTTGGGATGCCTTTCACAGCTGCCGTGTGCCTGGAGCTCAGGGCTTCCTGGTTTAAAAAACCATGTCCCTAGCTGAGACTGGAGGCAGGTGATTCAGCCGAGGTTAGCAATGGTGCCAATGAAAACGTGTGGAGGCAGCCATTTTCTGGCACTTTTGTGCTCCCCTTGGGATGCCTTTCGCAGCTGCCGTGTGCCTGGAGCTCAGAGCTTGCTGGTTTAAAAAGCTCTACACCTTGGCGTAACCCTAACCCTAACCGTAACACTGGTCATTTAAATCAGCCTGGGTTTAGGAATTATCCCAAGGGAAAAGCTGTGGAGACAGCCATGTTGTGGCACTTTTGCGCTCCCCTTGGGATGCCTTCACAGCTGCAGTGTGCTTGGAGCACAGGGCTTCCTGGTGTAAAAAACCACAACTTTAGCCCAAACTGGAGGCTTCTAAATCAGCCTTCGTTTCGGGACGTCCCCAAGGAAAAAGCTGTGGAGGCAGGCATGTTGAGGCACTTCTGCGCTCTTCTTGGGTAGTCCTTCGCAGCTGCTGTGTTCTTGGAACTCAGGGCCTTCTGGTTAAAAGAACACTAACCCTAGGCCTAACTCAAACCTTAAGCCTAGGAAGGAAAATCAGCCTATGATTCGGGATGGTCTCATGGAAATAGCAGTGGAGGCAGCCAAGTTGTGTCACTTTTGCGCTCCCCTTGGGATGCCTTTCACAGCTGCAGTGTGCCTGGAGCACAGGGCTTCCTGGTTTTAAAAGTCCTAGGCCTAAGCCTAACAGTAACCCTAGGAAGGTAAATCAGCCGGGTATTAGGGTTCTTCCTAAGGAAAAAGCTGTGAAAGCAGCCATGTTGTGGCACTTCTGCGCTCCCTTTGGGATGCCTTTGGCAGATGCAGTAAGCCTGGAACTCAGGGCTTCCTGGTTAAAAAAATCCTTGCCCTTGGCTGAGCCCTAACCCTAACCCTAGGCAGATAAATCAGCCTAGGTATAGGGATGGTGCCAAGGAAAAAGCTGTGAAAGCTGCCATGTTGTTGCACTTTTGTACTCCCCTTGGGATGCCTTTCACAGATGCCGTGTGCCTGGAGCTCAGAGCTTGCTGGTTTAAAAAGCTCTACACCTAGGCGTAACCCTAACCCTAACCGTAACACTGGTCATTTAAAGCAGCCTGGGTTTAGGAATTATCCCAAGGGAAAAGCTGTGGAGACAGCCATGTTGTGGCACTTTTGCGCTCCCCTTGGGATGCCTTTCACAGCTGCAGTGTGCTTGGAGCACAGGGCTTCCTGGTGTAAAAAACCACAACTTTAGCCCAAACTGGAGGCTTCTAAATCAGCCTTCGTTTCGGGACGTCCCCAAGGAAAAAGCTGTGGAGGCAGGCATGTTGAGGCACTTCTGCGCTCTTCTTGGGTAGTCCTTCGCAGCTGCTGTGTTCTTGGAACTCAGGGCTTTCTGGTTAAAAGAACACTAACCCTAGACCTAACTCAAACCTTAAGCCTAGGAAGGAAAATCAGCCTATGATTCGGGATGGTCTCATGGAAATAGCAGTGGAGGCAGCCAAGTTGTGTCACTTTTGCGCTCCCCTTGGGATGCCTTTCACAGCTGCAGTGTGCCTGGAGCACAGGGCTTCCTGGTTTTAAAAGTCCTAGGCCTAAGCCTAACAGTAACCCTAGGAAGGTAAATCAGCTGGGTAATAGGGTTCTTCCTAAGGAAAAAGCTGTGAAAGCAGCCATGTTGTGGCACTTCTGCGCTCCCTTTGGGATGCCTTTGGCAGATGCAGTAAGCCTGGAACTCAGGGCTTCCTGCTTAAAAAAATCCTTGCCCTTGGCTGAGCCCTAACCCTAACCCTAGGCAGATAAATCAGCCTAGGTATAGGGATGGTGCCAAGGAAAAAGCTGTGAAAGCTGCCATGTTGTTGCACTTTTGTACTCCCCTTGGGATGCCTTTCACAGCGGCCAAGTGCCTGGAGCTCAGGGCTTCCTGGTTTAAAAAACCATGTCCCTAGCTGAGACTGGAGGCAGGTGATTCAGCCTAGGCTTAGCAATGGTGCCAATGAAAACGTGTGGAGGCAGCCATTTTCTGGCACTTTTGTGCTCCCCTTGGGATGCATTTCGCAGCTGCCGTGTGCCTGGAGCTCAGAGCTTGCTGGTTTAAAAAGCTCTACACCTAGGCGTAACCCTAACCCTAACCGTAACACTGGTCATTTAAATCAGCCTGGGTTTAGGAATTATCCCAAGGGAAAAGCTGTGGAGACAGCCATGTTGTGGCACTTTTGCGCTCCCCTTGGGATGCCTTTCACAGCTGCAGTGTGCTTGGAGCACAGGGCTTCCTGGTTTAAAAAACCACAACTTTAGCCCAAACTGGAGGCTTCTAAATCAGCCTTCGTTTCGGGACGTCCCCAAGGAAAAAGCTGTGGAGGCAGGCATGTTGAGGCACTTCTGCGCTCTTCTTGGGTAGTCCTTCGCAGCTGCTGTGTTCTTGGAACTCAGGGCTTTCTGGTTAAAAGAACACTAACCCTAGGCCTAACTCAAACCTTAAGCCTAGGAAGGAAAATCAGCCTATGATTCGGGATGGTCTCATGGAAATAGCAGTGGAGGCAGCCAAGTTGTGTCACTTTTGCGCTCCCCTTGGGATGCCTTTCACAGCTGCAGTGTGCCTGGAGCACAGGGCTTCCTGGTTTTAAAAGTCCTAGGCCTAAGCCTAACAGTAACCCTAGGAAGGTAAATCAGCCGGGTATTAGGGTTCTTCCTAAGGAAAAAGCTGTGAAAGCAGCCATGTTGTGGCACTTCTGCGCTCCCTTTGGGATGCCTTTGGCAGATGCAGTAAGCCTGGAACTCAGGGCTTCCTGCTTAAAAAAATCTTTGCCCTTGGCTGAGCCCTAACCCTAACCCTAGGCAGATAAATCAGCCTAGGTATAGGGATGGTGCCAAGGAAAAAGCTGTGAAAGCTGCCATGTTGTTGCACTTTTGTACTCCCCTTGGGATGCCTTTCACAGCTGCCGTGTGCCTGGAGCTCAGGGCTTCCTGGTTTAAAAAACCATGTCCCTAGCTGAGACTGGAGGCAGGTGATTCAGCCTAGGCTTAGCAATGGTGCCAATGAAAACGTGTGGAGGCAGCCATTTTCTGGCACTTTTGTGCTCCCCTTGGGATGCCTTTCGCAGCTGCCGTGTGCCTGGAGCTCAGAGCTTGCTGGTTTAAAAAGCTCTACACCTAGGCGTAACCCTAACCGTAACACTGGTCATTTAAATCAGCCTGGGTTTAGGAATTATCCCAAGGGAAAAGCTGTGGAGACAGCCATGTTGTGGCACTTTTGCGCTCCCCTTGGGATGCCTTTCACAGCTGCAGTGTGCTTGGAGCACAGGGCTTCCTGGTGTAAAAAACCACAACTTTAGCCCAAACTGGAGGCTTCTAAATCAGCCTTCGTTTCGGGACGTCCCCAAGGAAAAAGCTGTGGAGGCAGGCATGTTGAGGCACTTCTGCGCTCTTCTTGGGTAGTCCTTCGCAGCTGCTGTGTTCTTGGAACTCAGGGCTTTCTGGTTAAAAGAACACTAACCCTAGGCCTAACTCAAACCTTAAGCCTAGGAAGGAAAATCAGCCTATGATTCGGGATGGTCTCATGGAAATAGCAGTGGAGGCAGCCAAGTTGTGTCACTTTTGCGCTCCCCTTGGGATGCCTTTAACAGCTGCAGTGTGCCTGGAGCAGAGGGCTTCCTGGTTTTAAAAGTCCTAGGCCTAAGCCTAACAGTAACCCTAGGAAGGTAAATCAGCCGGGTATTAGGGTTCTTCCTAAGGAAAAAGCTGTGAAAGCAGCCATGTTGTGGCACTTCTGCGCTCCCTTTGGGATGCCTTTGGCAGATGCAGTAAGCCTGGAACTCAGGGCTTCCTGGTTAAAAAAATCCTTGCCCTTGGCTGAGCCCTAACCCTAAACCTAGGCAGATAAATCAGCCTAGGTATAGGGATGGTGCCAAGGAAAAAGCTGTGAAAGCTGCCATGTTGTTGCACTTTTGTACTCCCCTTGGGATGCCTTTCACAGCTGCCGTGTGCCTGGAGCTCAGGGCTTCCTGGTTTAAAAAACCATGTCCCTAGCTGAGACTGGAGGCAGGTGATTCAGCCGAGGTTAGCAATGGTGCCAATGAAAACGTGTGGAGGCAGCCATTTTCTGGCACTTTTGTGCTCCCCTTGGGATGCCTTTCGCAGCTGCCGTGTGCCTGGAGCTCAGAGCTTGCTGGTTTAAAAAGCTCTACACCTTGGCGTAACCCTAACCCTAACCGTAACACTGGTCATTTAAATCAGCCTGGGTTTAGGAATTATCCCAAGGGAAAAGCTGTGGAGACAGCCATGTTGTGGCACTTTTGCGCTCCCCTTGGGATGCCTTCACAGCTGCAGTGTGCTTGGAGCACAGGGCTTCCTGGTGTAAAAAACCACAACTTTAGCCCAAACTGGAGGCTTCTAAATCAGCCTTCGTTTCGGGACGTCCCCAAGGAAAAAGCTGTGGAGGCAGGCATGTTGAGGCACTTCTGCGCTCTTCTTGGGTAGTCCTTCGCAGCTGCTGTGTTCTTGGAACTCAGGGCCTTCTGGTTAAAAGAACACTAACCCTAGGCCTAACTCAAACCTTAAGCCTAGGAAGGAAAATCAGCCTATGATTCGGGATGGTCTCATGGAAATAGCAGTGGAGGCAGCCAAGTTGTGTCACTTTTGCGCTCCCCTTGGGATGCCTTTCACAGCTGCAGTGTGCCTGGAGCACAGGGCTTCCTGGTTTTAAAAGTCCTAGGCCTAAGCCTAACAGTAACCCTAGGAAGGTAAATCAGCCGGGTATTAGGGTTCTTCCTAAGGAAAAAGCTGTGAAAGCAGCCATGTTGTGGCACTTCTGCGCTCCCTTTGGGATGCCTTTGGCAGATGCAGTAAGCCTGGAACTCAGGGCTTCCTGGTTAAAAAAATCCTTGCCCTTGGCTGAGCCCTAACCCTAACCCTAGGCAGATAAATCAGCCTAGGTATAGGGATGGTGCCAAGGAAAAAGCTGTGAAAGCTGCCATGTTGTTGCACTTTTGTACTCCCCTTGGGATGCCTTTCACAGATGCCGTGTGCCTGGAGCTCAGGGCTTCCTGGTTTAAAAAACCATGTCCCTAGCTGAGACTGGAGGCAGGTGATTCAGCCTAGGCTTAGCAATGGTGCCAATGAAAACGTGTGGAGGCAGCCATTTTCTGGCACTTTTGTGCTCCCCTTGGGATGCATTTCGCAGCTGCCGTGTGCCTGGAGCTCAGAGCTTGCTGGTTTAAAAAGCTCTACACCTAGGCGTAACCCTAACCCTAACCGTAACACTGGTCATTTAAAGCAGCCTGGGTTTAGGAATTATCCCAAGGGAAAAGCTGTGGAGACAGCCATGTTGTGGCACTTTTGCGCTCCCCTTGGGATGCCTTTCACAGCTGCAGTGTGCTTGGAGCACAGGGCTTCCTGGTGTAAAAAACCACAACTTTAGCCCAAACTGGAGGCTTCTAAATCAGCCTTCGTTTCGGGACGTCCCCAAGGAAAAAGCTGTGGAGGCAGGCATGTTGAGGCACTTCTGCGCTCTTCTTGGGTAGTCCTTCGCAGCTGCTGTGTTCTTGGAACTCAGGGCCTTCTGGTTAAAAGAACACTAACCCTAGGCCTAACTCAAACCTTAAGCCTAGGAAGGAAAATCAGCCTATGATTCGGGATGGTCTCATGGAAATAGCAGTGGAGGCAGCCAAGTTGTGTCACTTTTGCGCTCCCCTTGGGATGCCTTTCACAGCTGCAGTGTGCCTGGAGCACAGGGCTTCCTGGTTTTAAAAGTCCTAGGCCTAAGCCTAACAGTAACCCTAGGAAGGTAAATCAGCCGGGTATTAGGGTTCTTCCTAAGGAAAAAGCTGTGAAAGCAGCCATGTTGTGGCACTTCTGCGCTCCCTTTGGGATGCCTTTGGCAGATGCAGTAAGCCTGGAACTCAGGGCTTCCTGCTTAAAAAAATCCTTGCCCTTGGCTGAGCCCTAAGGCTAACCCTAGGCAGATAAATCAGCCTAGGTATAGGGATGGTGCCAAGGAAAAAGCTGTGAAAGCTGCCATGTTGTTGCACTTTTGTACTCCCCTTGGGATGCCTTTCACAGCTGCCGTGTGCCTGGAGCTCAGGGCTTCCTGGTTTAAAAAACCATGTCCCTAGCTGAGACTGGAGGCAGGTGATTCAGCCTAGGCTTAGCAATGGTGCCAATGAAAACGTGTGGAGGCAGCCATTTTCTGGCCCTTTTGTGCTCCCCTTGGGATGCCTTTCGCAGCTGCCGTGTGCCTGGAGCTCAGAGCTTGCTGGTTTAAAAAGCTCTACACCTAGGCGTAACCCTAACCCTAACCGTAACACTGGTCATTTAAGTCAGCCTGGGTTTAGGAATTATCCCAAGGGAAAAGCTGTGGAGACAGCCATGTTGTGGCACTTTTGCGCTCCCCTTGGGATGCCTTTCACAGCTGCAGTGTGCTTGGAGCACAGGGCTTCCTGGTGTAAAAAACCACAACTTTAGCCCAAACTGGAGGCTTCTAAATCAGCCTTCGTTTCGGGACGTCCCCAAGGAAAAAGCTGTGGAGGCAGGCATGTTGAGGCACTTCTGCGCTCTTCTTGGGTAGTCCTTCGCAGCTGCTGTGTTCTTGGAACTCAGGGCTTTCTGGTTAAAAGAACACTAACCCTAGGCCTAACTCAAACCTTAAGCCTAGGAAGGAAAATCAGCCTATGATTCGGGATGGTCTCATGGAAATAGCAGTGGAGGCAGCCAAGTTGTGTCACTTTTGCGCTCCCCTTGGGATGCCTTTAACAGCTGCAGTGTGCCTGGAGCACAGGGCTTCCTGGTTTTAAAAGTCCTAGGCCTAAGCCTAACAGTAACCCTAGGAAGGTAAATCAGCCGGGTAATAGGGTTCTTCCTAAGGAAAAAGCTGTGAAAGCAGCCATGTTGTGGCACTTCTGCGCTCCCTTTGGGATGCCTTTGGCAGATGCAGTAAGCCTGGAACTCAGGGCTTCCTGCTTAAAAAAATCCTTGCCCTTGGCTGAGCCCTAACCCTAACCCTAGGCAGATAAATCAGCCTAGGTATAGGGATGGTGCCAAGGAAAAAGCTGTGAAAGCTGCCATGTTGTTGCACTTTTGTACTCCCCTTGGGATGCCTTTCACAGCGGCCAAGTGCCTGGAGCTCAGGGCTTCCTGGTTTAAAAAACCATGTCCCTAGCTGAGACTGGAGGCAGGTGATTCAGCCTAGGCTTAGCAATGGTGCCAATGAAAACGTGTGGAGGCAGCCATTTTCTGGCACTTTTGTGCTCCCCTTGGGATGCATTTCGCAGCTGCCGTGTGCCTGGAGCTCAGAGCTTGCTGGTTTAAAAAGCTCTACACCTAGGCGTAACCCTAACCCTAACCGTAACACTGGTCATTTAAATCAGCCTGGGTTTAGGAATTATCCCAAGGGAAAAGCTGTGGAGACAGCCATGTTGTGGCACTTTTGCGCTCCCCTTGGGATGCCTTTCACAGCTGCAGTGTGCTTGGAGCACAGGGCTTCCTGGTGTAAAAAACCACAACTTTAGCCCAAACTGGAGGCTTCTAAATCAGCCTTCGTTTCGGGACGTCCCCAAGGAAAAAGCTGTGGAGGCAGGCATGTTGAGGCACTTCTGCGCTCTTCTTGGGTAGTCCTTCGCAGCTGCTGTGTTCTTGGAACTCAGGGCTTTCTGGTTAAAAGAACACTAACCCTAGGCCTAACTCAAACCTTAAGCCTAGGAAGGAAAATCAGCCTATGATTCGGGATGGTCTCATGGAAATAGCAGTGGAGGCAGCCAAGTTGTGTCACTTTTGCGCTCCCCTTGGGATGCCTTTCACAGCTGCAGTGTGCCTGGAGCACAGGGCTTCCTGGTTTTAAAAGTCCTAGGCCTAAGCCTAACAGTAACCCTAGGAAGGTAAATCAGCCGGGTATTAGGGTTCTTCCTAAGGAAAAAGCTGTGAAAGCAGCCATGTTGTGGCACTTCTGCGCTCCCTTTGGGATGCCTTTGGCAGATGCAGTAAGCCTGGAACTCAGGGCTTCCTGCTTAAAAAAATCTTTGCCCTTGGCTGAGCCCTAACCCTAACCCTAGGCAGATAAATCAGCCTAGGTATAGGGATGGTGCCAAGGAAAAAGCTGTGAAAGCTGCCATGTTGTTGCACTTTTGTACTCCCCTTGGGATGCCTTTCACAGCTGCCGTGTGCCTGGAGCTCAGGGCTTCCTGGTTTAAAAAACCATGTCCCTAGCTGAGACTGGAGGCAGGTGATTCAGCCTAGGCTTAGCAATGGTGCCAATGAAAACGTGTGGAGGCAGCCATTTTCTGGCACTTTTGTGCTCCCCTTGGGATGCCTTTCGCAGCTGCCGTGTGCCTGGAGCTCAGAGCTTGCTGGTTTAAAAAGCTCTACACCTAGGCGTAACCCTAACCGTAACACTGGTCATTTAAATCAGCCTGGGTTTAGGAATTATCCCAAGGGAAAAGCTGTGGAGACAGCCATGTTGTGGCACTTTTGCGCTCCCCTTGGGATGCCTTTCACAGCTGCAGTGTGCTTGGAGCACAGGGCTTCCTGGTGTAAAAAACCACAACTTTAGCCCAAACTGGAGGCTTCTAAATCAGCCTTCGTTTCGGGACGTCCCCAAGGAAAAAGCTGTGGAGGCAGGCATGTTGAGGCACTTCTGCGCTCTTCTTGGGTAGTCCTTCGCAGCTGCTGTGTTCTTGGAACTCAGGGCTTTCTGGTTAAAAGAACACTAACCCTAGGCCTAACTCAAACCTTAAGCCTAGGAAGGAAAATCAGCCTATGATTCGGGATGGTCTCATGGAAATAGCAGTGGAGGCAGCCAAGTTGTGTCACTTTTGCGCTCCCCTTGGGATGCCTTTAACAGCTGCAGTGTGCCTGGAGCACAGGGCTTCCTGGTTTTAAAAGTCCTAGGCCTAAGCCTAACAGTAACCCTAGGAAGGTAAATCAGCCGGGTATTAGGGTTCTTCCTAAGGAAAAAGCTGTGAAAGCAGCCATGTTGTGGCACTTCTGCGCTCCCTTTGGGATGCCTTTGGCAGATGCAGTAAGCCTGGAACTCAGGGCTTCCTGGTTAAAAAAATCCTTGCCCTTGGCTGAGCCCTAACCCTAAACCTAGGCAGATAAATCAGCCTAGGTATAGGGATGGTGCCAAGGAAAAAGCTGTGAAAGCTGCCATGTTGTTGCACTTTTGTACTCCCCTTGGGATGCCTTTCACAGCTGCCGTGTGCCTGGAGCTCAGGGCTTCCTGGTTTAAAAAACCATGTCCCTAGCTGAGACTGGAGGCAGGTGATTCAGCCGAGGTTAGCAATGGTGCCAATGAAAACGTGTGGAGGCAGCCATTTTCTGGCACTTTTGTGCTCCCCTTGGGATGCCTTTCGCAGCTGCCGTGTGCCTGGAGCTCAGAGCTTGCTGGTTTAAAAAGCTCTACACCTAGGCGTAACCCTAACCCTAACCGTAACACTGGTCATTTAAATCAGCCTGGGTTTAGGAATTATCCCAAGGGAAAAGCTGTGGAGACAGCCATGTTGTGGCACTTTTGCGCTCCCCTTGGGATGCCTTCACAGCTGCAGTGTGCTTGGAGCACAGGGCTTCCTGGTGTAAAAAACCACAACTTTAGCCCAAACTGGAGGCTTCTAAATCAGCCTTCGTTTCGGGACGTCCCCAAGGAAAAAGCTGTGGAGGCAGGCATGTTGAGGCACTTCTGCGCTCTTCTTGGGTAGTCCTTCGCAGCTGCTGTGTTCTTGGAACTCAGGGCCTTCTGGTTAAAAGAACACTAACCCTAGGCCTAACTCAAACCTTAAGCCTAGGAAGGAAAATCAGCCTATGATTCGGGATGGTCTCATGGAAATAGCAGTGGAGGCAGCCAAGTTGTGTCACTTTTGCGCTCCCCTTGGGATGCCTTTAACAGCTGCAGTGTGCCTGGAGCACAGGGCTTCCTGGTTTTAAAAGTCCTAGGCCTAAGCCTAACAGTAACCCTAGGAAGGTAAATCAGCCGGGTATTAGGGTTCTTCCTAAGGAAAAAGCTGTGAAAGCAGCCATGTTGTGGCACTTCTGCGCTCCCTTTGGGATGCCTTTGGCAGATGCAGTAAGCCTGGAACTCAGGGCTTCCTGCTTAAAAAAATCCCAGCCCTTGGCTGAGCCCTAACCCTAACCCTAGGCAGATAAATCAGCCTAGGTATAGGGATGGTGCCAAGGAAAAAGCTGTGAAAGCTGCCATGTTGTTGCACTTTTGTACTCCCCTTGGGATGCCTTTCACAGCTGCCGTGTGCCTGGAGCTCAGGGCTTCCTGGTTTAAAAAACAATGTCCCTAGCTGAGACTGGAGGCAGGTGATTCAGCCTAGGCTTAGCAATGGTGCCAATGAAAACGTGTGGAGGCAGCCATTTTCTGGCACTTTTGTGCTCCCCTTGGGATGCCTTTCGCAGCTGCCGTGTGCCTGGAGCTCAGAGCTTGCTGGTTTAAAAAGCTCTACACCTAGGCGTAACCCTAACCCTAACCGTAACACTGGTCATTTAAATCAGCCTGGGTTTAGGAATTATCCCAAGGGAAAAGCTGTGGAGACAGCCATGTTGTGGCACTTTTGCGCTCCCCTTGGGATGCCTTTCACAGCTGCAGTGTGCTTGGAGCACAGGGCTTCCTGGTTTAAAAACCACAACTTTAGCCCAAACTGGAGGCTTCTAAATCAGCCTTCGTTTCGGGACGTCCCCAAGGAAAAAGCTGTGCAGGCAGGCATGTTGAGGCACTTCTGCGCTCTTCTTGGGTAGTCCTTCGCAGCTGCTGTGTTCTTGGAACTCAGGGCTTTCTGGTTAAAAGAACACTAACCCTAGGCCTAACTCAAACCTTAAGCCTAGGAAGGAAAATCAGCCTATGATTCGGGATGGTCTCATGGAAATAGCAGTGGAGGCAGCCAAGTTGTGTCACTTTTGCGCTCCCCTTGGGATGCCTTTCACAGCTGCAGTGTGCCTGGAGCACAGGGCTTCCTGGTTTTAAAAGTCCTAGGCCTAAGCCTAACAGTAACCCTAGGAAGGTAAATCAGCCGGGTATTAGGGTTCTTCCTAAGGAAAAAGCTGTGAAAGCAGCCATGTTGTGGCACATCTGCGCTCCCTTTGGGATGCCTTTGGCAGATGCAGTAAGCCTGGAACTCAGGGCTTCCTGCTTAAAAAAATCCTAGCCTTAGGCTGAGTCCTAACCCTAACCCTAGGCAGATAAATCAGCCTAGGTATAGGGATGGTGCCAAGGAAAAAGCTGTGAAAGCTGCCATGTTGTTGCACTTTTGTACTCCCCTTGGGATGCCTTTCACAGCTGCCGTGTGCCTGGAGCTCAGGGCTTCCTGGTTTAAAAAACCATGTCCCTAGCTGAGACTGGAGGCAGGTGATTCAGCCTAGGCTTAGCAATGGTGCCAATGAAAACGTGTGGAGGCAGCCATTTTCTGGCACTTTTGTGCTCCCCTTGGGATGCCTTTCGCAGCTGCCGTGTGCCTGGAGCTCAGAGCTTGCTGGTTTAAAAAGCTCTACACCTAGGCGTAACCCTAACCCTAACCGTAACACTGGTCATTTAAAGCAGCCTGGGTTTAGGAATTATCCCAAGGGAAAAGCTGTGGAGACAGCCATGTTGTGGCACTTTTGCGCTCCCCTTGGGATGCCTTTCACAGCTGCAGTGTGCTTGGAGCACAGGGCTTCCTGGTGTAAAAAACCACAACTTTAGCCCAAACTGGAGGCTTCTAAATCAGCCTTCGTTTCGGGACGTCCCCAAGGAAAAAGCTGTGCAGGCAGGCATGTTGAGGCACTTCTGCGCTCTTCTTGGGTAGTCCTTCGCAGCTGCTGTGTTCTTGGAACTCAGGGCTTTCTGGTTAAAAGAACACTAACCCTAGGCCTAACTCAAACCTTAAGCCTAGGAAGGAAAATCAGCCTATGATTCGGGATGGTCTCATGGAAATAGCAGTGGAGGCAGCCAAGTTGTGTCACTTTTGCGCTCCCCTTGGGATGCCTTTCACAGCTGCAGTGTGCCTGGAGCACAGGGCTTCCTGGTTTTAAAAGTCCTAGGCCTAAGCCTAACAGTAACCCTAGGAAGGTAAATCAGCCGGGTATTAGGGTTCTTCCTAAGGAAAAAGCTGTGAAAGCAGCCATGTTGTGGCACTTCTGCGCTCCCTTTGGGATGCCTTTGGCAGATGCAGTAAGCCTGGAACTCAGGGCTTCCTGCTTAAAAAAATCCTAGCCTTAGGCTGAGTCCTAACCCTAACCCTAGGCAGATAAATCAGCCTAGGTATAGGGATGGTGCCAAGGAAAAAGCTGTGAAAGCTGCCATGTTGTTGCACTTTTGTACTCCCCTTGGGATGCCTTTCACAGCTGCCGTGTGCCTGGAGCTCAGGGCTTCCTGGTTTAAAAAACCATGTCCCTAGCTGAGACTGGAGGCAGGTGATTCAGCCTAGGCTTAGCAATGGTGCCAATGAAAACGTGTGGAGGCAGCCATTTTCTGGCACTTTTGTGCTCCCCTTGGGATGCCTTTCGCAGCTGCCGTGTGCCTGGAGCTCAGAGCTTGCTGGTTTAAAAAGCTCTACACCTAGGCGTAACCCTAACCCTAACCGTAACACTGGTCATTTAAAGCAGCCTGGGTTTAGGAATTATCCCAAGGGAAAAGCTGTGGAGACAGCCATGTTGTGGCACTTTTGCGCTCCCCTTGGGATGCCTTTCACAGCTGCAGTGTGCTTGGAGCACAGGGCTTCCTGGTGTAAAAAACCACAACTTTAGCCCAAACTGGAGGCTTCTAAATCAGCCTTCGTTTCGGGACGTCCCCAAGGAAAAAGCTGTGGAGGCAGGCATGTTGAGGCACTTCTGCGCTCTTCTTGGGTAGTCCTTCGCAGCTGCTGTGTTCTTGGAACTCAGGGCTTTCTGGTTAAAAGAACACTAACCCTAGGCCTAACTCAAACCTTAAGCCTAGGAAGGAAAATCAGCCTATGATTCGGGATGGTCTCATGGAAATAGCAGTGGAGGCAGCCAAGTTGTGTCACTTTTGCGCTCCCCTTGGGATGCCTTTAACAGCTGCAGTGTGCCTGGAGCACAGGGCTTCCTGGTTTTAAAAGTCCTAGGCCTAAGCCTAAGAGTAACCCTAGGAAGGTAAATCAGCCGGGTAATAGGGTTCTTCCTAAGGAAAAAGCTGTGAAAGCAGCCATGTTGTGGCACTTCTGCGCTCCCTTTGGGATGCCTTTGGCAGATGCAGTAAGCCTGGAACTCAGGGCTTCCTGGTTAAAAAAATCCTAGCCCTAGGCTGAGCCCTAACCCTAACCCTAGGCAGATAAATCAGCCTAGGTATAGGGATGGTGCCAAGGAAAAAGCTGTGAAAGCTGCCATGTTGTTGCACTTTTGTACTCCCCTTGGGATGCCTTTCACAGCGGCCAAGTGCCTGGAGCTCAGGGCTTCCTGGTTTAAAAAACCATGTCCCTACCTGAGACTGGAGGCAGGTGATTCAGCCTAGGCTTAGCAATGGTGCCAATGAAAACGTGTGGAGGCAGCCATTTTCTGGCACTTTTGTGCTCCCCTTGGGATGCCTTTCGCAGCTGCCGTGTGCCTGGAGCTCAGAGCTTGCTGGTTTAAAAAGCTCTACACCTAGGCGTAACCCTAACCCTAACCGTAACACTGGTCATTTAAAGCAGCCTGGGTTTAGGAATTATCCCAAGGGAAAAGCTGTGGAGACAGCCATGTTGTGGCACTTTTGCGCTCCCCTTGGGATGCCTTTCACAGCTGCAGTGTGCTTGGAGCACAGGGCTTCCTGGTGTAAAATACCACAACTTTAGCCCAAACTGGAGGCTTCTAAATCAGCCTTCGTTTCGGGACGTCCCCAAGGAAAAAGCTGTGGAGGCAGGCATGTTGAGGCACTTCTGCGCTCTTCTTGGGTAGTCCTTCGCAGCTGCTGTGTTCTTGGAACTCAGGGCTTTCTGGTTAAAAGAACACTAACCCTAGGCCTAACTCAAACCTTAAGCCTAGGAAGGAAAATCAGCCTATGATTCGGGATGGTCTCATGGAAATAGCAGTGGAGGCAGCCAAGTTGTGTCACTTTTGCGCTCCCCTTGGGATGCCTTTAACAGCTGCAGTGTGCCTGGAGCACAGGGCTTCCTGGTTTTAAAAGTCCTAGGCCTAAGCCTAACAGTAACCCTAGGAAGGTAAATCAGCCGGGTATTAGGGTTCTTCCTAAGGAAAAAGCTGTGAAAGCAGCCATGTTGTGGCACTTCTGCGCTCCCTTTGGGATGCCTTTGGCAGATGCAGTAAGCCTGGAACTCAGGGCTTCCTGGTTAAAAAAATGCTAGCCCTAGGCTGAGCCCTAACCCTAAGCCTAGGCAGATAAATCAGCCTAGGTATAGGGATGGTGCCAAGGAAAAAGCTGTGTAAGCTGCCATGTTGTTGCACTTTTGTACTCCCCTTGGGATGCCTTTCACAGCTGCCGTGTGCCTGGAGCTCAGGGCTTCCTGGTTTAAAAAACCATGTCCCTAGGTGAGACTGGAGGCAGGTGATTCAGCCTAGGCTTAGCAATGGTGCCAATGAAAACGTGTGGAGGCAGCCATTTTCTGGCCCTTTTGTGCTCCCCTTGGGATGCCTTTCGCAGCTGCCGTGTGCCTGGAGCTCAGAGCTTGCTGGTTTAAAAAGCTCTACACCTAGGCGTAACCCTAACCCTAACCGTAACACTGGTCATTTAAATCAGCCTGGGTTTAGGAATTATCCCAAGGGAAAAGCTGTGGAGACAGCCATGTTGTGGCACTTTTGCGCTCCCCTTGGGATGCCTTTCACAGCTGCAGTGTGCTTGGAGCACAGGGCTTCCTGGTTTAAAAAACCACAACTTTAGCCCAAACTGGAGGCTTCTAAATCAGCCTTCGTTTCGGGACGTCCCCAAGGAAAAAGCTGTGGAGGCAGGCATGTTGAGGCACTTCTGCACTCTTCTTGGGTAGTCCTTCGCATCTGCTGTGTTCTTGGAACTCAGGGCTTTCTGGTTAAAAGAACACTAACCCTAGGCCTAACTCAAACCTTAAGCCTAGGAAGGAAAATCAGCCTATGATTCGGGATGGTCTCATGGAAATAGCAGTGGAGGCAGCCAAGTTGTGTCACTTTTGCGCTCCCCTTGGGATGCCTTTAACAGCTGCAGTGTGCCTGGAGCACAGGGCTTCCTGGTTTTAAAAGTCCTAGGCCTAAGCCTAACAGTAACCCTAGGAAGGTAAATCAGCCGGGTATTAGGGTTCTTCCTAAGGAAAAAGCTGTGAAAGCAGCCATGTTGTGGCACTTCTGCGCTCCCTTTGGGATGCCTTTGGCAGATGCAGTAAGCCTGGAACTCAGGGCTTCCTGGTTAAAAAAATCCTTGCCCTTGGCTGAGCCCTAACGCTAACCCTAGGCAGATAAATCAGCCTAGGTATAGGGATGGTGCCAAGGAAAAAGCTGTGAAAGCTGCCATGTTGTTGCACTTTTGTACTCCCCTTGGGATGCCTTTCACAGCTGCCAAGTGCCTGGAGCTCAGGGCTTCCTGGTTTAAAAAACCATGTCCCTAGCTGAGACTGGAGGCAGGTGATTCAGCCTAGGCTTAGCAATGGTGCCAATGAAAACGTGTGGAGGCAGCCATTTTCTGGCACTTTTGTGCTCCCCTTGGGATGCATTTCGCAGCTGCCGTGTGCCTGGAGCTCAGAGCTTGCTGGTTTAAAAAGCTCTACACCTAGGCGTAACCCTAACCCTAACCGTAACACTGGTCATTTAAATCAGCCTGGGTTTAGGAATTATCCCAAGGGAAAAGCTGTGGAGACAGCCATGTTGTGGCACTTTTGCGCTCCCCTTGGGATGCCTTTCACAGCTGCAGTGTGCTTGGAGCACAGGGCTTCCTGGTTTAAAAAACCACAACTTTAGCCCAAACTGGAGGCTTCTAAATCAGCCTTCGTTTCGGGACGTCCCCAAGGAAAAAGCTGTGGAGGCAGGCATGTTGAGGCACTTTTGTGCTCTTCTTGGGTAGTCCTTCGCAGCTGCTGTGTTCTTGGAACTCAGGGCTTTCTGGTTAAAAGAACACTAACCCTAGGCCTAACTCAAACCTTAAGCCTAGGAAGGAAAATCAGCCTATGATTCGGGATGGTCTCATGGAAATAGCAGTGGAGGCAGCCAAGTTGTGTCACTTTTGCGCTCCCCTTGGGATGCCTTTCACAGCTGCAGTGTGCCTGGAGCACAGGGCTTCCTGGTTTTAAAAGTCCTAGGCCTAAGCCTAACAGTAACCCTAGGAAGGTAAATCAGCCGGGTATTAGGGTTCTTCCTAAGGAAAAAGCTGTGAAAGCAGCCATGTTGTGGCACTTCTGCGCTCCCTTTGGGATGCCTTTGGCAGATGCAGTAAGCCTGGAACTCAGGGCTTCCTGCTTAAAAAAATCCTTGCCCTTGGCTGAGCCCTAAGGCTAACCCTAGGCAGATAAATCAGCCTAGGTATAGGGATTTTGCCAAGAAAAAAGCTGGGAAAGCTGCCATGTTGTTGCACTTTTGTACTCCCCTTGGGATGCCTTTCACAGCTGCCAAGTGCCTGGAGCTCAGGGCTTCCTGGTTTAAAAAACCATGTCCCTAGCTGAGACTGGAGGCAGGTGATTCAGCCTAGGCTTAGCAATGGTGCCAATGAAAACGTGTGGAGGCAGCCATTTTCTGGCACTTTTGTGCTCCCCTTGGGATGCCTTTCGCAGCTGCCGTGTGCCTGGAGCTCAGAGCTTGCTGGTTTAAAAAGCTCTACACCTAGGCGTAACCCTAACCCGAACTGTAACACTGGTCATTTAAATCAGCCTGGGTTTAGGAATTATCCCAAGGGAAAAGCTGTGGAGACAGCCATGTGGTAGCACTTTTGAGCTCCCCTTGGGATGCCTTTCACAGCTGAAGTGTGCTTGGAGCACAGGGCTTCCTGGTTTAAAAAACCACAACTTTAGCCCAAACTGGAGGCTTCTAAATCAGCCTTCGTTTCGGGACGTCCCCAAGGAAAAAGCTGTGGAGGCAGGCATGTTGAGGCACTTCTGCGCTCTTCTTGGGTAGTCCTTCGCAGCTGCTGTGTTCTTGGAACTCAGGGCCTTCTGGTTAAAAGAACACTAACCCTAGGCCTAACTCAAACCTTAAGCCTAGGAAGGAAAATCAGCCTATGATTCGGGATGGTCTCATGGAAATAGCAGTGGAGGCAGCCAAGTTGTGTCACTTTTGCGCTCCCCTTGGGATGCCTTTCACAGCTGCAGTGTGCCTGGAGCACAGGGCTTCCTGGTTTTAAAAGTCCTAGGCCTAAGCCTAACAGTAACCCTTGGAAGGTAAATCAGCCGGGTATTAGGGTTCTTCCTAAGGAAAAAGCTGTGAAAGCAGCCATGTTGTGGCACTTCTGCGCTCCCTTTGGGATGCCTTTGGCAGATGCAGTAAGCCTGGAACTCAGGGCTTCCTGGTTAAAAAAATCCTTGCCCTTGGCTGAGCCCTAACCCTAACCCTAGGCAGATAAATCAGCCTAGGTATAGGGATGGTGCCAAGGAAAAAGCTGTGAAAGCTGCCATGTTGTTGCACTTTTGTACTCCCCTTGGGATGCCTTTCACAGCTGCCAAGTGCCTGGAGCTCAGGGCTTCCTGGTTTAAAAAACCATGTCCCTAGCTGAGACTGGAGGCAGGTGATTCAGCCTAGGCTTAGCAATGGTGCCAATGAAAACGTGTGGAGGCAGCCATTTTCTGGCACTTTTGTGCTCCCCTTGGGATGCCTTTCGCAGCTGCCGTGTGCCTGGAGCTCAGAGCTTGCTGGTTTAAAAAGCTCTACACCTAGGCGTAACCCTAACCCTAACCGTAACACTGGTCATTTAAAGCAGCCTGGGTTTAGGAATTATCCCAAGGGAAAAGCTGTGGAGACAGCCATGTTGTGGCACTTTTGCGCTCCCCTTGGGATGCCTTTCACAGCTGCAGTGTGCTTGGAGCACAGGGCTTCCTGGTTTAAAAAACCACAACTTTAGCCCAAACTGCAGGCTTCTAAATCAGCCTTCGTTTCGGGACGTCCCCAAGGAAAAAGCTGTGGAGGCAGGCATGTTGAGGCACTTCTGTGCTCTTCTTGGGTAGTCCTTCGCAGCTGCTGTGTTCTTGGAACTCAGGGCCTTCTGGTTAAAAGAACACTAACCCTAGGCCTAACTCAAACCTTAAGCCTAGGAAGGAAAATCAGCCTATGATTCGGGATGGTCTCTGGAAATAGCAGTGGAGGCAGCCAAGTTGTGTCACTTTTGCGCTCCCCTTGGGATGCCTTTAACAGCTGCAGTGTGCCTGGAGCACAGGGCTTCCTGGTTTTAAAAGTCCTAGGCCTAAGCCTAACAGTAACCCTAGGAAGGTAAATCAGCCGGGTATTAGGGTTCTTCCTAAGGAAAAAGCTGTGAAAGCAGCCATGTTGTGGCACTTCTGCGCTCCCCTTGGGATGCCTTTCGCAGCTGCCGTGTGCCTGGAGCTCAGAGCTTGCTGGTTTAAAAAGCTCTACACCTAGGCGTAACCCTAACCCGAACTGTAACACTGGTCATTTAAATCAGCCTGGGTTTAGGAATTATCCCAAGGGAAAAGCTGTGGAGACAGCCATGTTGTGGCACTTTTGCGCTCCCCTTGGGATGCCTTTCACAGCTGAAGTGTGCTTGGAGCACAGGGCTTCCTGGTGTAAAAAACCACAACTTTAGCCCAAACTGGAGGCTTCTAAATCAGCCTTCGTTTCGGGACGTCCCCAAGGAAAAAGCTGTGGAGGCAGGCATGTTGAGGCACTTCTGCGCTCTTCTTGGGTAGTCCTTCGCAGCTGCTGTGTTCTTGGAACTCAGGGCTTTCTGGTTAAAAGAACACTAACCCTAGGCCTAATTCAAACCTTAAGCCTAGGAAGGAAAATCAGCCTATGATTCGGGATGGTCTCATGGAAATAGCAGTGGAGGCAGCCAAGTTGTGTCACTTTTGCGCTCCCCTTGGGATGCCTTTCACAGCTGCAGTGTGCCTGGAGCACAGGGCTTCCTGGTTTTAAAAGTCCTAGGCCTAAGCCTAACAGTAACCCTAGGAAGGTAAATCAGCCGGGTATTAGGGTACTTCCTAAGGAAAAAGCTGTGAAAGCAGCCATGTTGTGGCACTTCTGCGCTCCCTTTGGGATGCCTTTGGCAGATGCAGTAAGCCTGGAACTCAGGGCTTCCTGCTTAAAAAAATCCTTGCCCTTGGCTGAGCCCTAACCCTAACCCTAGGCAGATAAATCAGCCTAGGTATAGGGATGGTGCCAAGGAAAAAGCTGTGAAAGCTGCCATGTTGTTGCACTTTTGTACTCCCCTTGGGATGCCTTTCACAGCTGCCGTGTGCCTGGAGCTCAGGGCTTCCTGGTTTAAAAAACCATGTCCCTAGCTGAGACTGGAGGCAGGTGATTCAGCCTAGGCTTAGCAATGGTGCCAATGAAAACGTGTGGAGGCAGCCATTTTCTGGCACTTTTGTGCTCCCCTTGGGATGCCTTTCGCAGCTGCCGTGTGCCTGGAGCTCAGAGCTTGCTGGTTTAAAAAGCTCTACACCTAGGCGTAACCCTAACCCTAACCGTAACACTGGTCATTTAAATCAGCCTGGGTTTAGGAATTATCCCAAGGGAAAAGCTGTGGAGACAGCCATGTTGTGGCACTTTTGCGCTCCCCTTGGGATGCCTTTCACAGCTGCAGTGTGCTTGGAGCACAGGGCTTCCTGGTGTAAAAAACCACAACTTTAGCCCAAACTGGAGGCTTCTAAATCAGCCTTCGTTTCGGGACGTCCCCAAGGAAAAAGCTGTGGAGGCAGGCATGTTGAGGCACTTCTGCGCTCTTCTTGGGTAGTCCTTCGCAGCTGCTGTGTTCTTGGAACTCAGGGCCTTCTGGTTAAAAGAACACTAACCCTAGGCCTAACTCAAACCTTAAGCCTAGGAAGGAAAATCAGCCTATGATTCGGGATGGTCTCATGGAAATAGCAGTGGAGGCAGCCAAGTTGTGTCACTTTTGCGCTCCCCTTGGGATGCCTTTCACAGCTGCAGTGTGCCTGGAGCACAGGGCTTCCTGGTTTTAAAAGTCCTAGGCCTAAGCCTAACAGTAACCCTTGGAAGGTAAATCAGCCGGGTATTAGGGTTCTTCCTAAGGAAAAAGCTGTGAAAGCAGCCATGTTGTGGCACTTCTGCGCTCCCTTTGGGATGCCTTTGGCAGATGCAGTAAGCCTGGAACTCAGGGCTTCCTGGTTAAAAAAATCCTTGCCCTTGGCTGAGCCCTAACCCTAACCCTAGGCAGATAAATCAGCCTAGGTATAGGGATGGTGCCAAGGAAAAAGCTGTGAAAGCTGCCATGTTGTTGCACTTTTGTACTCCCCTTGGGATGCCTTTCACAGCTGCCGTGTGCCTGGAGCTCAGGGCTTCCTGGTTTAAAAAACCATGTCCCTAGCTGAGACTGGAGGCAGGTGATTCAGCCTAGGCTTAGCAATGGTGCCAATGAAAACGTGTGGAGGCAGCCATTTTCTGGCACTTTTGTGCTCCCCTTGGGATGCCTTTCGCAGCTGCCGTGTGCCTGGAGCTCAGAGCTTGCTGGTTTAAAAAGCTCTACACCTAGGCGTAACCCTAACCCTAACCGTAACACTGGTCATTTAAATCAGCCTGGGTTTAGGAATTATCCCAAGGGAAAAGCTGTGGAGACAGCCATGTTGTGGCACTTTTGCGCTCCCCTTGGGATGCCTTTCACAGCTGCAGTGTGCTTGGAGCACAGGGCTTCCTGGTTTAAAAAACCACAACTTTAGCCCAAACTGCAGGCTTCTAAATCAGCCTTCGTTTCGGGACGTCCCCAAGGAAAAAGCTGTAGAGGCAGGCATGTTGAGGCACTTCTGTGCTCTTCTTGGGTAGTCCTTCGCAGCTGCTGTGTTCTTGGAACTCAGGGCTTTCTGGTTAAAAGAACACTAACCCTAGGCCTAACTCAAACCTTAAGCCTAGGAAGGAAAATCAGCCTATGATTCGGGATGGTCTCTGGAAATAGCAGTGGAGGCAGCCAAGTTGTGTCACTTTTGCGCTCCCCTTGGGATGCCTTTAACAGCTGCAGTGTGCCTGGAGCACAGGGCTTCCTGGTTTTAAAAGTCCTAGGCCTAAGCCTAACAGTAACCCTAGGAAGGTAAATCAGCCGGGTATTAGGGTTCTTCCTAAGGAAAAAGCTGTGAAAGCAGCCATGTTGTGGCACTTCTGCGCTCCCCTTGGGATGCCTTTCGCAGCTGCCGTGTGCCTGGAGCTCAGAGCTTTCTGGTTTAAAAAGCTCTACACCTAGGCGTAACCCTAACCCGAACTGTAACACTGGTCATTTAAATCAGCCTGGGTTTAGGAATTATCCCAAGGGAAAAGCTGTGGAGACAGCCATGTTGTGGCACTTTTGCGCTCCCCTTGGGATGCCTTTCACAGCTGAAGTGTGCTTGGAGCACAGGGCTTCCTGGTGTAAAAAACCACAACTTTAGCCCAAACTGGAGGCTTCTAAATCAGCCTTCGTTTCGGGACGTCCCCAAGGAAAAAGCTGTGGAGGCAGGCATGTTGAGGCACTTCTGCGCTCTTCTTGGGTAGTCCTTCGCAGCTGCTGTGTTCTTGGAACTCAGGGCTTTCTGGTTAAAAGAACACTAACCCTAGGCCTAACTCAAACCTTAAGCCTAGGATGGAAAATCAGCCTATGATTCGGGATGGTCTCATGGAAATAGCAGTGGAGGCAGCCAAGTTGTGTCACTTTTGCGCTCCCCTTGGGATGCCTTTCACAGCTGCAGTGTGCCTGGAGCACAGGGCTTCCTGGTTTTAAAAGTCCTAGGCCTAAGCCTAACAGTAACCCTAGGAAGGTAAATCAGCCGGGTATTAGGGTACTTCCTAAGGAAAAAGCTGTGAAAGCAGCCATGTTGTGGCACTTCTGCGCTCCCTTTGGGATGCCTTTGGCAGATGCAGTAAGCCTGGAACTCAGGGCTTCCTGCTTAAAAAAATCTTTGCCCTTGGCTGAGCCCTAACCCTAACCCTAGGCAGATAAATCAGCCTAGGTATAGGGATGGTGCCAAGGAAAAAGCTGTGAAAGCTGCCATGTTGTTGCACTTTTTTACACCCACTGGGATGCCTATCACAGCTGCCGTGTGCCTGGAGCTCAGGGCTTCCTGGTTTAAAAAACCATGTCCCTAGCTGAGACTGGAGGCAGGTGATTCAGCCTAGGCTTAGCAATGGTGCCAATGAAAACGTGTGGAGGCAGCCATTTTCTGGCACTTTTGTGCTCCCCTTGGGATGCATTTCGCAGCTGCCGTGTGCCTGGAGCTCAGAGCTTGCTGGTTTAAAAAGCTCTACACCTAGGCGTAACCCTAACCCTAACCGTAACACTGGTCATTTAAATCAGCCTGGGTTTAGGAATTATCCCAAGGGAAAAGCTGTGGAGACAGCCATGTTGTGGCACTTTTGCGCTCCCCTTGGGATGCCTTTCACAGCTGCAGTGTGCTTGGAGCACAGGGCTTCCTGGTTTAAAAAACCACAACTTTAGCCCAAACTGGAGGCTTCTAAATCAGCCTTCGTTTCGGGACGTCCCCAAGGAAAAAGCTGTGGAGGCAGGCATGTTGAGGCACTTCTGCGCTCTTCTTGGGTAGTCCTTCGCAGCTGCTGTGTTCTTGGAACTCAGGGCCTTCTGGTTAAAAGAACACTAACCCTAGGCCTAACTCAAACCTTAAGCCTAGGAAGGAAAATCAGCCTATGATTCGGGATGGTCTCATGGAAATAGCAGTGGAGGCAGCCAAGTTGTGTCACTTTTGCGCTCCCCTTGGGATGCCTTTAACAGCTGCAGTTTGCCTGGAGCACAGGGCTTCCTGGTTTTAAAAGTCCTAGGCCTAAGCCTAACAGTAACCCTAGGTAGGTAAATCAGCCGGGTATTAGGGTTCTTCCTAAGGAAAAAGCTGTGAAAGCAGCCATGTTGTGGCACTTCTGCGCTCCCTTTGGGATGCCTTTGGCAGATGCAGTAAGCCTGGAACTCAGGGCTTCCTGGTTAAAAAAATCCTAGCCCTTGGCTGAGCCCTAACCCTAACCCTAGGCAGATAAATCAGCCTAGGTATAGGGATGGTGCCAAGGAAAAAGCTGTGAAAGCTGCCATGTTGTTGCACTTTTGTACTCCCCTTGGGATGCCTTTCACAGCTGCCAAGTGCCTGGAGCTCAGGGCTTCCTGGTTTAAAAAACAATGTCCCTAGCTGAGACTGGAGGCAGGTGATTCAGCCTAGGCTTAGCAATGGTGCCAATGAAAACGTGTGGAGGCAGCCATTTTCTGGCACTTTTGTGCTCCCCTTGGGATGCATTTCGCAGCTGCCGTGTGCCTGGAGCTCAGAGCTTGCTGGTTTAAAAAGCTCTACACCTAGGCGTAACCCTAACCCTAACCGTAACACTGGTCATTTAAATCAGCCTGGGTTTAGGAATTATCCCAAGGGAAAAGCTGTGGAGACAGCCATGTTGTGGCACTTTTGCGCTCCCCTTGGGATGCCTTTCACAGCTGCAGTGTGCTTGGAGCACAGGGCTTCCTGGTTTAAAAAACCACAACTTTAGCCCAAACTGGAGGCTTCTAAATCAGCCTTCGTTTCGGGACGTCCCCAAGGAAAAAGCTGTGGAGGCAGGCATGTTGAGGCACTTCTGCGCTCTTCTTGGGTAGTCCTTCGCAGCTGCTGTGTTCTTGGAACTCAGGGCCTTATGGTTAAAAGAACACTAACCCTAGGCCTAACTCAAACCTTAAGCCTAGGAAGGAAAATCAGCCTATGATTCGGGATGGTCTCATGGAAATAGCAGTGGAGGCAGCCAAGTTGTGTCACTTTTGCGCTCCCCTTGGGATGCCTTTCACAGCTGCAGTGTGCCTGGAGCACAGGGCTTCCTGGTTTTAAAAGTCCTAGGCCTAAGCCTAACAGTAACCCTAGGAAGGTAAATCAGCCGGGTATTAGGGTTCTTCCTAAGGAAAAAGCTGTGAAAGCAGCCATGTTGTGGCACTTCTGCGCTCCCTTTGGGATGCCTTTGGCAGATGCAGTAAGCCTGGAACTCAGGGCTTCCTGCTTAAAAAAATCCCAGCCCTTGGCTGAGCCCTAACCCTAACCCTATACAGATAAATCAGCCTAGGTATAGGGATGGTGCCAAGGAAAAAGCTGTGAAAGCTGCCATGTTGTTGCACTTTTGTACTCCCCTTGGGATGCCTTTCACAGCTGCCGTGTGCCTGGAGCTCAGGGCTTCCTGGTTTAAAAAACCATGTCCCTAGCTGAGACTGGAGGCAGGTGATTCAGCCTAGGCTTAGCAATGGTGCCAATGAAAACGTGTGGAGGCAGCCATTTTCTGGCCCTTTTGTGCTCCCCTTGGGATGCCTTTCGCAGCTGCCGTGTGCCTGGAGCTCAGAGCTTGCTGGTTTAAAAAGCTCTACACCTAGGCGTAACCCTAACCCTAACTGTAAAACTGGTCATTTAAATCAGCCTGGGTTTAGGAATTATCCCAAGGGAAAAGCTGTGGAGACAGCCATGTTGTGGCACTTTTGCGCTCCCCTTGGGATGCCTTTCACAGCTGCAGTGTGCTTGGAGCACAGGGCTTCCTGGTTTAAAAAACCACAACTTTAGCCCAAACTGGAGGCTTCTAAATCAGCCTTCGTTTCGGGACGTCCCCAAGGAAAAAGCTGTGGAGGCAGGCATGTTGAGGCACTTCTGCGCTCTTCTTGGGTAGTCCTTCGCAGCTGCTGTGTTCTTGGAACTCAGGGCTTTCTGGTTAAAAGAACACTAACCCTAGGCCTAACTCAAACCTTAAGCCTAGGAAGGAAAATCAGCCTATGATTCGGGATGGTCTCATGGAAATAGCAGTGGAGGCAGCCAAGTTGTGTCACTTTTGCGCTCCCCTTGGGATGCCTTTAACAGCTGCAGTGTGCCTGGAGCACAGGGCTTCCTGGTTTTAAAAGTCCTAGGCCTAAGCCTAACAGTAACCCTAGGAAGGTAAATCAGCCGGGTATTAGGGTTCTTCCTAAGGAAAAAGCTGTGAAAGCAGCCATGTTGTGGCACTTCTGCGCTCCCTTTGGGATGCCTTTGGCAGATGCAGTAAGCCTGGAACTCAGGGCTTCCTGCTTAAAAAAATCCTTGCCCTTGGCTGAGCCCTAACCCTAACCCTAGGCAGATAAATCAGCCTAGGTATAGGGATGGTGCCAAGGAAAAAGCTGTGAAAGCTGCCATGTTGTTGCACTTTTGTACTCCCCTTGGGATGCCTTTCACAGCTGCCGTGTGCCTGGAGCTCAGGGCTTCCTGGTTTAAAAAACCATGTCCCTAGCTGAGACTGGAGGCAGGTGATTCAGCCTAGGCTTAGCAATGGTGCCAATGAAAACGTGTGGAGGCAGCCATTTTCTGGCACTTTTGTGCTCCCCTTGGGATGCCTTTCGCAGCTGCCGTGTGCCTGGAGCTCAGAGCTTGCTGGTTTAAAAAGCTCTACACCTAGGCGTAACCCTAACCCTAACCGTAACACTGGTCATTTAAATCAGCCTGGGTTTAGGAATTATCCCAAGGGAAAAGCTGTGGAGACAGCCATGTTGTGGCACTTTTGCGCTCCCCTTGGGATGCCTTTCACAGCTGCAGTGTGCTTGGAGCACAGGGCTTCCTGGTTTAAAAAACCACAACTTTAGCCCAAACTGGAGGCTTCTAAATCAGCCTTCGTTTCGGGACGTCCCCAAGGAAAAAGCTGTGGAGGCAGGCATGTTGAGGCACTTCTGCGCTCTTCTTGGGTAGTCCTTCGCAGCTGCTGTGTTCTTGGAACTCAGGGCTTTCTGGTTAAAAGAACACTAACCCTAGGCCTAACTCAAACCTTAAGCCTAGGAAGGAAAATCAGCCTATGATTCGGGATGGTCTCATGGAAATAGCAGTGGAGGCAGCCAAGTTGTGTCACTTTTGCGCTCCCCTTGGGATGCCTTTAACAGCTGCAGTGTGCCTGGAGCACAGGGCTTCCTGGTTTTAAAAGTCCTAGGCCTAAGCCTAACAGTAACCCTAGGAAGGTAAATCAGCCGGGTATTAGGGTTCTTCCTAAGGAAAAAGCTGTGAAAGCAGCCATGTTGTGGCACTTCTGCGCTCCCTTTGGGATGCCTTTGGCAGATGCAGTAAGCCTGGAACTCAGGGCTTCCTGGTTAAAAAAATCCTAGCCCTTGGCTGAGCCCTAACCCTAACCCTAGGCAGATAAATCAGCCTAGGTATAGGGATGGTGCCAAGGAAAAAGCTGTGAAAGCTGCCATGTTGTTGCACTTTTGTACTCCCCTTGGGATGCCTATCACAGCTGCCGTGTGCCTGGAGCTCAGGGCTTCCTGGTTTAAAAAACCATGTCCCTAGCTGAGACTGGAGGCAGGTGATTCAGCCTAGGCTTAGCAATGGTGCCAATGAAAACGTGTGGAGGCAGCCATTTTCTGGCACTTTTGTGCTCCCCTTGGGATGCCTTTCGCAGCTGCCGTGTGCCTGGAGCTCAGAGCTTGCTGGTTTAAAAAGCTCTACACCTAGGCGTAACCCTAACCCTAACCGTAACACTGGTCATTTAAATCAGCCTGGGTTTAGGAATTATCCCAAGGGAAAAGCTGTGGAGACAGCCATGTTGTGGCACTTTTGCGCTCCCCTTGGGATGCCTTTCACAGCTGCAGTGTGCTTGGAGCACAGGGCTTCCTGGTTTAAAAAACCACAACTTTAGCCCAAACTGGAGGCTTCTAAATCAGCCTTCGTTTCGGGACGTCCCCAAGGAAAAAGCTGTGGAGGCAGGCATGTTGAGGCACTTCTGCGCTCTTCTTGGGTAGTCCTTCGCAGCTGCTGTGTTCTTGGAACTCAGGGCTTTCTGGTTAAAAGAACACTAACCCTAGGCCTAACTCAAACCTTAAGCCTAGGAAGGAAAATCAGCCTATGATTCGGGATGGTCTCATGGAAATAGCAGTGGAGGCAGCCAAGTTGTGTCACTTTTGCGCTCCCCTTGGGATGCCTTTCACAGCTGCAGTGTGCCTGGAGCACAGGGCTTCCTGGTTTTAAAAGTCCTAGGCCTAAGCCTAACAGTAACCCTAGGAAGGTAAATCAGCCGGGTATTAGGGTTCTTCCTAAGGAAAAAGCTGTGAAAGCAGCCATGTTGTGGCACTTCTGCGCTCCCTTTGGGATGCCTTTGGCAGATGCAGTAAGCCTGGAACTCAGGGCTTCCTGGTTAAAAAAATCCTAGCCCTTGGCTGAGCCCTAACCCTAACCCTAGGCAGATAAATCAGCCTAGGTATAGGGATGGTGCCAAGGAAAAAGCTGTGAAAGCTGCCATGTTGTTGCACTTTTTTACACCCACTGGGATGCCTATCACAGCTGCCGTGTGCCTGGAGCTCAGGGCTTCCTGGTTTAAAAAACCATGTCCCTAGCTGAGACTGGAGGCAGGTGATTCAGCCTAGGCTTAGCAATGGTGCCAATGAAAACGTGTGGAGGCAGCCATTTTCTGGCACTTTTGTGCTCCCCTTGGGATGCATTTCGCAGCTGCCGTGTGCCTGGAGCTCAGAGCTTGCTGGTTTAAAAAGCTCTACACCTAGGCGTAACCCTAACCCTAACCGTAACACTGGTCATTTAAATCAGCCTGGGTTTAGGAATTATCCCAAGGGAAAAGCTGTGGAGACAGCCATGTTGTGGCACTTTTGCGCTCCCCTTGGGATGCCTTTCACAGCTGCAGTGTGCTTGGAGCACAGGGCTTCCTGGTTTAAAAAACCACAACTTTAGCCCAAACTGGAGGCTTCTAAATCAGCCTTCGTTTCGGGACGTCCCCAAGGAAAAAGCTGTGGAGGCAGGCATGTTGAGGCACTTCTGCGCTCTTCTTGGGTAGTCCTTCGCAGCTGCTGTGTTCTTGGAACTCAGGGCTTTCTGGTTAAAAGAACACTAACCCTAGGCCTAACTCAAACCTTAAGCCTAGGAAGGAAAATCAGCCTATGATTCGGGATGGTCTCATGGAAATAGCAGTGGAGGCAGCCAAGTTGTGTCACTTTTGCGCTCCCCTTGGGATGCCTTTAACAGCTGCAGTGTGCCTGGAGCACAGGGCTTCCTGGTTTTAAAAGTCCTAGGCCTAAGCCTAACAGTAACCCTAGGAAGGTAAATCAGCCGGGTATTAGGGTTCTTCCTAAGGAAAAAGCTGTGAAAGCAGCCATGTTGTGGCACTTCTGCGCTCCCTTTGGGATGCCTTTGGCAGATGCAGTAAGCCTGGAACTCAGGGCTTCCTGCTTAAAAAAATCCTTGCCCTTGGCTGAGCCCTAACCCTAACCCTAGGCAGATAAATCAGCCTAGGTATAGGGATGGTGCCAAGGAAAAAGCTGTGAAAGCTGCCATGTTGTTGCACTTTTGTACTCCCCTTGGGATGCCTTTCACAGCTGCCGTGTGCCTGGAGCTCAGGGCTTCCTGGTTTAAAAAACCATGTCCCTAGCTGAGACTGGAGGCAGGTGATTCAGCCTAGGCTTAGCAATGGTGCCAATGAAAACGTGTGGAGGCAGCCATTTTCTGGCACTTTTGTGCTCCCCTTGGGATGCCTTTCGCAGCTGCCGTGTGCCTGGAGCTCAGAGCTTGCTGGTTTAAAAAGCTCTACACCTAGGCGTAACCCTAACCCTAACCGTAACACTGGTCATTTAAATCAGCCTGGGTTTAGGAATTATCCCAAGGGAAAAGCTGTGGAGACAGCCATGTTGTGGCACTTTTGCGCTCCCCTTGGGATGCCTTTCACAGCTGCAGTGTGCTTGGAGCACAGGGCTTCCTGGTTTAAAAAACCACAACTTTAGCCCAAACTGGAGGCTTCTAAATCAGCCTTCGTTTCGGGACGTCCCCAAGGAAAAAGCTGTGGAGGCAGGCATGTTGAGGCACTTCTGCGCTCTTCTTGGGTAGTCCTTCGCAGCTGCTGTGTTCTTGGAACTCAGGGCTTTCTGGTTAAAAGAACACTAACCCTAGGCCTAACTCAAACCTTAAGCCTAGGAAGGAAAATCAGCCTATGATTCGGGATGGTCTCATGGAAATAGCAGTGGAGGCAGCCAAGTTGTGTCACTTTTGCGCTCCCCTTGGGATGCCTTTCACAGCTGCAGTGTGCCTGGAGCACAGGGCTTCCTGGTTTTAAAAGTCCTAGGCCTAAGCCTAACAGTAACCCTAGGAAGGTAAATCAGCCGGGTATTAGGGTTCTTCCTAAGGAAAAAGCTGTGAAAGCAGCCATGTTGTGGCACTTCTGCGCTCCCTTTGGGATGCCTTTGGCAGATGCAGTAAGCCTGGAACTCAGGGCTTCCTGGTTAAAAAAATCCTAGCCCTTGGCTGAGCCCTAACCCTAACCCTAGGCAGATAAATCAGCCTAGGTATAGGGATGGTGCCAAGGAAAAAGCTGTGAAAGCTGCCATGTTGTTGCACTTTTGTACTCCCCTTGGGATGCCTATCACAGCTGCCGTGTGCCTGGAGCTCAGGGCTTCCTGGTTTAAAAAACCATGTCCCTAGCTGAGACTGGAGGCAGGTGATTCAGCCTAGGCTTAGCAATGGTGCCAATGAAAACGTGTGGAGGCAGCCATTTTCTGGCACTTTTGTGCTCCCCTTGGGATGCCTTTCGCAGCTGCCGTGTGCCTGGAGCTCAGAGCTTGCTGGTTTAAAAAGCTCTACACCTAGGCGTAACCCTAACCCTAACCGTAACACTGGTCATTTAAATCAGCCTGGGTTTAGGAATTATCCCAAGGGAAAAGCTGTGGAGACAGCCATGTTGTGGCACTTTTGCGCTCCCCTTGGGATGCCTTTCACAGCTGCAGTGTGCTTGGAGCACAGGGCTTCCTGGTTTAAAAAACCACAACTTTAGCCCAAACTGGAGGCTTCTAAATCAGCCTTCGTTTCGGGACGTCCCCAAGGAAAAAGCTGTGCAGGCAGGCATGTTGAGGCACTTCTGCGCTCTTCTTGGGTAGTCCTTCGCAGCTGCTGTGTTCTTGGAACTCAGGGCTTTCTGGTTAAAAGAACACTAACCCTAGGCCTAACTCAAACCTTAAGCCTAGGAAGGAAAATCAGCCTATGATTCGGGATGGTCTCATGGAAATAGCAGTGGAGGCAGCCAAGTTGTGTCACTTTTGCGCTCCCCTTGGGATGCCTTTCACAGCTGCAGTGTGCCTGGAGCACAGGGCTTCCTGGTTTTAAAAGTCCTAGGCCTAAGCCTAACAGTAACCCTAGGAAGGTAAATCAGCCGGGTATTAGGGTTCTTCCTAAGGAAAAAGCTGTGAAAGCAGCCATGTTGTGGCACTTCTGCGCTCCCTTTGGGATGCCTTTGGCAGATGCAGTAAGCCTGGAACTCAGGGCTTCCTGGTTAAAAAAATCCTAGCCCTTGGCTGAGCCCTAACCCTAACCCTAGGCAGATAAATCAGCCTAGGTATAGGGATGGTGCCAAGGAAAAAGCTGTGAAAGCTGCCATGTTGTTGCACTTTTGTACTCCCCTTGGGATGCCTTTCACAGCTGCCAAGTGCATGGAGCTCAGGGCTTCCTGGTTTAAAAAACAATGTCCCTAGCTGAGACTGGAGGCAGGTGATTCAGCCTAGGCTTAGCAATGGTGCCAATGAAAACGTGTGGAGGCAGCCATTTTCTGGCACTTTTGTGCTCCCCTTGGGATGCATTTCGCAGCTGCCGTGTGCCTGGAGCTCAGAGCTTGCTGGTTTAAAAAGCTCTACACCTAGGCGTAACCCTAACCCTAACCGTAACACTGGTCATTTAAATCAGCCTGGGTTTAGGAATTATCCCAAGGGAAAAGCTGTGGAGACAGCCATGTTGTGGCACTTTTGCGCTCCCCTTGGGATGCCTTTCACAGCTGCAGTGTGCTTGGAGCACAGGGCTTCCTGGTTTAAAAAACCACAACTTTAGCCCAAACTGGAGGCTTCTAAATCAGCCTTCGTTTCGGGACGTCCCCAAGGAAAAAGCTGTGGAGGCAGGCATGTTGAGGCACTTCTGCGCTCTTCTTGGGTAGTCCTTCGCAGCTGCTGTGTTCTTGGAACTCAGGGCCTTATGGTTAAAAGAACACTAACCCTAGGCCTAACTCAAACCTTAAGCCTAGGAAGGAAAATCAGCCTATGATTCGGGATGGTCTCATGGAAATAGCAGTGGAGGCAGCCAAGTTGTGTCACTTTTGCGCTCCCCTTGGGATGCCTTTCACAGCTGCAGTGTGCCTGGAGCACAGGGCTTCCTGGTTTTAAAAGTCCTAGGCCTAAGCCTAACAGTAACCCTAGGAAGGTAAATCAGCCGGGTATTAGGGTTCTTCCTAAGGAAAAAGCTGTGAAAGCAGCCATGTTGTGGCACTTCTGCGCTCCCTTTGGGATGCCTTTGGCAGATGCAGTAAGCCTGGAACTCAGGGCTTCCTGCTTAAAAAAATCCCAGCCCTTGGCTGAGCCCTAACCCTAACCCTATACAGATAAATCAGCCTAGGTATAGGGATGGTGCCAAGGAAAAAGCTGTGAAAGCTGCCATGTTGTTGCACTTTTGTACTCCCCTTGGGATGCCTTTCACAGCTGCCGTGTGCCTGGAGCTCAGGGCTTCCTGGTTTAAAAAACCATGTCCCTAGCTGAGACTGGAGGCAGGTGATTCAGCCTAGGCTTAGCAATGGTGCCAATGAAAACGTGTGGAGGCAGCCATTTTCTGGCCCTTTTGTGCTCCCCTTGGGATGCCTTTCGCAGCTGCCGTGTGCCTGGAGCTCAGAGCTTGCTGGTTTAAAAAGCTCTACACCTAGGCGTAACCCTAACCCTAACTGTAAAACTGGTCATTTAAATCAGCCTGGGTTTAGGAATTATCCCAAGGGAAAAGCTGTGGAGACAGCCATGTTGTGGCACTTTTGCGCTCCCCTTGGGATGCCTTTCACAGCTGCAGTGTGCTTGGAGCACAGGGCTTCCTGGTTTAAAAAACCACAACTTTAGCCCAAACTGGAGGCTTCTAAATCAGCCTTCGTTTCGGGACGTCCCCAAGGAAAAAGCTGTGCAGGCAGGCATGTTGAGGCACTTCTGCGCTCTTCTTGGGTAGTCCTTCGCAGCTGCTGTGTTCTTGGAACTCAGGGCTTTCTGGTTAAAAGAACACTAACCCTAGGCCTAACTCAAACCTTAAGCCTAGGAAGGAAAATCAGCCTATGATTCGGGATGGTCTCATGGAAATAGCAGTGGAGGCAGCCAAGTTGTGTCACTTTTGCGCTCCCCTTGGGATGCCTTTAACAGCTGCAGTGTGCCTGGAGCACAGGGCTTCCTGGTTTTAAAAGTCCTAGGCCTAAGCCTAACAGTAACCCTAGGAAGGTAAATCAGCCGGGTATTAGGGTTCTTCCTAAGGAAAAAGCTGTGAAAGCAGCCATGTTGTGGCACTTCTGCGCTCCCTTTGGGATGCCTTTGGCAGATGCAGTAAGCCTGGAACTCAGGGCTTCCTGGTTAAAAAAATCCTTGCCCTAGGCTGAGCCCTAACCCTAACCCTAGGCAGATAAATCAGCCTAGGTATAGGGATGGTGCCAAGGAAAAAGCTGTGAAAGCTGCCATGTTGTTGCACTTTTGTACTCCCCTTGGGATGCCTTTCACAGCTGCCGTGTGCCTGGAGCTCAGGGCTTCCTGGTTTAAAAAACAATGTCCCTAGCTGAGACTGGAGGCAGGTGATTCAGCCTAGGCTTAGCAATGGTGCCAATGAAAACGTGTGGAGGCAGCCATTTTCTGGCACTTTTGTGCTCCCCTTGGGATGCCTTTCACTGCTGCCGTGTGCCTGGAGCTCAGAGCTTGCTGGTTGAAAAAGCTCTACACCTAGGCGTAACCCTAACCGTAACCGTAACACTGGTCATTTAAATCAGCCTGGGTTTAGGAATTATCCCAAGGGAAAAGCTGTGGAGACAGCCATGTTGTGGCACTTTTGCGCTCCCCTTGGGATGCCTTTCACAGCTGCAGTGTGCTTGGAGCACAGGGCTTCCTGGTTTAAAAAACCACAACTTTAGCCCAAACTGGAGGCTTCTAAATCAGCCTTCGTTTCGGGACGTCCCCAAGGAAAAAGCTGTGGAGGCAGGCATGTTGAGGCACTTCTGCGCTCTTCTTGGGTAGTCCTTCGCAGCTGCTGTGTTCTTGGAACTCAGGGCTTTCTGGTTAAAAGAACACTAACCCTAGGCCTAACTCAAACCTTAAGCCTAGGAAGGAAAATCAGCCTATGATTCGGGATGGTCTCATGGAAATAGCAGTGGAGGCAGCCAAGTTGTGTCACTTTTGCGCTCCCCTTGGGATGCCTTTAACAGCTGCAGTGTGCCTGGAGCACAGGGCTTCCTGGTTTTAAAAGTCCTAGGCCTAAGCCTAACAGTAACCCTAGGAAGGTAAATCAGCCGGGTATTAGGGTTCTTCCTAAGGAAAAAGCTGTGAAAGCAGCCATGTTGTGGCACTTCTGCGCTCCCTTTGGGATGCCTTTGGCAGATGCAGTAAGCCTGGAACTCAGGGCTTCCTGCTTAAAAAAATCCTTGCCCTTGGCTGAGCCCTAACCCTAACCCTAGGCAGATAAATCAGCCTAGGTATAGGGATGGTGCCAAGGAAAAAGCTGTGAAAGCTGCCATGTTGTTGCACTTTTGTACTCCCCTTGGGATGCCTTTCACAGCTGCCGTGTGCCTGGAGCTCAGGGCTTCCTGGTTTAAAAAACCATGTCCCTAGCTGAGACTGGAGGCAGGTGATTCAGCCTAGGCTTAGCAATGGTGCCAATGAAAACGTGTGGAGGCAGCCATTTTCTGGCACTTTTGTGCTCCCCTTGGGATGCCTTTCGCAGCTGCCGTGTGCCTGGAGCACAGGGCTTCCTGGTTTTAAAAGTCCTAGGCCTAAGCCTAAGAGTAACCCTAGGAAGGTAAATCAGCCGGGTATTAGGGTTCTTCCTAAGGAAAAAGCTGTGAAAGCAGCCATGTTGTGGCACTTCTGCGCTCCCTTTGGGATGCCTTTGGCAGATGCAGTAAGCCTGGAACTCAGGGCTTCCTGGTTAAAAAAATCCTAGCCCTTGGCTGAGCCCTAACCCTAACCCTAGGCAGATAAATCAGCCTAGGTATAGGGATGGTGCCAAGGAAAAAGCTGTGAAAGCTGCCATGTTGTTGCACTTTTGTACTCCCCTTGGGATGCCTTTCACAGCTGCCAAGTGCCTGGAGCTCAGGGCTTCCTGGTTTAAAAAACAATGTCCCTAGCTGAGACTGGAGGCAGGTGATTCAGCCTAGGCTTAGCAATGGTGCCAATGAAAACGTGTGGAGGCAGCCATTTTCTGGCACTTTTGTGCTCCCCTTGGGATGCATTTCGCAGCTGCCGTGTGCCTGGAGCTCAGAGCTTGCTGGTTTAAAAAGCTCTACACCTAGGCGTAACCCTAACCCTAACCGTAACACTGGTCATTTAAATCAGCCTGGGTTTAGGAATTATCCCAAGGGAAAAGCTGTGGAGACAGCCATGTTGTGGCACTTTTGCGCTCCCCTTGGGATGCCTTTCACAGCTGCAGTGTGCTTGGAGCACAGGGCTTCCTGGTTTAAAAAACCACAACTTTAGCCCAAACTGGAGGCTTCTAAATCAGCCTTCGTTTCGGGACGTCCCCAAGGAAAAAGCTGTGGAGGCAGGCATGTTGAGGCACTTCTGCGCTCTTCTTAGGTAGTCCTTCGCAGCTGCTGTGTTCTTGGAACTCAGGGCTTTCTGGTTAAAAGAACACTAACCCTAGGCCTAACTCAAACCTTAAGCCTAGGAAGGAAAATCAGCCTATGATTCGGGATGGTCTCATGGAAATAGCAGTGGAGGCAGCCAAGTTGTGTCACTTTTGCGCTCCCCTTGGGATGCCTTTAACAGCTGCAGTGTGCCTGGAGCACAGGGCTTCCTGGTTTTAAAAGTCCTAGGCCTAAGCCTAACAGTAACCCTAGGAAGGTAAATCAGCCGGGTATTAGGGTTCTTCCTAAGGAAAAAGCTGTGAAAGCAGCCATGTTGTGGCACTTCTGCGCTCCCTTTGGGATGCCTTTGGCAGATGCAGTAAGCCTGGAACTCAGGGCTTCCTGCTTAAAAAAATCCCAGCCCTAGGCTGAGCCCTAACCCTAACCCTAGGCAGATAAATCAGCCTAGGTATAGGGATGGTGCCAAGGAAAAAGCTGTGAAAGCTGCCATGTTGTTGCACTTTTGTACTCCCCTTGGGATGCCTTTCACAGCTGCCGTGTGCCTGGAGCTCAGGGCTTCCTGGTTTAAAAAACAATGTCCCTAGCTGAGACTGGAGGCAGGTGATTCAGCCTAGGCTTAGCAATGGTGCCAATGAAAACGTGTGGAGGCAGCCATTTTCTGGCACTTTTGTGCTCCCCTTGGGATGCCTTTCACTGCTGCCGTGTGCCTGGAGCTCAGAGCTTGCTGGTTGAAAAAGCTCTACACCTAGGCGTAACCCTAACCGTAACCGTAACACTGGTCATTTAAATTAGCCTGGGTTTAGGAATTATCCCAAGGGAAAAGCTGTGGAGACAGCCATGTTGTGGCACTTTTGCGCTCCCCTTGGGATGCCTTCACAGCTGCAGTGTGCTTGGAGCACAGGGCTTCCTGGTTTAAAAAACCACAACTTTAGCCCAAACTGGAGGCTTCTAAATCAGCCTTCGTTTCGGGACGTCCCCAAGGAAAAAGCTGTGGAGGCAGGCATGTTGAGGCACTTCTGCGCTCTTCTTGGGTAGTCCTTCGCAGCTGCTGTGTTCTTGGAACTCAGGGCTTTCTGGTTAAAAGAACACTAACCCTAGGCCTAACTCAAACCTTAAGCCTAGGAAGGAAAATCAGCCTATGATTCGGGATGGTCTCATGGAAATAGCAGTGGAGGCAGCCAAGTTGTGTCACTTTTGCGCTCCCCTTGGGATGCCTTTCACAGCTGCAGTGTGCCTGGAGCACAGGGCTTCCTGGTTTTAAAAGTCCTAGGCCTAAGCCTAACAGTAACCCTAGGAAGGTAAATCAGCCAGGTATTAGGGTTCTTCCTAAGGAAAAAGCTGTGAAAGCAGCCATGTTGTGGCACTTCTGCGCTCCCTTTGGGATGCCTTTGGCAGATGCAGTAAGCCTGGAACTCAGGGCTTCCTGCTTAAAAAAATCCTAGCCCTAGGCTGAGCCCTAACCCTAACCCTAGGCAGATAAATCAGCCTAGGTATAGGGATGGTGCCAAGGAAAAAGCTGTGAAAGCTGCCATGTTGTTGCACTTTTGTACTCCCCTTGGGATGCCTTTCACAGCTGCCGTGTGCCTGGAGCTCAGGGCTTCCTGGTTTAAAAAACCATGTCCCTAGCTGAGACTGGAGGCAGGTGATTCAGCCTAGGCTTAGCAATGGTGCCAATGAAAACGTGTGGAGGCAGCCATTTTCTGGCACTTTTGTGCTCCCCTTGGGATGCCTTTCGCAGCTGCCGTGTGCCTGGAGCTCAGAGCTTGCTGGTTTAAAAAGCTCTACACCTAGGCGTAACCCTAACCCTAACCGTAACACTGGTCATTTAAATCAGCCTGGGTTTAGGAATTATCCCAAGGGAAAAGCTGTGGAGACAGCCATGTTGTGGCACTTTTGCGCTCCCCTTGGGATGCCTTTCACAGCTGCAGTGTGCTTGGAGCACAGGGCTTCCTGGTGTAAAAAACCACAACTTTAGCCCAAACTGGAGGCTTCTAAATCAGCCTTCGTTTCGGGACGTCCCCAAGGAAAAAGCTGTGGAGGCAGGCATCATGAGGCACTTCTGCGCTCTTCTTGGGTAGTCCTTCGCAGCTGCTGTGTTCTTGGAACTCAGGGCTTTCTGGTTAAAAGAACACTAACCCTAGGCCTAACTCAAACCTTAAGCCTAGGAAGGAAAATCAGCCTATGATTCGGGATGGTCTCATGGAAATAGCAGTGGAGGCAGCCAAGTTGTGTCACTTTTGCGCTCCCCTTGGGATGCCTTTCACAGCTGCAGTGTGCCTGGAGCACAGGGCTTCCTGGTTTTAAAAGTCCTAGGCCTAAGCCTAACAGTAACCCTAGGAAGGTAAATCAGCCGGGTATTAGGGTTCTTCCTAAGGAAAAAGCTGTGAAAGCAGCCATGTTGTGGCACTTCTGCGCTCCCTTTGGGATGCCTTTGGCAGATGCAGTAAGCCTGGAACTCAGGGCTTCCTGGTTAAAAAAATCCTAGCCCTAGGCTGAGCCCTAACCCTAACCCTAGGCAGATAAATCAGCCTAGGTATAGGGATGGTGCCAAGGAAAAAGCTGTGAAAGCTGCCATGTTGTTGCACTTTTGTACTCCCCTTGGGATGCCTTTCACAGCTGCCGTGTGCCTGGAGCTCAGGGCTTCCTGGTTTAAAAAACCATGTCCCTAGCTGAGACTGGAGGCAGGTGATTCAGCCTAGGCTTAGCAATGGTGCCAATGAAAACGTGTGGAGGCAGCCATTTTCTGGCACTTTTGTGCTCCCCTTGGGATGCCTTTCGCAGCTGCCGTGTGCCTGGAGCTCAGAGCTTGCTGGTTTAAAAAGCTCTACACCTAGGCGTAACCCTAACCCTAACCGTAACACTGGTCATTTAAATCAGCCTGGGTTTAGGAATTATCCCAAGGGAAAAGCTGTGGAGACAGCCATGTTGTGGCACTTTTGCGCTCCCCTTGGGATGCCTTTCACAGCTGCAGTGTGCTTGGAGCACAGGGCTTCCTGGTTTAAAAAACCACAACTTTAGCCCAAACTGGAGGCTTCTAAATCAGCCTTCGTTTCGGGACGTCCCCAAGGAAAAAGCTGTGGAGGCAGGCATGTTGAGGCACTTCTGCGCTCTTCTTAGGTAGTCCTTCGCAGCTGCTGTGTTCTTGGAACTCAGGGCTTTCTGGTTAAAAGAACACTAACCCTAGGCCTAACTCAAACCTTAAGCCTAGGAAGGAAAATCAGCCTATGATTCGGGATGGTCTCATGGAAATAGCAGTGGAGGCAGCCAAGTTGTGTCACTTTTGCGCTCCCCTTGGGATGCCTTTAACAGCTGCAGTGTGCCTGGAGCACAGGGCTTCCTGGTTTTAAAAGTCCTAGGCCTAAGCCTAACAGTAACCCTAGGAAGGTAAATCAGCCGGGTATTAGGGTTCTTCCTAAGGAAAAAGCTGTGAAAGCAGCCATGTTGTGGCACTTCTGCGCTCCCTTTGGGATGCCTTTGGCAGATGCAGTAAGCCTGGAACTCAGGGCTTCCTGCTTAAAAAAATCCCAGCCCTAGGCTGAGCCCTAACCCTAACCCTAGGCAGATAAATCAGCCTAGGTATAGGGATGGTGCCAAGGAAAAAGCTGTGAAAGCTGCCATGTTGTTGCACTTTTGTACTCCCCTTGGGATGCCTTTCACAGCTGCCGTGTGCCTGGAGCTCAGGGCTTCCTGGTTTAAAAAACAATGTCCCTAGCTGAGACTGGAGGCAGGTGATTCAGCCTAGGCTTAGCAATGGTGCCAATGAAAACGTGTGGAGGCAGCCATTTTCTGGCACTTTTGTGCTCCCCTTGGGATGCCTTTCACTGCTGCCGTGTGCCTGGAGCTCAGAGCTTGCTGGTTGAAAAAGCTCTACACCTAGGCGTAACCCTAACCGTAACCGTAACACTGGTCATTTAAATTAGCCTGGGTTTAGGAATTATCCCAAGGGAAAAGCTGTGGAGACAGCCATGTTGTGGCACTTTTGCGCTCCCCTTGGGATGCCTTCACAGCTGCAGTGTGCTTGGAGCACAGGGCTTCCTGGTTTAAAAAACCACAACTTTAGCCCAAACTGGAGGCTTCTAAATCAGCCTTCGTTTCGGGACGTCCCCAAGGAAAAAGCTGTGGAGGCAGGCATGTTGAGGCACTTCTGCGCTCTTCTTGGGTAGTCCTTCGCAGCTGCTGTGTTCTTGGAACTCAGGGCTTTCTGGTTAAAAGAACACTAACCCTAGGCCTAACTCAAACCTTAAGCCTAGGAAGGAAAATCAGCCTATGATTCGGGATGGTCTCATGGAAATAGCAGTGGAGGCAGCCAAGTTGTGTCACTTTTGCGCTCCCCTTGGGATGCCTTTCACAGCTGCAGTGTGCCTGGAGCACAGGGCTTCCTGGTTTTAAAAGTCCTAGGCCTAAGCCTAACAGTAACCCTAGGAAGGTAAATCAGCCAGGTATTAGGGTTCTTCCTAAGGAAAAAGCTGTGAAAGCAGCCATGTTGTGGCACTTCTGCGCTCCCTTTGGGATGCCTTTGGCAGATGCAGTAAGCCTGGAACTCAGGGCTTCCTGCTTAAAAAAATCCTAGCCCTAGGCTGAGCCCTAACCCTAACCCTAGGCAGATAAATCAGCCTAGGTATAGGGATGGTGCCAAGGAAAAAGCTGTGAAAGCTGCCATGTTGTTGCACTTTTGTACTCCCCTTGGGATGCCTTTCACAGCTGCCGTGTGCCTGGAGCTCAGGGCTTCCTGGTTTAAAAAACCATGTCCCTAGCTGAGACTGGAGGCAGGTGATTCAGCCTAGGCTTAGCAATGGTGCCAATGAAAACGTGTGGAGGCAGCCATTTTCTGGCACTTTTGTGCTCCCCTTGGGATGCCTTTCGCAGCTGCCGTGTGCCTGGAGCTCAGAGCTTGCTGGTTTAAAAAGCTCTACACCTAGGCGTAACCCTAACCCTAACCGTAACACTGGTCATTTAAATCAGCCTGGGTTTAGGAATTATCCCAAGGGAAAAGCTGTGGAGACAGCCATGTTGTGGCACTTTTGCGCTCCCCTTGGGATGCCTTTCACAGCTGCAGTGTGCTTGGAGCACAGGGCTTCCTGGTGTAAAAAACCACAACTTTAGCCCAAACTGGAGGCTTCTAAATCAGCCTTCGTTTCGGGACGTCCCCAAGGAAAAAGCTGTGGAGGCAGGCATCATGAGGCACTTCTGCGCTCTTCTTGGGTAGTCCTTCGCAGCTGCTGTGTTCTTGGAACTCAGGGCTTTCTGGTTAAAAGAACACTAACCCTAGGCCTAACTCAAACCTTAAGCCTAGGAAGGAAAATCAGCCTATGATTCGGGATGGTCTCATGGAAATAGCAGTGGAGGCAGCCAAGTTGTGTCACTTTTGCGCTCCCCTTGGGATGCCTTTCACAGCTGCAGTGTGCCTGGAGCACAGGGCTTCCTGGTTTTAAAAGTCCTAGGCCTAAGCCTAACAGTAACCCTAGGAAGGTAAATCAGCCGGGTATTAGGGTTCTTCCTAAGGAAAAAGCTGTGAAAGCAGCCATGTTGTGGCACTTCTGCGCTCCCTTTGGGATGCCTTTGGCAGATGCAGTAAGCCTGGAACTCAGGGCTTCCTGGTTAAAAAAATCCTAGCCCTAGGCTGAGCCCTAACCCTAACCCTAGGCAGATAAATCAGCCTAGGTATAGGGATGGTGCCAAGGAAAAAGCTGTGAAAGCTGCCATGTTGTTGCACTTTTGTACTCCCCTTGGGATGCCTTTCACAGCTGCCGTGTGCCTGGAGCTCAGGGCTTCCTGGTTTAAAAAACCATGTCCCTAGCTGAGACTGGAGGCAGGTGATTCAGCCTAGGCTTAGCAATGGTGCCAATGAAAACGTGTGGAGGCAGCCATTTTCTGGCACTTTTGTGCTCCCCTTGGGATGCCTTTCGCAGCTGCCGTGTGCCTGGAGCTCAGAGCTTGCTGGTTTAAAAAGCTCTACACCTAGGCGTAACCCTAACCCTAACCGTAACACTGGTCATTTAAATCAGCCTGGGTTTAGGAATTATCCCAAGGGAAAAGCTGTGGAGACAGCCATGTTGTGGCACTTTTGCGCTCCCCTTGGGATGCCTTTCACAGCTGCAGTGTGCTTGGAGCACAGGGCTTCCTGGTTTAAAAAACCACAACTTTAGCCCAAACTGGAGGCTTCTAAATCAGCCTTCGTTTCGGGACGTCCCCAAGGAAAAAGCTGTGGAGGCAGGCATGTTGAGGCACTTCTGCGCTCTTCTTGGGTAGTCCTTCGCAGCTGCTGTGTTCTTGGAACTCAGGGCTTTCTGGTTAAAAGAACACTAACCCTAGGCCTAACTCAAACCTTAAGCCTAGGAAGGAAAATCAGCCTATGATTCGGGATGGTCTCATGGAAATAGCAGTGGAGGCAGCCAAGTTGTGTCACTTTTGCGCTCCCCTTGGGATGCCTTTCACAGCTGCAGTGTGCCTGGAGCACAGGGCTTCCTGGTTTTAAAAGTCCTAGGCCTAAGCCTAACAGTAACCCTAGGAAGGTAAATCAGCCAGGTATTAGGGTTCTTCCTAAGGAAAAAGCTGTGAAAGCAGCCATGTTGTGGCACTTCTGCGCTCCCTTTGGGATGCCTTTGGCAGATGCAGTAAGCCTGGAACTCAGGGCTTCCTGGTTAAAAAAATCCTAGCCCTAGGCTGAGCCCTAACCCTAACCCTAGGCAGATAAATCAGCCTAGGTATAGGGATGGTGCCAAGGAAAAAGCTGTGAAAGCTGCCATGTTGTTGCACTTTTGTACTCCCCTTGGGATGCCTTTCACAGCTGCCGTGTGCCTGGAGCTCAGGGCTTCCTGGTTTAAAAAACCATGTCCCTAGCTGAGACTGGAGGCAGGTGATTCAGCCTAGGCTTAGCAATGGTGCCAATGAAAACGTGTGGAGGCAGCCATTTTCTGGCACTTTTGTGCTCCCCTTGGGATGCCTTTCGCAGCTGCCGTGTGCCTGGAGCTCAGAGCTTGCTGGTTTAAAAAGCTCTACACCTAGGCGTAACCCTAACCCTAACCGTAACACTGGTCATTTAAATCAGCCTGGGTTTAGGAATTATCCCAAGGGAAAAGCTGTGGAGACAGCCATGTTGTGGCACTTTTGCGCTCCCCTTGGGATGCCTTTCACAGCTGCAGTGTGCTTGGAGCACAGGGCTTCCTGGTTTAAAAAACCACAAATTTAGCCCAAACTGGAGGCTTCTAAATCAGCCTTCGTTTCGGGACGTCCCCAAGGAAAAAGCTGTGGAGGCAGGCATGTTGAGGCACTTCTGCGCTCTTCTTGGGTAGTCCTTCGCAGCTGCTGTGTTCTTGGAACTCAGGGCTTTCTGGTTAAAAGAACACTAACCCTAGGCCTAACTCAAACCTTAAGCCTAGGAAGGAAAATCAGCCTATGATTCGGGATGGTCTCATGGAAATAGCAGTGGAGGCAGCCAAGTTGTGTCACTTTTGCGCTCCCCTTGGGATGCCTTTCACAGCTGCAGTGTGCCTGGAGCACAGGGCTTCCTGGTTTTAAAAGTCCTAGGCCTAAGCCTAACAGTATTCCTAGGAAGGTAAATCAGCCAGGTATTAGGGTTCTTCCTAAGGAAAAAGCTGTGAAAGCAGCCATGTTGTGGCACTTCTGCGCTCCCTTTGGGATGCCTTTGGCAGATGCAGTAAGCCTGGAACTCAGGGCTTCCTGCTTAAAAAAATCCTAGCCCTAGGCTGAGCCCTAACCCTAACCCTAGGCAGATAAATCAGCCTAGGTATAGGGATGGTGCCAAGGAAAAAGCTGTGAAAGCTGCCATGTTGTTGCACTTTTGTACTCCCCTTGGGATGCCTTTCACAGCTGCCGTGTGCCTGGAGCTCAGGGCTTCCTGGTTTAAAAAACCATGTCCCTAGCTGAGACTGGAGGCAGGTGATTCAGCCTAGGCTTAGCAATGGTGCCAATGAAAACGTGTGGAGGCAGCCATTTTCTGGCACTTTTGTGCTCCCCTTGGGATGCCTTTCGCAGCTGCCGTGTGCCTGGAGCTCAGAGCTTGCTGGTTTAAAAAGCTCTACACCTAGGCGTAACCCTAACCCTAACCGTAACACTGGTCATTTAAATCAGCCTGGGTTTAGGAATTATCCCAAGGGAAAAGCTGTGGAGACAGCCATGTTGTGGCACTTTTGCGCTCCCCTTGGGATGCCTTTCACAGCTGCAGTGTGCTTGGAGCACAGGGCTTCCTGGTGTAAAAAACCACAACTTTAGCCCAAACTGGAGGCTTCTAAATCAGCCTTCGTTTCGGGACGTCCCCAAGGAAAAAGCTGTGGAGGCAGGCATGTTGAGGCACTTCTGCGCTCTTCTTGGGTAGTCCTTCGCAGCTGCTGTGTTCTTGGAACTCAGGGCTTTCTGGTTAAAAGAACACTAACCCTAGGCCTAACTCAAACCTTAAGCCTAGGAAGGAAAATCAGCCTATGATTCGGGATGGTCTCATGGAAATAGCAGTGGAGGCAGCCAAGTTGTGTCACTTTTGCGCTCCCCTTGGGATGCCTTTCACAGCTGCAGTGTGCCTGGAGCACAGGGCTTCCTGGTTTTAAAAGTCCTAGGCCTAAGCCTAACAGTAACCCTAGGAAGGTAAATCAGCCGGGTATTAGGGTTCTTCCTAAGGAAAAAGCTGTGAAAGCAGCCATGTTGTGGCACTTCTGCGCTCCCTTTGGGATGCCTTTTGCAGATGCAGTAAGCCTGGAACTCAGGGCTTCCTGGTTAAAAAAATCCTAGCCCTAGGCTGAGCCCTAACCCTAACCCTAGGCAGATAAATCAGCCTAGGTATAGGGATGGTGCCAAGGAAAAAGCTGTGAAAGCTGCCATGTTGTTGCACTTTTGTACTCCCCTTGGGATGCCTTTCACAGCTGCCGTGTGCCTGGAGCTCAGGGCTTCCTGGTTTAAAAAACCATGTCCCTAGCTGAGACTGGAGGCAGGTGATTCAGCCTAGGCTTAGCAATGGTGCCAATGAAAACGTGTGGAGGCAGCCATTTTCTGGCACTTTTGTGCTCCCCTTGGGATGCCTTTCGCAGCTGCCGTGTGCCTGGAGCTCAGAGCTTGCTGGTTTAAAAAGCTCTACACCTAGGCGTAACCCTAACCCTAACCGTAACACTGGTCATTTAAATCAGCCTGGGTTTAGGAATTATCCCAAGGGAAAAGCTGTGGAGACAGCCATGTTGTGGCACTTTTGCGCTCCCCTTGGGATGCCTTTCACAGCTGCAGTGTGCTTGGAGCACAGGGCTTCCTGGTGTAAAAAACCACAACTTTAGCCCAAACTGGAGGCTTCTAAATCAGCCTTCGTTTCGGGACGTCCCCAAGGAAAAAGCTGTGGAGGCAGGCATGTTGAGGCACTTCTGCGCTCTTCTTGGGTAGTCCTTCGCAGCTGCTGTGTTCTTGGAACTCAGGGCTTTCTGGTTAAAAGAACACTAACCCTAGGCCTAACTCAAACCTTAAGCCTAGGAAGGAAAATCAGCCTATGATTCGGGATGGTCTCATGGAAATAGCAGTGGAGGCAGCCAAGTTGTGTCACTTTTGCGCTCCCCTTGGGATGCCTTTCACAGCTGCAGTGTGCCTGGAGCACAGGGCTTCCTGGTTTTAAAAGTCCTAGGCCTAAGCCTAACAGTAACCCTAGGAAGGTAAATCAGCCGGGTATTAGGGTTCTTCCTAAGGAAAAAGCTGTGAAAGCAGCCATGTTGTGGCACTTCTGCGCTCCCTTTGGGATGCCTTTGGCAGATGCAGTAAGCCTGGAACTCAGGGCTTCCTGCTTAAAAAAATCCTTGCCCTTGGCTGAGCCCTAACCCTAACCCTAGGCAGATAAATCAGCCTAGGTATAGGGATTGTGCCAAGGAAAAAGCTGTGAAAGCTGCCATGTTGTTGCACTTTTGTACTCCCCTTGGGATGCCTTTCACAGCTGCCGTGTGCCTGGAGCTCAGGGCTTCCTGGTTTAAAAAACCATGTCCCTAGCTGAGACTGGAGGCAGGTGATTCAGCCTAGGCTTAGCAATGGTGCCAATGAAAACGTGTGGAGGCAGCCATTTTCTGGCACTTTTGTGCTCCCCTTGGGATGCCTTTCGCAGCTGCCGTGTGCCTGGAGCTCAGAGCTTGCTGGTTTAAAAAGCTCTACACCTAGGCGTAACCCTAACCGTAACCGTAACACTGGTCATTTAAATCAGCCTGGGTTTAGGAATTATCCCAAGGGAAAAGCTGTGGAGACAGCCATGTTGTGGCACTTTTGCGCTCCCCTTGGGATGCCTTTCACAGCTGCAGTGTGCTTGGAGCACAGGGCTTCCTGGTGTAAAAAACCACAACTTTAGCCCAAACTGGAGGCTTCTAAATCAGCCTTCGTTTCGGGACGTCCCCAAGGAAAAAGCTGTGGAGGCAGGCATGTTGAGGCACTTCTGCGCTCTTCTTGGGTAGTCCTTCGCAGCTGCTGTGTTCTTGGAACTCAGGGCTTTCTGGTTAAAAGAACACTAACCCTAGGCCTAACTCAAACCTTAAGCCTAGGAAGGAAAATCAGCCTATGATTCGGGATGGTCTCATGGAAATAGCAGTGGAGGCAGCCAAGTTGTGTCACTTTTGCGCTCCCCTTGGGATGCCTTTAACAGCTGCAGTGTGCCTGGAGCACAGGGCTTCCTGGTTTTAAAAGTCCTAGGCCTAAGCCTAACAGTAACCCTAGGAAGGTAAATCAGCCGGGTATTAGGGTTCTTCCTAAGGAAAAAGCTGTGAAAGCAGCCATGTTGTGGCACTTCTGCGCTCCCTTTGGGATGCCTTTGGCAGATGCAGTAAGCCTGGAACTCAGGGCTTCCTGCTAAAAAAAATCCTTGCCCTTGGCTGAGCCCTAACCCTAACCCTAGGCAGATAAATCAGCCTAGGTATAGGGATGGTGCCAAGGAAAAAGCTGTGAAAGCTGCCATGTTGTTGCACTTTTGTACTCCCCTTGGGATGCCTTTCACAGCTGCCGTGTGCCTGGAGCTCAGGGCTTCCTGGTTTAAAAAACAATGTCCCTAGCTGAGACTGGAGGCAGGTGATTCAGCCTAGGCTTAGCAATGGTGCCAATGAAAACGTGTGGAGGCAGCCATTTTCTGGCACTTTTGTGCTCCCCTTGGGATGCCTTTCGCAGCTGCCGTGTGCCTGGAGCTCAGAGCTTGCTGGTTTAAAAAGCTCTACACCTAGGCGTAACCCTAACCCTAACCGTAACACTGGTCATTTAAATCAGCCTGGGTTTAGGAATTATCCCAAGGGAAAAGCTGTGGAGACAGCCATGTTGTGGCACTTTTGCGCTCCCCTTGGGATGCCTTTCACAGCTGCAGTGTGCTTGGAGCACAGGGCTTCCTGGTTTAAAAAACCACAACTTTAGCCCAAACTGGAGGCTTCTAAATCAGCCTTCGTTTCGGGACGTCCCCAAGGAAAAAGCTGTGGAGGCAGGCATGTTGAGGCACTTCTGCGCTCTTCTTGGGTAGTCCTTCGCAGCTGCTGTGTTCTTGGAACTCAGGGCTTTCTGGTTAAAAGAACACTAACCCTAGGCCTAACTCAAACCTTAAGCCTAGGAAGGAAAATCAGCCTATGATTCGGGATGGTCTCATGGAAATAGCAGTGGAGGCAGCCAAGTTGTGTCACTTTTGCGCTCCCCTTGGGATGCCTTTAACAGCTGCAGTGTGCCTGGAGCACAGGGCTTCCTGGTTTTAAAAGTCCTAGGCCTAAGCCTAACAGTAACCCTAGGAAGGTAAATCAGCCGGGTATTAGGGTTCTTCCTAAGGAAAAAGCTGTGAAAGCAGCCATGTTGTGGCACTTCTGCGCTCCCTTTGGGATGCCTTTGGCAGATGCAGTAAGCCTGGAACTCAGGGCTTCCTGCTTAAAAAAATCCTAGCCCTAGGCTGAGCCCTAACCCTAACCCTAGGCAGATAAATCAGCCTAGGTATAGGGATGGTGCCAAGGAAAAAGCTGTGAAAGCTGCCATGTTGTTGCACTTTTGTACTCCCCTTGGGATGCCTTTCACAGCTGCCGTGTGCCTGGAGCTCAGGGCTTCCTGGTTTAAAAAACCATGTCCCTAGCTGAGACTGGAGGCAGGTGATTCAGCCTAGGCTTAGCAATGGTGCCAATGAAAACGTGTGGAGGCAGCCATTTTCTGGCACTTTTGTGCTCCCCTTGGGATGCCTTTCGCAGCTGCCGTGTGCCTGGAGCTCAGAGCTTGCTGGTTTAAAAAGCTCTACACCTAGGCGTAACCCTAACCCTAACCGTAACACTGGTCATTTAAATCAGCCTGGGTTTAGGAATTATCCCAAGGGAAAAGCTGTGGAGACAGCCATGTTGTGGCACTTTTGCGCTCCCCTTGGGATGCCTTTCACAGCTGCAGTGTGCTTGGAGCACAGGGCTTCCTGGTTTAAAAAACCACAACTTTAGCCCAAACTGGAGGCTTCTAAATCAGCCTTCGTTTCGGGACGTCCCCAAGGAAAAAGCTGTGGAGGCAGGCATGTTGAGGCACTTCTGCGCTCTTCTTGGGTAGTCCTTCGCAGCTGCTGTGTTCTTGGAACTCAGGGCTTTCTGGTTAAAAGAACACTAACCCTAGGCCTAACTCAAACCTTAAGCCTAGGAAGGAAAATCAGCCTATGATTCGGGATGGTCTCATGGAAATAGCAGTGGAGGCAGCCAAGTTGTGTCACTTTTGCGCTCCCCTTGGGATGCCTTTCACAGCTGCAGTGTGCCTGGAGCACAGGGCTTCCTGGTTTTAAAAGTCCTAGGCCTAAGCCTAACAGTAACCCTAGGAAGGTAAATCAGCCGGGTATTAGGGTTCTTCCTAAGGAAAAAGCTGTGAAAGCAGCCATGTTGTGGCACTTCTGCGCTCCCTTTGGGATGCCTTTGGCAGATGCAGTAAGCCTGGAACTCAGGGCTTCCTGGTTAAAAAAATCCTAGCCCTAGGCTGAGCCCTAACCCTAACCCTAGGCAGATAAATCAGCCTAGGTATAGGGATGGTGCCAAGGAAAAAGCTGTGAAAGCTGCCATGTTGTTGCACTTTTGTACTCCCCTTGGGATGCCTTTCACAGCTGCCGTGTGCCTGGAGCTCAGGGCTTCCTGGTTTAAAAAACCATGTCCCTAGCTGAGACTGGAGGCAGGTGATTCAGCCTAGGCTTAGCAATGGTGCCAATGAAAACGTGTGGAGGCAGCCATTTTCTGGCACTTTTGTGCTCCCCTTGGGATGCTTTTCGCAGCTGCCGTGTGCCTGGAGCTCAGAGCTTGCTGGTTTAAAAAGCTCTACACCTAGGCGTAACCCTAACCCTAACCGTAACACTGGTCATTTAAATCAGCCTGGGTTTAGGAATTATCCCAAGGGAAAAGCTGTGGAGACAGCCATGTTGTGGCACTTTTGCGCTCCCCTTGGGATGCCTTTCACAGCTGCAGTGTGCTTGGAGCACAGGGCTTCCTGGTTTAAAAAACCACAACTTTAGCCCAAACTGGAGGCTTCTAAATCAGCCTTCGTTTCGGGACGTCCCCAAGGAAAAAGCTGTGGAGGCAGGCATGTTGAGGCACTTCTGCGCTCTTCTTGGGTAGTCCTTCGCAGCTGCTGTGTTCTTGGAACTCAGGGCTTTCTGGTTAAAAGAACACTAACCCTAGGCCTAACTCAAACCTTAAGCCTAGGAAGGAAAATCAGCCTATGATTCGGGATGGTCTCATGGAAATAGCAGTGGAGGCAGCCAAGTTGTGTCACTTTTGCGCTCCCCTTGGGATGCCTTTCACAGCTGCAGTGTGCCTGGAGCACAGGGCTTCCTGGTTTTAAAAGTCCTAGGCCTAAGCCTAACAGTAACCCTAGGAAGGTAAATCAGCCGGGTATTAGGGTTCTTCCTAAGGAAAAAGCTGTGAAAGCAGCCATGTTGTGGCACTTCTGCGCTCCCTTTGGGATGCCTTTGGCAGATGCAGTAAGCCTGGAACTCAGGGCTTCCTGGTTAAAAAAATCCTAGCCCTAGGCTGAGCCCTAACCCTAACCCTAGGCAGATAAATCAGCCTAGGTATAGGGATGGTGCCAAGGAAAAAGCTGTGAAAGCTGCCATGTTGTTGCACTTTTGTACTCCCCTTGGGATGCCTTTCACAGCTGCCGTGTGCCTGGAGCTCAGGGCTTCCTGGTTTAAAAAACCATGTCCCTAGCTGAGACTGGAGGCAGGTGATTCAGCCTAGGCTTAGCAATGGTGCCAATGAAAACGTGTGGAGGCAGCCATTTTCTGGCACTTTTGTGCTCCCCTTGGGATGCTTTTTGCAGCTGCCATGTGCCTGGAGCTCAGAGCTTGCTGGTTTAAAAAGCTCTACACCTAGGCGTAACCCTAACCCTAACCGTAACACTGGTCATTTAAATCAGCCTGGGTTTAGGAATTATCCCAAGGGAAAAGCTGTGGAGACAGCCATGTTGTGGCACTTTTGTGCTCCCCTTGGGATGCCTTTCACAGCTGCAGTGTGCTTGGAGCACAGGGCTTCCTGGTGTAAAAAACCACAACTTTAGCCCAAACTGGAGGCTTCTAAATCAGCCTTCGTTTCGGGACGTCCCCAAGGAAAAAGCTGTGGAGGCAGGCATGTTGAGGCACTTCTGCGCTCTTCTTGGGTAGTCCTTCGCAGCTGCTGTGTTCTTGGAACTCAGGGCTTTCTGGTTAAAAGAACACTAACCCTAGGCCTAACTCAAACCTTAAGCCTAGGAAGGAAAATCAGCCTATGATTCGGGATGGTCTCATGGAAATAGCAGTGGAGGCAGCCAAGTTGTGTCACTTTTGCGCTCCCCTTGGGATGCCTTTCACAGCTGCAGTGTGCCTGGAGCACAGGGCTTCCTGGTTTTAAAAGTCCTAGGCCTAAGCCTAACAGTAACCCTAGGAAGGTAAATCAGCCGGGTATTAGGGTTCTTCCTAAGGAAAAAGCTGTGAAAGCAGCCATGTTGTGGACCTTCTGCGCTCCCTTTGGGATGCCTTTGGCAGATGCAGTAAGCCTGGAACTCAGGGCTTCCGGCTTAAAAAAATCCTTGCCCTTGGCTGAGCCCTAACCCTAACCCTAGGCAGATAAATCAGCCTAGGTATAGGGATTGTGCCAAGGAAAAAGCTGTGAAAGCTGCCATGTTGTTGCACTTTTGTACTCCCCTTGGGATGCCTTTCACAGCTGCCGTGTGCCTGGAGCTCAGGGCTTCCTGGTTTAAAAAACAATGTCCCTAGCTGAGACTGGAGGCAGGTGATTCAGCCTAGGCTTAGCAATGGTGCCAATGAAAACGTGTGGAGGCAGCCATTTTCTGGCACTTTTGTGCTCCCCTTGGGATGCCTTTCGCAGCTGCCGTGTGCCTGGAGCTCAGAGCTTGCTGGTTTAAAAAGCTCTACACCTAGGCATAACCCTAACCGTAACCGTAACACTGGTCATTTAAATCAGCCTGGGTTTAGGAATTATCCCAAGGGAAAAGCTGTGGAGACAGCCATGTTGTGGCACTTTTGCGCTCCCCTTGGGATGCCTTTCACAGCTGCAGTGTGCTTGGAGCACAGGGCTTCCTGGTGTAAAAAACCACAACTTTAGCCCAAACTGGAGGCTTCTAAATCAGCCTTCGTTTCGAGACGTCCCCAAGGAAAAAGCTGTGGAGGCAGGCATGTTGAGGCACTTCTGCGCTCTTCTTGGGTAGTCCTTCGCAGCTGCTGTGTTCTTGGAACTCAGGGCTTTCTGGTTAAAAGAACACTAACCCTAGGCCTAACTCAAACCTTAAGCCTAGGAAGGAAAATCAGCCTATGATTCGGGATGGTCTCATGGAAATAGCAGTGGAGGCAGCCAAGTTGTGTCACTTTTGCGCTCCCCTTGGGATGCCTTTAACAGCTGCAGTGTGCCTGGAGCACAGGGCTTCCTGGTTTTAAAAGTCCTAGGCCTAAGCCTAACAGTAACCCTAGGAAGGTAAATCAGCCGGGTATTAGGGTTCTTCCTAAGGAACAAGCTGTGAAAGCAGCCATGTTGTGGCACTTCTGCGCTCCCTTTGGGATGCCTTTGGCAGATGCAGTAAGCCTGGAACTCAGGGCTTCCTGCTAAAAAAAATCCTAGCCCTAGGCTGAGCCCTAACCCTAACCCTAGGCAGATAAATCAGCCTAGGTATAGGGATGGTGCCAAGGAAAAAGCTGTGAAAGCTGCCATGTTGTTGCACTTTTGTACTCCCCTTGGGATGCCTTTCACAGCTGCCGTGTGCCTGGAGCTTAGGGCTTCCTGGTTTAAAAAACCATGTCCCTAGCTGAGACTGGAGGCAGGTGATTCAGCCTAGGCTTAGCAATGGTGCCAATGAAAACGTGTGGAGGCAGCCATTTTCTGGCACTTTTGTGCTCCCCTTGGGATGCCTTTCGCAGCTGCCGTGTGCCTGGAGCTCAGAGCTTGCTGGTTTAAAAAGCTCTACACCTAGGCGTAACCCTAACCCTAACCGTAACACTGGTCATTTAAATCAGCCTGGGTTTAGGAATTATCCCAAGGGAAAAGCTGTGGAGACAGCCATGTTGTGGCACTTTTGCGCTCCCCTTGGGATGCCTTTCACAGCTGCAGTGTGCTTGGAGCACAGGGCTTCCTGGTTTAAAAAACCACAACTTTAGCCCAAACTGGAGGCTTCTAAATCAGCCTTCGTTTCGGGACGTCCCCAAGGAAAAAGCTGTGGAGGCAGGCATGTTGAGGCACTTCTGCGCTCTTCTTGGGTAGTCCTTCGCAGCTGCTGTGTTCTTGGAACTCAGGGCTTTCTGGTTAAAAGAACACTAACCCTAGGCCTAACTCAAACCTTAAGCCTAGGAAGGAAAATCAGCCTATGATTCGGGATGGTCTCATGGAAATAGCAGTGGAGGCAGCCAAGTTGTGTCACTTTTGCGCTCCCCTTGGGATGCCTTTCACAGCTGCAGTGTGCCTGGAGCACAGGGCTTCCTGGTTTTAAAAGTCCTAGGCCTAAGCCTAACAGTAACCCTAGGAAGGTAAATCAGCCGGGTATTAGGGTTCTTCCTAAGGAAAAAGCTGTGAAAGCAGCCATGTTGTGGCACTTCTGCGCTCCCTTTGGGATGCCTTTGGCAGATGCAGTAAGCCTGGAACTCAGGGCTTCCTGCTTAAAAAAATCCTAGCCCTAGGCTGAGTCCTAACCCTAAGCCTAGGCAGATAAATCAGCCTAGGTATAGGGATGGTGCCAAGGAAAAAGCTGTGAAAGCTGCCATGTTGTTGCACTTTTGTACTCCCCTTGGGATGCCTTTCACAGCTGCCAAGTGCCTGGAGCTCAGGGCTTCCTGGTTTAAAAAACCATGTCCCTAGCTGAGACTGGAGGCAGGTGATTCAGCCTAGGCTTAGCAATGGTGCCAATGAAAACGTGTGGAGGCAGCCATTTTCTGGCACTTTTGTGCTCCCCTTGGGATGCCTTTCGCAGCTGCCGTGTGCCTGGAGCTCAGAGCTTGCTGGTTTAAAAAGCTCTACACCTAGGCGTAACCCTAACCCTAACCGTAACACTGGTCATTTAAAGCAGCCTGGGTTTAGGAATTATCCCAAGGGAAAAGCTGTGGAGACAGCCATGTTGTGGCACTTTTGCGCTCCCCTTGGGATGCCTTTCACAGCTGCAGTGTGCTTGGAGCACAGGGCTTCCTGGTTTAAAAAACCACAACTTTAGCCCAAACTGGAGGCTTCTAAATCAGCCTTCGTTTCGGGACATCCCCAAGGAAAAAGCTGTGGAGGCAGGCATGTTGAGGCACTTCTGCGCTCTTCTTGGGTAGTCCTTCGCAGCTGCTGTGTTCTTGGAACTCAGGGCTTTCTGGTTAAAAGAACACTAACCCTAGACCTAACTCAAACCTTAAGCCTAGGAAGGAAAATCAGCCTATGATTCGGGATGGTCTCATGGAAATAGCAGTGGAGGCAGCCAAGTTGTGTCACTTTTGCGCTCCCCTTGGGATGCCTTTAACAGCTGCAGTGTGCCTGGAGCACAGGTCTTCCTGGTTTTAAAAGTCCTAGGCCTAAGCCTAACAGTAACCCTAGGAAGGTAAATCAGCCGGGTATTAGGGTTCTTCCTAAGGAAAAAGCTGTGAAAGCAGCCATGTTGTGGCACTTCTGCGCTCCCTTTGGGATGCCTTTGGCAGATGCAGTAAGCCTGGAACTCAGGGCTTCCTGCTTAAAAAAATCCTAGCCCTAGGCTGAGCCCTAACCCTAACCCTAGGCAGATAAATCAGCCTAGGTATAGGGATGGTGCCAAGGAAAAAGCTGTGAAAGCTGCCATGTTGTTGCACTTTTGTACTCCCCTTGGGATGCCTTTCACAGCTGCCGTGTGCCTGGAGCTCAGGGCTTCCTGGTTTAAAAAACCATGTCCCTAGCTGAGACTGGAGGCAGGTGATTCAGCCTAGGCTTAGCAATGGTGCCAATGAAAACGTGTGGAGGCAGCCATTTTCTGGCACTTTTGTGCTCCCCTTGGGATGCCTTTCGCAGCTGCCGTGTGCCTGGAGCTCAGAGCTTGCTGGTTTAAAAAGCTCTACACCTAGGCGTAACCCTAACCCTAACCGTAACATTGGTCATTTAAAGCAGCCTGGGTTTAGGAATTATCCCAAGGGAAAAGCTGTGGAGACAGCCATGTTGTGGCACTTTTGCGCTCCCCTTGGGATGCCTTTCACAGCTGCAGTGTGCTTGGAGCACAGGGCTTCCTGGTGTAAAAAACCACAACTTTAGCCCAAACTGGAGGCTTCTAAATCAGCCTTCGTTTCGGGACGTCCCCAAGGAAAAAGCTGTGGAGGCAGGCATGTTGAGGCACTTCTGCGCTCTTCTTGGGTAGTCCTTCGCAGCTGCTGTGTTCTTGGAACTCAGGGCTTTCTGGTTAAAAGAACACTAACCCTAGGCCTAACTCAAACCTTAAGCCTAGGAAGGAAAATCAGCCTATGATTCGGGATGGTCTCATGGAAATAGCAGTGGAGGCAGCCAAGTTGTGTCACTTTTGCGCTCCCCTTGGGATGCCTTTCACAGCTGCAGTGTGCGTGGAGCACAGGGCTTCTTGGTTTTAAAAGTCCTAGGCCTAAGCCTAACAGTAACCCTAGGAAGGTAAATCAGCCGGGTATTAGGGTTCTTCCTAAGGAAAAAGCTGTGAAAGCAGCCATGTTGTGGCACTTCTGCGCTCCCTTTGGGATGCCTATGGCAGATGCAGTAAGCCTGGAACTCAGGGCTTCCTGCTTAAAAAAATCCTAGCCCTAGGCTGAGCCCTAACCCTAACCCTAGGCAGATAAATCAGCCTAGGTATAGGGATGGTGCCAAGGAAAAAGCTGTGAAAGCTGCCATGTTGTTGCACTTTTGTACTCCCCTTGGGATGCCTTTCACAGCTGCCGTGTGCCTGGAGCTCAGGGCTTCCTGGTTTAAAAAACAATGTCCCTAGCTGAGACTGGAGGCAGGTGATTCAGCCTAGGCTTAGCAATGGTGCCAATGAAAACGTGTGGAGGCAGCCATTTTCTGGCACTTTTGTGCTCCCCTTGGGATGCCTTTCGCAGCTGCCGTGTGCCTGGAGCTCAGAGCTTGCTGGTTTAAAAAGCTCTACACCTAGGCGTAACCCTAACCCTAACCGTAACACTGGTCATTTAAATCAGCCTGGGTTTAGGAATTATCCCAAGGGAAAAGCTGTGGAGACAGCCATGTTGTGGCACTTTTGCGCTCCCCTTGGGATGCCTTTCACAGCTGCAGTGTGCTTGGAGCACAGGGCTTCCTGGTGTAAAAAACCACAACTTTAGCCCAAACTGGAGGCTTCTAAATCAGCCTTCGTTTCGGGACGTCCCCAAGGAAAAAGCTGTGGAGGCAGGCATGTTGAGGCACTTCTGCGCTCTTCTTGGGTAGTCCTTCGCAGCTGCTGTGTTCTTGGAACTCAGGGCTTTCTGGTTAAAAGAACACTAACCCTAGGCCTAACTCAAACCTTAAGCCTAGGAAGGAAAATCAGCCTATGATTCGGGATGGTCTCATGGAAATAGCAGTGGAGGCAGCCAAGTTGTGTCACTTTTGCGCTCCCCTTGGGATGCCTTAAACAGCTGCAGTGTGCCTGGAGCACAGGGCTTCCTGGTTTTAAAAGTCCTAGGCCTAAGCCTAACAGTAACCCTAGGAAGGTAAATCAGCCGGGTATTAGGGTTCTTCCTAAGGAAAAAGCTGTGAAAGCAGCCATGTTGTGGCACTTCTGCGCTCCCTTTGGGATGCCTTTGGCAGATGCAGTAAGCCTGGAACTCAGGGCTTCCTGCTTAAAAAAATCCTAGCCCTAGGCTGAGCCCTAACCCTAACCCTAGGCAGATAAATCAGCCTAGGTATAGGGATGGTGCCAAGGAAAAAGCTGTGAAAGCTGCCATGTTGTTGCACTTTTGTACTCCCCTTGGGATGCCTTTCACAGCTGCCGTGTGCCTGGAGCTCAGGGCTTCCTGGTTTAAAAAAAAATGTCCCTAGCTGAGACTGGAGGCAGGTGATTCAGCCTAGGCTTAGCAATGGTGCCAATGAAAACGTGTGGAGGCAGCCATTTTCTGGCACTTTTGTGCTCCCCTTGGGATGCCTTTCGCAGCTGCCGTGTGCCTGGAGCTCAGAGCTTGCTGGTTTAAAAAGCTCTACACCTAGGCGTAACCCTAACCCTAACCGTAACACTGGTCATTTAAAGCAGCCTGGGTTTAGGAATTATCCCAAGGGAAAAGCTGTGGAGACAGCCATGTTGTGGCACTTTTGCGCTCCCCTTGGGATGCCTTTCACAGCTGCAGTGTGCTTGGAGCACAGGGCTTCCTGCTTTAAAAAACCACAACTTTAGCCCAAACTGGAGGCTTCTAAATCAGCCTTCGTTTCGGGACATCCCCAAGGAAAATGCTGTGGAGGCAGGCATGTTGAGGCACTTCTGCGCTCTTCTTGGGTAGTCCTTCGCAGCTGCTGTGTTCTTGGAACTCAGGGCTTTCTGGTTAAAAGAACACTAACCCTAGACCTAACTCAAACCTTAAGCCTAGGAAGGAAAATCAGCCTATGATTCGGGATGGTCTCATGGAAATAGCAGTGGAGGCAGCCAAGTTGTGTCACTTTTGCGCTCCCCTTGGGATGCCTTTAACAGCTGCAGTGTGCCTGGAGCACAGGTCTTCCTGGTTTTAAAAGTCCTAGGCCTAAGCCTAACAGTAACCCTAGGAAGGTAAATCAGCCGGGTATTAGGGTTCTTCCTAAGGAAAAAGCTGTGAAAGCAGCCATGTTGTGGCACTTCTGCGCTCCCTTTGGGATGCCTTTGGCAGATGCAGTAAGCCTGGAACTCAGGGCTTCCTGGTTAAAAAAATCCTAGCCCTAGGCTGAGCCCTAACCCTAACCCTAGGCAGATAAATCAGCCTAGGTATAGGGATGGTGCCAAGGAAAAAGCTGTGAAAGCTGCCATGTTGTTGCACTTTTGTACTCCCCTTGGGATGCCTTTCACAGCTGCCAAGTGCCTGGAGCTCAGGGCTTCCTGGTTTAAAAAACCATGTCCCTAGCTGAGACTGGAGGCAGGTGATTCAGCCTAGGCTTAGCAATGGTGCCAATGAAAACGTGTGGAGGCAGCCATTTTCTGGCACTTTTGTGCTCCCCTTGGGATGCCTTTCGCAGCTGCCGTGTGCCTGGAGCTCAGAGCTTGCTGGTTTAAAAAGCTCTACACCTAGGCGTAACCCTAACCCTAACCGTAACACTGGTCATTTAAATCAGCCTGGGTTTAGGAATTATCCCAAGGGAAAAGCTGTGGAGACAGCCATGTTGTGGCACTTTTGCGCTCCCCTTGGGATGCCTTTCACAGCTGCAGTGTGCTTGGAGCACAGGGCTTCCTGGTGTAAAAAACCACAACTTTAGCCCAAACTGGAGGCTTCTAAATCAGCCTTCGTTTCGGGACGTCCCCAAGGAAAAAGCTGTGGAGGCAGGCATGTTGAGGCACTTCTGCGCTCTTCTTGGGTAGTCCTTCGCAGCTGCTGTGTTCTTGGAACTCAGGGCTTTCTGGTTAAAAGAACACTAACCCTAGGCCTAACTCAAACCTTAAGCCTAGGAAGGAAAATCAGCCTATGATTCGGGATGGTCTCATGGAAATAGCAGTGGAGGCAGCCAAGTTGTGTCACTTTTGCGCTCCCCTTGGGATGCCTTTCACAGCTGCAGTGTGCCTGGAGCACAGGGCTTCCTGGTTTTAAAAGTCCTAGGCCTAAGCCTAACAGTAACCCTAGGAAGGTAAATCAGCCGGGTATTAGGGTTCTTCCTAAGGAAAAAGCTGTGAAAGCAGCCATGTTGTGGCACTTCTGCGCTCCCTTTGGGATGCCTATGGCAGATGCAGTAAGCCTGGAACTCAGGGCTTCCTGCTTAAAAAAATCCTAGCCCTAGGCTGAGCCCTAACCCTAACCCTAGGCAGATAAATCAGCCTAGGTATAGGGATGGTGCCAAGGAAAAAGCTGTGAAAGCTGCCATGTTGTTGCACTTTTGTACTCCCCTTGGGATGCCTTTCACAGCTGCCGTGTGCCTGGAGCTCAGGGCTTCCTGGTTTAAAAAACAATGTCCCTAGCTGAGACTGGAGGCAGGTGATTCAGCCTAGGCTTAGCAATGGTGCCAATGAAAACGTGTGGAGGCAGCCATTTTCTGGCACTTTTGTGCTCCCCTTGGGATGCCTTTCGCAGCTGCCGTGTGCCTGGAGCTCAGAGCTTGCTGGTTTAAAAAGCTCTACACCTAGGCGTAACCCTAACCCTAACCGTAACACTGGTCATTTAAATCAGCCTGGGTTTAGGAATTATCCCAATGGAAAAGCTGTGGAGACAGCCATGTTGTGGCACTTTTGCGCTCCCCTTGGGATGCCTTTCACAGCTGCAGTGTGCTTGGAGCACAGGGCTTCCTGGTGTAAAAAACCACAACTTTAGCCCAAACTGGAGGCTTCTAAATCAGCCTTCGTTTCGGGACGTCCCCAAGGAAAAAGCTGTGGAGGCAGGCATGTTGAGGCACTTCTGCGCTCTTCTTGGGTAGTCCTTCGCAGCTGCTGTGTTCTTGGAACTCAGGGCTTTCTGGTTAAAAGAACACTAACCCTAGGCCTAACTCAAACCTTAAGCCTAGGAAGGAAAATCAGCCTATGATTCGGGATGGTCTCATGGAAATAGCAGTGGAGGCAGCCAAGTTGTGTCACTTTTGCGCTCCCCTTGGGATGCCTTTCACAGCTGCAGTGTGCCTGGAGCACAGGGCTTCCTGGTTTTAAAAGTCCTAGGCCTAAGCCTAACAGTAACCCTAGGAAGGTAAATCAGCCGGGTATTAGGGTTCTATCTAAGGAAAAAGCTGTGAAAGCAGCCATGTTGTGGCACTTCTGAGCTCCCTTTGGGATGCCTTTGGCAGATGCAGTAAGCCTGGAACTCAGGGCTTCCTGGTTAAAAAAATCCTTGCCCTTGGCTGAGCCCTAACCCTAAACCTAGGCAGATAAATCAGCCTAGGTATAGGGATGGTGCCAAGGAAAAAGCTGTGAAAGCTGCCATGTTGTTGCACTTTTGTACTCCCCTTGGGATGCCTTTCACAGCTGCCGTGTGCCTGGAGCTCAGGGCTTCCTGGTTTAAAAAACCATGTCCCTAGCTGAGACTGGAGGCAGGTGATTCAGCCTAGGCTTAGCAATGGTGCCAATGAAAACGTGTGGAGGCAGCCATTTTCTGGCACTTTTGTGCTCCCCTTGGGATGCCTTTCGCAGCTGCCGTGTGCCTGGAGCTCAGAGCTTGCTGGTTTAAAAAGCTCTACACCTAGGCCTAACCCTAACCGTAACCGTAACACTGGTCATTTAAATCAGCCTGGGTTTAGGAATTATCCCAAGGGAAAAGCTGTGGAGACAGCCATGTTGTGGCACTTTTGCGCTCCCCTTGGGATGCCTTTCACAGCTGCAGTGTGCTTGGAGCACAGGGCTTCCTGGTTTAAAAAACCACAACTTTAGCCCAAACTGGAGGCTTCTAAATCAGCCTTCGTTTCGGGACGTCCCCAAGGAAAAAGCTGTGGAGGCAGGCATGTTGAGGTACTTCTGCGCTCTTCTTGGGTAGTCCTTCGCAGCTGCTGTGTTCTTGGAACTCAGGGCTTTCTGGTTAAAAGAACACTAACCCTAGGCCTAACTCAAACCTTAAGCCTAGGAAGGAAAATCAGCCTATGATTCGGGATGGTCTCATGGAAATAGCAGTGGAGGCAGCCAAGTTGTGTCACTTTTGCGCTCCCCTTGGGATGCCTTTAACAGCTGCAGTGTGCCTGGAGCACAGGGCTTCCTGGTTTTAAAAGTCCTAGGCCTAAGCCTAACAGTAACCCTAGGAAGGTAAATCAGCCGGGTATTAGGGTTCTTCCTAAGGAAAAAGCTGTGAAAGCAGACATGTTGTGGACCTTCTGCGCTCCCTTTGGGATGCCTTTGGCAGATGCAGTAAGCCTGGAACTCAGGGCTTCCTGCTTAAAAAAATCCTAGCCCTAGGCTGAGCCCTAACCCTAACCCTAGGCAGATAAATCAGCCTAGGTATAGGGATGGTGCCAAGGAAAAAGCTGTGAAAGCTGCCATGTTGTTGCACTTTTGTACTCCTTTTGGGATGCCTTTCACAGCTGCCGTGTGCCTGGAGCTCAGGGCTTCCTGGTTTAAAAAACCATGTCCCTAGCTGAGACTGGAGGCAGGTGATTCAGCCTAGGCTTAGCAATGGTGCCAATGAAAACGTGTGGAGGCAGCCATTTTCTGGCACTTTTGTGCTCCCCTTGGGATGCCTTTCGCAGCTGCCGTGTGCCTGGAGCTCAGAGCTTGCTGGTTTAAAAAGCTCTACACTTAGACGTAACCCTAACCCTAACCGTAACACTGGTCATTTAAATCAGCCTGGGTTTAGGAATTATCCCAAGGGAAAAGCTGTGGAGACAGCCATGTTGTGGCACTTTTGCGCTCCCCTTGGGATGCCTTTCACAGCTGCAGTGTGCTTGGAGCACAGGGCTTCCTGGTGTAAAAAACCACAACTTTAGCCCAAACTGGAGGCTTCTAAATCAGCCTTCGTTTCGGGACGTCCCCAAGGAAAAAGCTGTGGAGGCAGGCATGTTGAGGCACTTCTGCGCTCTTCTTGGGTAGTCCTTCGCAGCTGCTGTGTTCTTGGAACTCAGGGCTTTCTGGTTAAAAGAACACTAACCCTAGGCCTAACTCAAACCTTAAGCCTAGGAAGGAAAATCAGCCTATGATTCGGGATGGTCTCATGGAAATAGCAGTGGAGGCAGCCAAGTTGTGTCACTTTTGCGCTCCCCTTGGGATGCCTTTAACAGCTGCAGTGTGCCTGGAGCACAGGGCTTCCTGGTTTTAAAAGTCCTAGGCCTAAGCCTAACAGTAACCCTAGGAAGGTAAATCAGCCGGGTATTAGGGTTCTTCCTAAGGAAAAAGCTGTGAAAGCAGCCATGTTGTGGCACTTCTGCGCTCCCTTTGGGATGCCTTTGGCAGATGCAGTAAGCCTGGAACTCAGGGCTTCCTGGTTAAAAAAATCCTAGCCCTAGGCTGAGCCCTAACCCTAACCCTAGGCAGATAAATCAGCCTAGGTAGAGGGATGGTGCCAAGGAAAAAGCTGTGAAAGCTGCCATGTTGTTGCACTTTTGTACTCCCCTTGGGATGCCTTTCACAGCTGCAGTGAGCTTGGAGCACAGGGCTTCCTGGTTTAAAAAACCATGTCCCTAGCTGAGACTGGAGGCAGGTGATTCAGCCTAGGCTTAGCAATGGTGCCAATGAAAACGTGTGGAGGCAGCCATTTTCTGGCACTTTTGTGCTCCCCTTGGGATGCCTTTCGCAGCTGCCGTGTGCCTGGAGCTCAGAGCTTGCTGGTTTAAAAAGCTCTACACCTAGGCGTAACCCTAACCCTAACCGTAACACTGGTCATTTAAATCAGCCTGGGTTTAGGAATTATCCCAAGGGAAAAGCTGTGGAGACAGCCATGTTGTGGCACTTTTGCGCTCCCCTTGGGATGCCTTTCACAGCTGCAGTGTGCTTGGAGCACAGGGCTTCCTGGTTTAAAAAACCACAACTTTAGCCCAAACTGGAGGCTTCTAAATCAGCCTTCGTTTCGGGACGTCCCCAAGGAAAAAGCTGTGGAGGCAGGCATGTTGAGGCACTTCTGCGCTCTTCTTGGGTAGTCCTTCGCAGCTGCTGTGTTCTTGGAACTCAGGGCTTTCTGGTTAAAAGAACACTAACCCTAGGCCTAACTCAAACCTTAAGCCTAGGAAGGAAAATCAGCCTATGATTCGGGATGGTCTCATGGAAATAGCAGTGGAGGCAGCCAAGTTGTGTCACTTTTGCGCTCCCCTTGGGATGCCTTTAACAGCTGCAGTGTGCCTGGAGCACAGGGCTTCCTGGTTTTAAAAGTCCTAGGCCTAAGCCTAACAGTAACCCTAGGAAGGTAAATCAGCCGGGTATTAGGGTTCTTCCTAAGGAAAAAGCTGTGAAAGCAGCCATGTTGTGGCACTTCTGCGCTCCCTTTGGGATGCCTTTGGCAGATGCAGTAAGCCTGGAACTCAGGGCTTCCTGCTTAAAAAAATCCTAGCCCTAGGCTGAGCCCTAACCCTAACCCTAGGCAGATAAATCAGCCTAGGTATAGGGATGGTGCCAAGGAAAAAGCTGTGAAAGCTGCCATGTTGTTGCACTTTTGTACTCCCCTTGGGATGCCTTTCACAGCTGCCGTGTGCCTGGAGCTCAGGGCTTCCTGGTTTAAAAAACCATGTCCCTAGCTGAGACTGGAGGCAGGTGATTCAGCCTAGGCTTAGCAATGGTGCCAATGAAAACGTGTGGAGGCAGCCATTTTCTGGCACTTTTGTGCTCCCCTTGGGATGCCTTTCGCAGCTGCCGTGTGCCTGGAGCTCAGAGCTTGCTGGTTTAAAAAGCTCTACACCTAGGCGTAACCCTAACCCTAACCGTAACACTGGTCATTTAAATCAGCCTGGGTTTAGGAATTATCCCAAGGGAAAAGCTGTGGAGACAGCCATGTTGTGGCACTTTTGCGCTCCCCTTGGGATGCCTTTCACAGCTGCAGTGTGCTTGGAGCACAGGGCTTCCTGGTTTAAAAAACCACAACTTTAGCCCAAACTGGAGGCTTCTAAATCAGCCTTCGTTTCGGGACGTCCCCAAGGAAAAAGCTGTGGAGGCAGGCATGTTGAGGCACTTCTGCGCTCTTCTTGGGTAGTCCTTCGCAGCTGCTGTGTTCTTGGAACTCAGGGCTTTCTGGTTAAAAGAACACTAACCCTAGGCCTAACTCAAACCTTAAGCCTAGGAAGGAAAATCAGCCTATGATTCGGGATGGTCTCATGGAAATAGCAGTGGAGGCAGCCAAGTTGTGTCACTTTTGCGCTCCCCTTGGGATGCCTTTCACAGCTGCAGTGTGCCTGGAGCACAGGGCTTCCTGGTTTTAAAAGTCCTAGGCCTAAGCCTAACAGTAACCCTAGGAAGGTAAATCAGCCGGGTATTAGGGTTCTTCCTAAGGAAAAAGCTGTGAAAGCAGCCATGTTGTGGCACTTCTGCGCTCCCTTTGGGATGCCTTTGGCAGATGCAGTAAGCCTGGAACTCAGGGCTTCCTGCTTAAAAAAATCCTAGCCCTAGGCTGAGCCCTAACCCTAACCCTAGGCAGATAAATCAGCCTAGGTAGAGGGATGGTGCCAAGGAAAAAGCTGTGAAAGCTGCCATGTTGTTGCACTTTTGTACTCCCCTTGGGATGCCTTTCACAGCTGCCGTGTGCCTGGAGCTCAGGGCTTCCTGGTTTAAAAAACAATGTCCCTAGCTGAGACTGGAGGCAGGTGATTCAGCCTAGGCTTAGCAATGGTGCCAATGAAAACGTGTGGAGGCAGCCATTTTCTGGCACTTTTGTGCTCCCCTTGGGATGCCTTTCGCAGCTGCCGTGTGCCTGGAGCTCAGAGCTTGCTGGTTTAAAAAGCTCTACACCTAGGCGTAACCCTAACCCTAACCGTAACACTGGTCATTTAAATCAGCCTGGGTTTAGGAATTATCCCAAGGGAAAAGCTGTGGAGACAGCCATGTTGTGGCACTTTTGCGCTCCCCTTGGGATGCCTTTCACAGCTGCAGTGTGCTTGGAGCACAGGGCTTCCTGGTTTAAAAAACCACAACTTTAGCCCAAACTGGAGGCTTCTAAATCAGCCTTCGTTTCGGGACGTCCCCAAGGAAAAAGCTGTGGAGGCAGGCATGTTGAGGCACTTCTGCGCTCTTCTTGGGTAGTCCTTCGCAGCTGCTGTGTTCTTGGAACTCAGGGCTTTCTGGTTAAAAGAACACTAACCCTAGGCCTAACTCAAACCTTAAGCCTAGGAAGGAAAATCAGCCTATGATTCGGGATGGTCTCATGGAAATAGCAGTGGAGGCAGCCAAGTTGTGTCACTTTTGCGCTCCCCTTGGGATGCCTTTCACAGCTGCAGTGTGCCTGGAGCACAGGGCTTCCTGGTTTTAAAAGTCCTAGGCCTAGGCCTAACAGTAACCCTAGGAAGGTAAATCAGCCGGGTATTAGGGTTCTTCCTAAGGAAAAAGCTGTGAAAGCAGCCATGTTGTGGCACTTCTGCGCTCCCTTTGGGATGCCTTTGGCAGATGCAGTAAGCCTGGAACTCAGGGCTTCCTGCTTAAAAAAATCCTAGCCCTAGGCTGAGCCCTAACCCTAACCCTAGGCAGATAAATCAGCCTAGGTATAGGGATGGTGCCAAGGAAAAAGCTGTGAAAGCTGCCATGTTGTTGCACTTTTGTACTCCCCTTGGGATGCCTTTCACAGCTGCCGTGTGCCTGGAGCTCAGGGCTTCCTGGTTTAAAAAACCATGTCCCTAGCTGAGACTGGAGGCAGGTGATTCAGCCTAGGCTTAGCAATGGTGCCAATGAAAACGTGTGGAGGCAGCCATTTTCTGGCACTTTTGTGCTCCCCTTGGGATGCCTTTCGCTGCTGCCGTGTGCCTGGAGCACAGGGCTTCCTGGTTTAAAAAGCTCTACACCTAGGCGTAACCCTAACCCTAACCGTAACACTGGTCATTTAAATCAGCCTGGGTTTAGGAATTATCCCAAGGGAAAAGCTGTGGAGACAGCCATGTTGTGGCACTTTTGCGCTCCCCTTGGGATGCCTTTCACAGCTGCAGTGTGCTTGGAGCACAGGGCTTCCTGGTTTAAAAAACCACAACTTTAGCCCAAACTGGAGGCTTCTAAATCAGCCTTCGTTTCGGGACGTCCCCAAGGAAAAAGCTGTGGAGGCAGGCATGTTGAGGCACTTCTGCGCTCTTCTTGGGTAGTCCTTCGCAGCTGCTGTGTTCTTGGAACTCAGGGCTTTCTGGTTAAAAGAACACTAACCCTAGGCCTAACTCAAACCTTAAGCCTAGGAAGGAAAATCAGCCTATGATTCGGGATGGTCTCATGGAAATAGCAGTGGAGGCAGCCAAGTTGTGTCACTTTTGCACTCCCCTTGGGATGCCTTTCACAGCTGCAGTGTGCCTGGAGCACAGGGCTTCCTGGTTTTAAAAGTCCTAGGCCTAGGCCTAACAGTAACCCTAGGAAGGTAAATCAGCCGGGTATTAGGGTTCTTCCTAAGGAAAAAGCTGTGAAAGCAGCCATGTTGTGGCACTTCTGCGCTCTTTTTGGGATGCCTTTGGCAGATGCAGTAAGCCTGGAACTCAGGGCTTCCTGCTTAAAAAAATCCTAGCCCTAGGCTGAGCCCTAACCCTAACCCTAGGCAGATAAATCAGCCTAGGTAGAGGGATGGTGCCAAGGAAAAAGCTGTGAAAGCTGCCATGTTGTTGCACTTTTGTACTCCCCTTGGGATGCCTTTCACAGCTGCCAAGTGCCTGGAGCTCAGGGCTTCCTGGTTTAAAAAACCATGTCCCTAGCTGAGACTGGAGGCAGGTGATTCAGCCTAGGCTTAGCAATGGTGCCAATGAAAACGTGTGGAGGCAGCCATTTTCTGGCACTTTTGTGCTCCCCTTGGGATGCCTTTCGCTGCTGCCGTGTGCCTGGAGCTCAGAGCTTGCTGGTTGAAAAAGCTCTACACCTAGGCGTAACCCTAACCCTAACCGTAACACTGGTCATTTAAATCAGCCTGGGTTTAGGAATTATCCCAAGGGAAAAGCTGTGGAGACAGCCATGTTGTGGCACTTTTGCGCTCCCCTTGGGATGCCTTTCACAGCTGCAGTGTGCTTGGAGCACAGGGCTTCCTGGTTTAAAAAACCACAACTTTAGCCCAAACTGGAGGCTTCTAAATCAGCCTTCGTTTCGGGACGTCCCCAAGGAAAAAGCTGTGGAGGCAGGCATGTTGAGGCACTTCTGCGCTCTTCTTGGGTAGTCCTTCGCAGCTGCTGTGTTCTTGGAACTCAGGGCTTTCTGGTTAAAAGAACACTAACCCTAGGCCTAACTCAAACCTTAAGCCTAGGAAGGAAAATCAGCCTATGATTCGGGATGGTCTCATGGAAAGAGCAGTGGAGGCAGCCAAGTTGTGTCACTTTTGCGCTCCCCTTGGGATGCCTTTCACAGCTGCAGTGTGCCTGGAGCACAGGGCTTCCTGGTTTTAAAAGTCCTAGGCCTAAGCCTAACAGTAACCCTAGGAAGGTAAATCAGCCGGGTATTAGGGTTCTTCCTAAGGAAAAAGCTGTGAAAGCAGCCATGTTGTGGACCTTCTGCGCTCCCTTTGGGATGCCTTTGGCAGATGCAGTAAGCCTGGAACTCAGGGCTTCCTGCTTAAAAAAATCCTAGCCCTAGGCTGAGCCCTAACCCTAACCCTAGGCAGATAAATCAGCCTAGGTATAGGGATGGTGCCAAGGAAAAAGCTGTGAAAGCTGCCATGTTGTTGCACTTTTGTACTCCCCTTGGGATGCCTTTCACAGCTGCCGTGTGCCTGGAGCTCAGGGCTTCCTGGTTTAAAAAACCATGTCCCTAGCTGAGACTGGAGGCAGGTGATTCAGCCTAGGCTTAGCAATGGTGCCAATGAAAACGTGTGGAGGCAGCCATTTTCTGGCACTTTTGTGCTCCCCTTGGGATGCCTTTCGCAGCTGCCGTGTGCCTGGAGCTCAGAGCTTGCTGGTTTAAAAAGCTCTACACCTAGGCGTAACCCTAACCCTAACCATAACACTGGTCATTTAAATCAGCCTGGGTTTAGGAATTATCCCAAGGGAAAAGCTGTGGAGACAGCCATGTTGTGGCACTTTTGCGCTCCCCTTGGGATGCCTTTCACAGCTGCAGTGTGCTTGGAGCACAGGGCTTCCTGGTTTAAAAAACCACAACTTTAGCCCAAACTGGAGGCTTCTAAATCAGCCTTCGTTTCGGGACGTCCCCAAGGAAAAAGCTGTGGAGGCAGGCATGTTGAGGCACTTCTGCGCTCTTCTTGGGTAGTCCTTCGCAGCTGCTGTGTTCTTGGAACTCAGGGCTTTCTGGTTAAAAGAACACTAACCCTAGGCCTAACTCAAACCTTAAGCCTAGGAAGGAAAATCAGCCTATGATTCGGGATGGTCTCATGGAAATAGCAGTGGAGGCAGCCAAGTTGTGTCACTTTTGCGCTCCCCTTGGGATGCCTTTCACAGCTGCAGTGTGCTTGGAGCACAGGGCTTCCTGGTTTTAAAAGTCCTAGGCCTAAGCCTAACAGTAACCCTAGGAAGGTAAATCAGCCGGGTATTAGGGTTCTTCCTAAGGAAAAAGCTGTGAAAGCAGCCATGTTGTGGCACTTCTGCGCTCCCTTTGGGATGCCTTTGGCAGATGCAGTAAGCCTGGAACTCAGGGCTTCCTGCTTAAAAAAATCCTAGCCCTAGGCTGAGCCCTAACCCTAACCCTAGGCAGATAAATCAGCCTAGGTATAGGGATGGTGCCAAGGAAAAAGCTGTGAAAGCTGCCATGTTGTTGCACTTTTGTACTCCCCTTGGGATGCCTTTCACAGCTGCCGTGTGCCTGGAGCTCAGGGCTTCCTGGTTTAAAAAACCATGTCCCTAGCTGAGACTGGAGGCAGGTGATTCAGCCTAGGCTTAGCAATGGTGCCAATGAAAACGTGTGGAGGCAGCCATTTTCTGGCACTTTTGTGCTCCCCTTGGGATGCCTTTCGCAGCTGCCGT